>NC_091257.1:19719469-20022500 GCF_042477335.2 Ovis canadensis
ATGCATTGGTCATAGCAAATAACCTCTTCCAACAACACAAGAGACGACTCTACACATGGACATCATTAGATGGTCAATAGCAAAAACAGATTGATTATATTTATTGCAGCTGAAGATAGAGAAGCTCTGAGCATTCAGCAAAACAAGACCAGTGGCTCAGATCATGAACTCCTTATTGCAAAACTCAGATTTAAATTGAAGAAAGTAGGGAAAACCACTAGACCATTCAGTCATGACTTAAATCAAATCCCTTAAGACTGTACAGTGGAAGTGACAAATAGATTCAAGGAGTTAGATCTGATAGAGTGCCTGAAGAACTATAGATGGAGGTTCATAACATTGTACAGAGGGCTGTGATCAAAACCATCCCCTATAAAAAGGGATGCAAAAAGGCAAAATCATTGTCTGAGGAGGCCTTACAAATAGCTGATAAAAGAAGAGAAGCAAAAGACAAAGGAGAAAAGGAAAAGTATACCCAACCTGAATGCAGAGTTCCAAGAAAACAAGGGGAGATTAGAAAGCCTTCCTCAGTGATTTACACAAGGAAATAGAGGAAAACAATAGAATGGGAAAGACTAGAGATCTAGTCAAGAAAATTAGAGATACAAAAGGAGAATGAAGCCCTTGAAACATTATGGGCACATGAAAGATAGGCACAATAAAAGATAGAAATGCTATGGACCTAACAGAAGCAGAAGATATTAAGAGGAGGTGGCAAGAATACACAGAACTATACAAAAGATATCTTCATGATCCAGATAACCACAATGGTTTGACCACTCACCTAGAGCCAGATCCTAGAGTGCAAAGTCAAGTGGACCCTAGGAAGCATCACTACGAACAAAGCTAGTGGAGGTGATGGAATGAATTCCAGTTGAGCTATTCCAAGTCCTAAAAGGTGATGCTGTGAAATTGATGCACTCATTATGCCAGCACATTTGGAAAACTCAACAGTGGCCACAGGACTGGAAAAGGTCAGTTTTCATTCCAATTCCAAAGAAAGGCAATGCCAAAGGATGTTCAAACTACTGCACAATTGCACTCATCTCACATGCAACCAAAGCAATACTCAAAATTCTCCAAGCCAGTCTTCAACAGTACATGAATTGAGAACTTTCAAATGTTCAAGCTGGATTAAGAAAAGGCAAAGGAGCCTGAGATCAAGTTGCCAGCATCTGCTGGATCATAGAAAGAGCAAGAGAATTCCAGAAAAAACATTTACTTCTGCTTCACTGACTATGCCAAAGCCTTTGACTGTGTGGATCACAACAAACTGTGGAAAATTCTTCAAGAGATGTGCATACCAGACCACATTACCTCCCTCTGCAAAACCTTTATGCAGGTCAAGAAGCAACAGTTAGAATGGCATAGAACAATGGACTGGTTCCAAATTGGGAAGGGAGTACATCAAGGCTGTATATTGTCACCCTGCTTATTTAACTTATATGTATCATATGAAATGCCAGGCTGGATGAAGCACAAGCTGGAATCAAGATTTCTGGGAGAAATATCAATAACCTTATATGCAGATGACACCACCCTTATGGCAGAAAGTGAAGAGGAACTAAAGAGCCTCTTGATCAAGGTGAAAGAGGAGAGTGAAAAAGCTGGCTTAAAACTCAACATTCAAAAAACCAAGATCATGGCATCTGGTTTCATTACTGCATGGCAAATAGATGGGGAACAATGGAAACAGTGACAGAGGCACCTAGCAGGCTGCAGTCCGTAGGGGTGCAAGAGTGGGACACCACTAAGCTGACTAAACAACCAAAATCACTGGAGATGGTGACTACAGCCATGAAATTAAAAGCTTTTTGCTCCTTGGAAGAAAAGTTATGACAAATCTAGACAGCATATTAAAAAACTGAGACATTAATTTGCCAGCAAAGTTCCAGATGGTGAAATCTATGGTTTTCCCGTAGTCATGTATGGATGTGAGAGTTGGACCATAAAGAAGGCTGAATGCCAAAGAATTGATGATTTTGAACTGCGGTTTGGAAAATAAGACTCTTGAGAGTCCCTTGGACTGCAAGAAGGTCAAGCCAGTCAATCTTAAAGGATATCCTGAATATTCATTGGAAGGACTGATGCTGAAGCTGAAGCTCCAATAGTTGGGCCTCCTGATGTGAGGAGCTGACTCATTAGAAAAGACCCTGATCCTGGGAAAGACTGAAAACAGGAGGAGAAAAGGATGACAGAGGATGAGATTGTTGGATGTCATCACTGACTGAAAGGACATGAGTTTGAGCAAGTGCCACAAGATGGTGAAGGAGAGGGAAGACTGGCGTGTTGCAGTCCATGGGCTCACAAAGAGCTGAACAGACTGAGGGACTAAAGAACAGCAACAGCTCAAGTTCAAACAAATTCTGATGGGACGAGGTGGATTCCTGATAAATTATGCTTGAAAACAGATGGATGGGGTTGCCCCGTATCCGAGTGGTTCTCACCATAGTCACCAGATGGATTCCACAGTTACTGTTGCCACTTGATGACCTGTAGAAGAAAGTTTTTATACAAATGGCAAAAACCCCAGGGCAGAGCCATTGTGGGGATGTTATACATGGACCACAAGCTGCTGGAGACTAGGAACATTTCCGACATTTGCTCTCTGTCCTCCACAGTCTCTAGCACAGTGCACAGCACCTAGAAGATACCCAGGAAAGATTTTCTGGTTGGTGGAGTGAAGCAAAACATCTGCCCCTCTCCTTGGGAGAGAAGCTGTGTGGTAGATATTTATGGACTGAATGGAAGTTAGGAAAAGAGAATGAATATTCTTTTGCTTACATTTCCCTTCAACATTTTTATTTAGCATATATTATTAATTATGACAATCAGCATTTGTAATAGAATATATATATATATATAAAACATACTACTGATTCTATTTACCACTATATTTATGTTTACCTTGTATATAATCATGACACACATTACAAGTAACATCCAACAACATATCGATAAGACACAGTGTTTCTATAAGTTGCCATATTTAATATTTAACTTAGAAACAAGATTCCTGTAATAGGAATTTTCTTAGCTGTAACATCCAGTCCAATAACCATAAACCATATAACAGGATTGATTCTCCTTAGTGATAACTTCCTCTCACCCAGCGGAAGTGAAAACTTTGACCTAATGAATGTGGTGAAACAAACTCTGCTCACATTGACTTGCTAACAAGAAGGACTGGAGAGTAAATACAGAAACTAGACACGGGAAGTTCAGTATTTATTTTGTATTATAAGGATATTGAAACCATGGAGGGTTAAAAATTTTCTTTTTGATTATTAGAGATTCAAACAATGTTTACATACAAGATACCAGTCTGTATGACACTATATCCTGGCAGAGAGCCAGCCTGTACATATACAATGCCTATTGTGAGTAGCAGATAGCCACCATCGGCTTTTGGTTTTTAGAAATTAAATTAACAAACATTTAATGAAAAGCAGCTTATACAGATAACTTGGCCAGATTTAATCAGGAGAACATTTTTTGTTCTTATTTTTTTTCAATTCCTTCCCACTGACAACTGTTGATTGAACCAGACTGTTACTAATGCTTCATCTTGTCTATCAATTTATATTGACACAAAATTTTTACATCTCTTTTATGTTAATTTTTTACTTTACTTAAAAACATGTTTTGAATTCTCCCAGCTACTTGGTTACTTCTTCCATTCAAACATCAGGCTCTGATATGGAGTCACACCACTGTGGCTGGAGTCCCTGGAGAGAGGGTGCCCAGAATAAGACCACTGGGGCTGTCTCCTTGCCAACAGAGCACTGAAATTTCTGGGAAGAAATCACTCCATATCCTCTTATCACATCTACTCTGTGGGGAAGTTTTTTCCATGCTGGTTTCTGGAATCCAAGGAGTTCTTACTCTTTTTTTTTTTCTTCACTTTTCTAGCCCATCAAAGGTACATTAAAGGTTCTAGAACCTTAATGAATTAATTCAGTACTGTTCACTTCAGTCACTTAGTCGTGTCCGACTCTTTGCGACCCCATGGACTGCAGTACTTCAGACCTCCCTGTCCATCACCAACTCCCGGAGTTTACTGAGACTCATGTCCATTGAGTCTGATGCCATCTAATTGTCTCATTCTCAGTTGTCCCCTTTCCCCTCACCTTCAATATTGCCCAAAATTAGGGTCTTTTCAAATAAGTCAGTTCTTCGCATCAGGTAGCCAAAATATTGGAGTTTCAGCTTCAACATCAGTCCTTCCAATGAATATTCAGGATTGATTTCCTTTAGGATGGACTGGTTGGATCTCTTTGCAGTTCAAGGGACTCTCAAGAATCTTCTCCAACACCACAGTTCAAAAGCATCAATTCTTCGACACTCAACTTTCTTTATAGTCCAACTCTCACATCTATACATGACTACTGGAAAAACCATAGCCTAGACTAGATGGACCTTTGTTGGCAAAGTAATGTCTCTGCTTTTTAATATACTGTCTAGGTTGATCATAACTTTCCTTCCAAGGAGCAAACGTCTTTTAATTTCATGGCTGCAGTCACCATCTGCAGTGATTTTGGAGCTCAAAAATTAAAGTCTGCCACTGTTTCCACTGTTTTCCCATCTATTTCCCATGAAGTGATAGGACTGGATGCCATGATCTTAGTTTTCTGAATGTTGAGCTTTAAGCCAACATTTTCACTCTCTCTTTCAATTTAATCAAGAGTCTCTTTAGTTCTCTTTCTGCCATAACAGTAGCGTAATCTGCATATCTGAGATTATTGATATTTCTCCCAGAAATCTTGATTCCAGTTTGTGCTTCATCCAGCCATGAGTTTCTCATGATGTAATCATATAATTTAAATAAACAGGGTGACAATATACAGCCTTGACATATTCCTTTTCCTATTTGGAAAGAGTCTGTTGTTCCATGTCCAGTTCTAACTGTTGCTTCCTGACCTGTATACAGATTTCTCAAGAGGCAGGTCAGATGGTCTGGTATTTCCATCTCTTTCAGAATTTTCCACAGTTTGTTGTGATCCACATAGTCAAAGGCTTTGGCATAGTCAATAAAGCAGAAATAGATGTTTTTCTGTAACTCTCTTGCTTTTTTGATGATCCAGCAGATGTTGGCAGTTTGATCGCTGGTTGCTCTGCCTTTTCTAAAACCAGCTTGAGCATCTGAAGTTTCACAGTTCATGTATTGTTCAAGCCTGGCTTGGAGAATTTTGAGCATTATTTTACCAACTTGTAGATGAGTACAACTGTGCAGTAGTTTGAACATTCTTTGGCACTGCCTTTCTTTGGGATTGGAATGAAAACTGACCTTTTCAAGTCTTGTGGCCACTGCTGAGTTTTCCAAATTTGCTGACATATTGAGTGCAGCACTTTCACAGCATCATCTTTTAGGATTTGAAATAGCTCAACTAGAATTCCATCACCTTCACTAGCTTTGTTCATAGTGATGCTTCCTAAGGCCCACTTGACTTCCCATTCCAGGATGTCTGGCTCTAGGTGAGTGATTACACCATCGTGATTATCTGGGTCGTGTACAGTTCTTCTGTGTATTCTTGCCATCTCTTCTTAATATCTTCTGCTTCCGTTAGGTCCATACCATTTCTGCCCTTTATTGAGCCCATCTTTGCATGAAATGCTTCCTTGGTATCTCTAATTTTCTTGAAGAGATCTCTAATCTTTCCCATTCTATTGTTTTCCTCTATTTCTTTGCACTGATCACTGAGGAAGGCTTTCTTATCTCTCCTTGCTATTCTTTGGAACTCTGCATTCAAATGGGTATATCTTTCCTTTTCTCCTTGTTTTTCACTTCTCTTGTTTTCAAAGATATTTGTAAGGCCTCATCAGACAGCCATTTTGCATTTCTTTTTCTTGAGGATGGTCTTGATCCCTGCCTCCTGTACAATGTCACTAACCTCCATCCATAGTTTATCAGACACTCTATCAGATCTAGTCCCTTAAATCTATTTCTCGTTTCCACTGTATAGTCACAAGGGATTTGATTTAGGTCATACCTGAATGGTCTAGTGGTTTTCCTTACTTTCTTCAATTTAAGTCTGAATTTGGCAATAAAGAAAGTTTGTGATCTGAGCCACAGTCAGCTCCCAGTCTTGTCTTTGCTGACTGTATAGAGCTTCTCCATCTTTGGCTACAAAGAATATAGTCAGTCTGAATTCAGCTTTGACCATTTGGTGATGTCCATTTGTAGAGGCTTCTCTTGTGTTGTTGGAAGAGGGTGACTGCTATGACCAGTGTGTTTTCTTGGCAAAACTCTATTATTCTCTGCCCTGCTTCATTCTGTACTCCAAGGCCAAATTTGCCTGTTACTCCAGGTGTTTCTTGATTTCCACTTTTGCATTCCAGTCCCCTATAATGAAAAGGACATTTTTGGGGGGTGTTAGTTCTAAAAGGTATTGTAGGTGTTCATAGAAACATTCAACTTCAGCTTCTTTATGTAGTTATTAAGTTCAATTGCTATGCACTCAAACCCTATCATGGAATTAATTACCATATATGCATATGAAATCCTATAATACTTTCTTATTTCATTTTATGAAAAAATTTGTTTTGGACAATGCTAATTAATTAGCCAATATGACAATACTTCTCAGTATAAAATATTTATCTTGAATACTTATAGTAATTCTCCTCTGAAAAAATATTTAGAAATGAATTATTGACCAACTTAGATAGCATATTGAAAAGCAGAGACATTATTTTGCCAACAAAGTCCATTTCGTCAAGGTTATAGTTTTTCCAGTGGTCATGTATGGATGTGAGAGTTGGACTGTGAAGAAAGATGAGCACTGAAGAATTGATGCTTTTGAACTGTGGTGTTGGAGAAGATACTTGAGAGTCCCTTGGACTGAAAGGAGATCCATCCAGCCCATTCTAAAGGAGATCAGCCCTGGGTATTCTTTGGAAGGAATGATGCTAAAGCTGAAACTCCAGTACTTTGGCCACCTCATGCGAAGAGTTGACTCGTTGGAAAAGATGCTAATGCTGGGAGGGATTGGGGGCAGGAGGAAAAGGGGATGACAGAGGATGAGATGGCTGGATGGCATCACTGACTCGATGGATGTGAGTTTGAGTGAACTCTGGGAGATGGTGATGGACAGGGAGGCCTGGCGTGCTGCAATTCATGAGGTCGCAAAGAGTCAGACATGACTGAGTGACTGAACTGAACTGATTATGAATATTACATGTAAACATGTATATCACATATTGTTAGTTATGATTTATATGTATCTTAAATCTCCTACTATATTTGAGCTTGCCAGATAAAATAGAGGAAACTCAGTTAAATGTGAATTTCATGTAAATCATGAATAGTTTTCAGTATAAGTATATTCCAAAACATGTGCAAGACACACAGAAACGTTAGTCATTGTGTATGAAATTCTGATTTAACCTCACATCTCATATTTTTATTTGGCAAATCTTCCAATCTAATCAGTTTTAAGTTTCTGCTGCCTTCACAGCTTAGGCTTCTCCTTCTCTAATACTGACCTGCATCATGCTCTCTAACAACAGATAATCTTAACTGCTGAAACATCACATGGGGAATAGTTTTCCATGTTTGGGTCAAAGCTGTTCACATATGTTTTATAGATAGGATATTAAGCACTATTTTAAGGAGCATGGATTATAACTGATAATCCTGAAACTGTTATGGAATATCTTTATCAGTCATGTCGTTTGCTCTTTAGCAAATTAAAGACAGCAGGGGCCATAAAAAGAGGAGCAAATCATAAGCCTAGAGATCCAGGTTCTCTATATAAAAATAAGCATGGAATGCGAGTACTGAAGGCTGGTTGGTCCACACGGTAAGTTTCCTGGGCAAGTTAAGTTGCACGTGTCAAGGTAAAGTTTGGGTGCTCATTTGTGTGGACATAGCTGTGGAAGGCTGCAAATGGATACTGCATGGAACTGAATTCATCCACTTGCTTGCATGAGTTTCTTTGACTTTGTGGTTTGTTTGTTCTTATATATTATTTTTTTGTTTATTGTATTTTGGCCACTCAGCATGTAGGATCTTAGTTCCCTGACCGGAGATAAAACCCCTACCCCTTGCATTAGGAGTGTGGAATAACATCCACTGGGCCACCAGAGATGTCCCCTGACTTGTTCTTTGCGGCTGTTGCTGGATGAAGAAAGGAGATATGAGCACTTTTCTGTGTATGGCTTGCTTGGCAGAGTGTTGAATTGTCTCATTTCCATGTGTTATTGAACTAAACTTTTTTTGAACTTTTAAAATTTGCTTTCGATTTTTAATGGATGAAGCAGGAAGGATCACCCAGCTCAGGCAAAGCTGAAGTTCTGATAGCTTCATGGTCTCAAATGACAAGTTATTGTAATTTCATAATGAGTTTGATGCTCTTTACCGAAGGGAAAACAATCCATGGATTGTGGAACAACAGTGCTTCACAAAACATGGGGCTCTCTTCACAAAGGATTTTGGGAAAGAACATTAGAAGCAACAACTCAAAAACAAGGCATGATTGGGTAAGAGGTCAGGGAGTTCCTGATAGGGACTGCTGTTCAGTTGCTCAGTCGTGTCTGACTCTCTGAGGCTCTATGGACTGCAGCATGTCAGGCTTCCCTTTCTTTCACTGTCTCCTGGAGTTTTGCTCAAACTCACGTCCATTGAGTCGGTGATGCCATCCAACCATCTCGTCCTCATTCTGGCAGGGATAGCAGGTCATGTTTTCCAGGTGAACTAGGCAAAGCTGAAGTGGAGGGTTGTCACTGGTGTCTGTTGGGTTTCCTAGACAGTGAGGCATTTCCTTTAAGTTTGGGTTGACTTAGGTTGAGATTTGTGACCTGGGCCATCGTGCTGGAGCAGCCTCTCTTTTGAAAGTCCTGATATATACAAATGTCCTTTATCAAACAGAAGGCTCTTGCGTTTCAGAAATCTTTGGGGCTTAGTCCAGAGCTCAGCCTTTATCATGTTTCCATATACTCCTTTCCTACTAAGTAAATTGAATCCTTAAGGAGGGTTACCTGTGTTTGCTGTTGTTGTTTACTCATTAAGTCGTGTCTGACTCTTTGCGACCCCATGAACTGCAGTCCGCCAGGCTCCTCTGTCCATGGGATTTCCCAGGCAAGAATACTGGGGTGGGTTGCCATTTCCTTCTCCAGGGGATCTTCCCCATCCAAGAATTGAACTTATGTCTCCTGTGTGGGCAGGCAGATATTTAAGCAGATGCTTTACTACTTAGCCACCTGGGAAACTGGGCTTAAATAAAATACAGAAAGCATCACATGTCAAAATTCTCACTGGACTGTGACAAGGGCATCCCAGGGTCCACTCACAAACTTTTATGAATATTGCAATTCCTCTTCTTCCTCCTAGTAATTTCACATTGCAAAGCAACCCTAGTAGAACACAGAAAAATGAAAGTAGATGAAAGCAGTGGGCATTTCCTTCAGTTTCTAACTTTGGAATTCCTAGATATAAAGGTATGTGGGGGAAAAAATCTTCTTGACAACACAACAATTCATTTACTTCCTAACTTGAGCAGTCACATACTGTACTTCGGGGCAAGCAATAGGATATTGTTCCAATGGGAGAACAAGCAATTTGTTGAAAGGTGAAAAGGCGAAAATATTCTCTAAGCTGGTTCCATCTGGGAGGCTGCATGTCATTTTCCAGGTAGTCTTAAAAGGTGTGTGAAATTGACGAGTGTTTGAAGACTTGCCCACCCACTGGTGAAAGCAATGATTTCTTATAGTTTTCTTACTGCTTTAGAGGGAAAGGGTTCTTTGTTTTTATGTATTTAGATACAGTTGCCCAACATGCTCATTAAATAAGGGCTGTAAGGTCCCAGATCACATTGTTCTGTTTCTCTCTTGCATGCAAGTGGTGGGGGCTTGTGCCTGGGAATCCTTCAAACATAATGAGTTAATATGATTCCAGACTATGATGAACAAAACTGCTGCTGGGCTGTGTGTTTAGTCACTCTGTTGTGTCTGACTCTTTGTGACTCCATAGACCAAAGCCCACCAGGGTCCTCTGTCCATGGGGATTCTCCAGGCAAGAATACTGGAGTGGGTTGCCATGCCCTCCTACAGGGGATCTTTCCAACCTAGGGATTGAACCCAGTTCTCCCGCATTGCAGGAGGATTCTTTACCATCTGAGCCCAAGAATATAGGAGTGGGTGGGTAGCCTATCCCTTCTCTAGGTGATCTTCCTGACTCGGAAATCGAACTGGGGTCTCCTGCATTGCACGCAGATTCTTTACCAACTGAGCTACCAGCTAAGCCCAAAACTGCTGGTAAGTTCAGTTTATGCTCCAATTACAGAATTTTTCCAAGGCAGCCTCATGATTTGGGGGTTCCCTCTTTCCCTTAGTTTGCATCAGTTTCTTAGCTAATGGTGGTCCAATTAGGATGAATTGGAGAGGAAAGGGGAAAAGTCTGATGATTTGGGGAAAAAGAAATTTTTAAGGCCCTGTATTACATCTAGTACCGTATTTTTGAATTTTATAGAATCAGAGAGTTTTGTTGTCATGAATGGCATTTAGATATTTGCAGGCTAGGTTTGGGGTTAATTATTGATAGTCAAAAAGGTTTTGTTCATGTAATTCTTAGAATCTATTTTAATCATTTTCTTTTCTTAATGAAAACACACCTTAACTTGGCCTGATACTTTTCTGTAAGTTTCTATAAATAGGGACCTCTTTTTGTTTGACTTACTTTTATTTAAAAAATAAATAAATATAGCCCAAATTATATTTTCTCTGTAAGCACAACATGGCAGGCATCCAGTTGTCCTTAGCATTCGTGGCCCCACAAAGGGAAATCTTTGAAATCACCACACACACACTACTGAATAAGCTGTTCCCAAGCTGCTCTTCTGAATTTCCATCCTTCCATTCCTGGGAAGTAGCTAAGTCTCTAAGAAAGATTTAGGCAAGTTTTCAAGTCATAGGTGTTGGGAATCTGGCCCTTTATATTCTGTCTACAGAAACTTCTGTGGGCGCCATGGTCAGACTGGATGCTTCTTCCTACATTTGTTTATGGATTCCTCCCAAGTATTTGGATCCCTCTGGTTTCCATTTGAATGTCTGCGGCTGAGAGCAACCATGTGAGCAAAAATAGTCCAGGGGCAAAACAACCTCAAACAGACTGCAGTGAGTAAGGAACTGCAGCCTGAAATATCTGCATCGTCATCAGCCGGTGCTAAAAGGGGGTCAGTGGATGTTTCTGGATTGGAGGCACAGGCAGGATATGGAATCTTGGAAGGGTTTTCCTCTATTGATATCCATGTGATTTGGGGGTTTTTGCTAATAGTTCTTGCCGCTAACTATGAGTGCCAGAGTAAATAATAGTGGCCAGGGAAATAAAGCCCTCTGGAACTCATTTAAAGAAAACTAAAAGGAGATTTCTCCTGCCAACCTGAGCTTCATCTTTCAACCCACAACTGAGAGAGATGGAGACAGAGACAGATACTTTGGAGTCTGGTGGACAATTGGTAAAGAAAAACAGTCATCATTAAAGTCTGTGTATTGATTTGACTACTGATCTGATGATTGTCATATTATCTGTGTTTACTATGTACTCCTCATGAACTGTCATTTTGTTCCTTCAAGTGATACTTTGAAGTAAGTATGATCATTGCCCCCAATCTCCAAACGGAGAAACTGATGCACAGACAGTGATTTGCTCGTGGTATGGCTGGGCAGTAGGGAGAAAGACGATGGAGCTGAACTCAGGAAAATTGGCCCCATGCCTTGAAATTGCCCAGTATTTTTATTATCCAGGCCTTTACTTCCCCTCCTCCCCTTTGTTTTCCCTTTTGCATACAGACTACCTTTGAAAATATCTGGGATCTAGATTAGAGGGTCATAAAGGATCAGTCATGGACCTGTCTGATCAGAATAAAGTTTGTGGGACTTGGGAGGATTTCCTTGCCCCTGAGAGCACCCTCCTAAGTAACCCACCTCATCAGGAATTGATTCTCTCTCAATTTGTGCAGCTGTCTTATTTATAAGAAATATTACCTTTTAATGTTTTTCATTTCATAAAAATAATTCCTGGAACTTAGAAGAAATGAAAAATCTTGTCTATCACTTTTTGGAGAGCATGGTAAATAAAAAATGGATGCCTGTTTGAACTTGGACATGTCCTGCAGATTAGAACATAATATAAAAGTCTGTGGGAGAGGGAGTGTAGCCCAGAACTGATTATGATTTTAAGCTGTGACATCACAAACCAGGTACAAATCTTGACTCTGACACTGACTTTTTGCCTTGGGCAAGTTAAATACCATTACATGCCTCAGTTTTCTCATCTGTAAAATGGAAATAGCAATAGAGCCTAATTCATGGGGTTGTTATGAAGTTCATCATGGGCATTTAAAGCATTGAAGATCATATTTTGTATCAGAAAGTTATCAATAAACATTAGATATTTTCACTCATTCTTAAGGGCTCCCTCATAAAGTTCAGTTCAGTTCAGTTCAGTTCAGTCGCTCAGTCGTGTCCGACTCTTTGCGACCCCATGAATCGCAGCACACCAGGCCTCCCTGTTCATCACCATCTCCCAGAGTTCACTCAGATTCACGTCCATCGAGTCCGTGATGCCATCCAGCCATCTCATCCTAGGTCGTCCCCTTCTCCTGTCCCCAATCCCTCCCAGCATCAGAGTCTTTTCCAATGAGTCAACTCTTCTCATGAAGTGGCCAAAGTACTGGAGCTTCAGCTTCAGCATCATTCCTTCCAAAGAAATCCCAGGGCTGATCTCCTTCAGAATGGACTGATTGGATCTCCTTGCAGTCCAAGCGACTCTCAAGAGTCTTCTCCAACACCTAGTGCAAATGCTGTGCACTTTCCAAAAAAGACATTCTGGAGGTTGATTTATCAGTGACGTAAGGTTGTAGAAATTCCAGGTATTTCATGTCACCTTCCTGGAATCTAGCAGGTTGAAAACAGAAGTGCCATCTTTAGCAACTCTGGCTCACTTCATACATAAAATTTGTCACTCAGTCTTATAGATCATCCTTCCAATAGGACTGTGAAATTGTCTTTTTTTTTCCCCCAAACTAGAACTACTTGGCACACTGTGCATACAATTCCCCACAGTCCCCCATGAACCCAACCCTCACTCATAGCTTCCCATGCACCGGAGGATCATTTCCTGACCAGTTGCTTTAGGAATCTCTCCAGATATCAGAACTCCAGCTATAACCTACTCTTTAAAAAAATTATTTTTATGGACTTACCATTGCTTTGCAATAATGCTTTGGTTTCTGCTCTACAATGAAGTGAATCAGCTATATCCATACCTACATCCCTTCCTCCTTGGACCTGCCTCCCATCCCAAGCCTCCTCATCCCACCCCTCTAGGTCATTACAGAGCACCAAGGTGAGCTGCCTATGCTATACAACAGCTTGCCACTATATATATATAGTGGTGGTTTAGTTGCTAAGTTGAGTTTGATTCTTGCAAACCCATGGACTGTAGCCCACCAGGCTCCTCTGTCCATGGGATTTCCCAGGAAAGAATACTAGAGTGGATTGCCATTTCCTTCTCCAGAGGATCTTCCCCACCCAGGGATTGAATCTGCCTGCATTGCAGGCAGATTCTTTACAGCTGATCCACCAGGGAACCCCTATTTCACACTGGGGATCTCACTAAAACATCAGATTCAAGGTTATTGGGTCTGAGATGGAGCCAGAAACTCTTATTTCTAACCCCTGGGCAATAGAGGTGCTGCTCTGAGTAACAAGGCTGTAGATTTCCTAAAGGACCTTGTAACTTTTCCCTCTGCTTTTCATACGGGCTTCTCCCATCGTCCCTTCTGCTAGAGCTGTTTCTTCAAACAATCCTGTTTATTTATCTTTAATAGCTTCCTTCAGTTTACAGAAAAAAAAAGAATGCAAATGAGTTTTCAGAGCATTCAAGTCTCTCTATTTGAAATGCTATTAAATCATCAATGAGTTATTAAATAATTCTTCCTCCCTAATCTTCTCCACTGCTGGTCCAGCCTTAATCACCCCTTTAACAGAGATTTCTAGTAAGCACCTCTGATAAGTCCTTTCCACTCGTGGATAGTTGAGATTTGTTCTTGCCTCAGCTCTGAAGAGGTCTTTGAGAGTCCATTGTGGCTCTCTGGATCCAAGCTCATAGCTGGGGAGGTAGCCAGTGCTTGCCAAAGCCTGCTCAGTGGATTGTGCTAGACTCTGAGTAATTAGGGTGTGGCCACAGCTGAAAGATGGTGATGGATGAGTTTGTTGTAATTCACTTAAAAAAAAATTGGGTGATGGGCAATTGTAAATAATACAGCTATACCAGAATCCAAACCAAGGGGAAAAGGACCTAAGCTTCAATACTGAAACTTTCAAACAATTGAAGATTGCTATCGGCTTTCCTCTCTTGCAGACAACTGCTGCTTTAAAAAACTATTTCTATGACTTCATAAATCTGAGGGAAATAGTCTGTGAATGTCTGCGTGTTAGTGTTTGAAGGTTGATAGACTCTTACTGGTTCTATCTTCATAGTTCTATGATGATGCTTACATATGATTTTGAATTCCTTTCATTTTCTCTCTTTAATACAGTCCTTAAACTTAATGTGAAATGATTCACCACTTTATGGGTGTAACAGGATCCATTTTTTCCCCATTACAATCTGACTTAATTGCTTACTTATGTTTATAAAAGCTTAACGTGAAAATTTTAGTAAAGCATCATTTATTTGCATATTAATGTCAACACCCAACTTTTAAAGATGGGTTTATTTACTATAATATTCCTGAATCACAGAGGCACTGGTTCAGACATCTTCTCTGAACATGCCTAAACCAATGAATGTTGTAAATTCATAATGCCAGCAGCCAGTACTTCCTTTAAGAACTCAGGATTCAAATAAGTTATCCAGAGCCAATACAATATTGTAAAGTAATTAGCCTCCAATTAAAATAAATAAATTTAAATTTTAAAAAAAGTTATCCATTCCCAACATCCTTTGGATATAGTCATAGAAAATTGGAATTCAGTTCATTTCAGTCGCTCAGGTGTGTCTGACTCTTTGTGACCCCATGGACTGCAGCATGCCAGGCTTTCCTATTAAGCACCAGTTCTGGGAGCTTGCTCAAACTCATGTCATTGAGTCAGTGATGCCATCCAACCGTCTCATTCTCTGCCATCCCCTTGAAAGGGAATGCCTTCAGTGGGGATGCAGGAGGCTGCCTTCAATCGTTCCCAGCGTCAGGGTCTTTTCTAATGAGTCAGATCTTTGCATAAGGTGGCCAAAGTATTGGAGTTTCAGTATCATTTCTTCCAGTGAATATTCAGGGTTGATTTCCTTTAGGATTGATTGGCATGATATCCTTGCAGTCCAGGGGACTTTCAAGACTATTCTCCAAGACCACATTTCAAAAGCATTGATTCTTTGGTGCTCAGCTTTCTCCATGGTCCAATTCTCACATCCATACATGACCACTGGAAAAACCATAGCATTGACTAGATGGACCTTTGTTGGCAAAGTAATGTCTCTACTTTTTAATATGCTGTCTAGGTTGGTCATAGCTTTTGTTTCAAGGAGCAAGTGTCTTTTAATTTCATGACTGAAGTCACCATCTGCAGGGATTTTGGAGCCCAAGAAAATAAAGTCTTTCAGTGTTTCCATTGTTTCCCCACCTATTTGACATGAAGTGATGGGACTGGCTGCGAGAGCCGGTGCACTAAACGCTGCCGAGAGGAGCTACCCCACGCCCTAGGTCAGGGGCAGCGGCCTAGAGTGCCAGGCTGTGACGGCGCAGGAACAGCCGAGAGGAGCTACCCCACGTCCAAGATCAGTGGCAGCCGGGAGGAGCTACCCCATGTCCGAGGTCAAGGGTGGCCGGGTGGAGCTACCCCACGTCCGAGGTCAGGGGCATCCAGGAAGAGACACCCCGCGTCTGAGGTCAGGGGCGGCAGCTGGGAGGAGCTATCCTGTGTCCGAGGTCAAGGGCCGCCGGGAGGAGACACCCTGTGTCTGAGGTCAGGGGCTGCCGGGAGAAGCCACCTCGTGCCCGAGGCCAGGGGCGGTGACCCTGAGGAGCCACCCTGAGCCTGAGGCCAAGGGCAGCAGCTGGGAGGAGACACCCATGCTGGAGGCCAGGGCTGGTGGCCTGGAGGAGCATCCTGAGGATGCGCAGGCGCAGGAGGGCCTAGAGGAGCTATCCCATGTTGAAGGTCAGGAATGGCGGCGGTAAGGAGATACCCCTCGTCCAAGGTAAGGAGCAGTGGCTGTGCTTTGCTGGAGCAGCCGTGAAGAGATACACCCAAGGTAAGAGAAACCCAAGTAAGATGGTAAGTGTTGCAAGAGGGATCAGAGGGCAGACACATTGAAACCATACTCACTGAAAACTAGTCAATCTAACCACACTAGGACCACAGCCTTGTCTAACTTAATGAAACTAAGCCATGCCTGCGGGGCAACCCAAGACGGCTGCATCATGGTGGAGAGGTCTGACAGAATGTGGTCCATTGGAGAAGGGAATGGCAAGCCACTTCAGTATTCTTGCCTTGAGAACCCCATGAACAGTATGAAAAGGCAAAATGATAGGATACCAAAAGAGGAACTCCCGAGGTCATTAAGTGCCCAATATGCTACCGGAGACCAGTGGAGAAATAACATCAGAAAGAATGAAGGGATGGAGCCAAGCAAAAATAATACCCAGTTGTGGATGTGACTGGTGATAGAAGCAAGATCCAATGCTGTAAAGAGCAACATTGCATATGAACCTGGAAAGTCAGGTCCATGAATCAAGGCAAATTGGAAGTGGTCAAACAAGAGATGGCAAGGGTGAATGTCGACATTCTAGGAATCAGCAAACTAAAATGGACTGGAATGGGTGAATTTAACTCAGATGAACATTACATCTACTACTGCGGGCAGGAATCCCTCAGAAGAAATGGAGTAGCCATCATGGTCAACAAAAGAGTCTGTAATGCAGTACTTGGATGCAATCTCAAAAACGATAGAATTATCTCTGTTCGTTTCCAAGGCAAACCATTCAATATCACAGTTATCCAAGTCTATGTCACAATCAGTAACTGAAGAAGCTGAAGTTGAACGGTTCTATGAAGACCTACAAGACCTTTTAGAACTAACACCCAAAAAAGATGTCCTTTTCATTATAGGGGACTGGAATGCAAAAGTAGGAAGTCAAGAAACACCTGGAGTAACAGACAAATTTGGCCTTGGAATGTGGATGAAGCAGGGCAAAGACTAATAGAGTTTTGCCAAGAAAATGCACTGGTCATGGCAAACACCCTCTTCCAACAACACAAGAGAAGACTCTACACATGGACGTCACCAGATGGTCAACACCGAAATCAGATTAATTATATTCTTTGCAGCCAGAGATGGAGAAGCTCTATACAGTCAACAAAAACAAGACCAGGAGCTGACTGTGGCTCAGATCATGAATCCTTATTACCAAATTCAGATTTAAATTGAAGAAAGTAGGGAAAACCACTAGACCATTCAGGTATCAGTTCCGTTCAGTTCAGTCGCTCAGTAGTGTCCAACTCTTTGCGACCCCATGAATCGCAGCACACCAGGCCTCCCTGTTCATCACCATCTCCCGGAGTTCACTCAGATTCACGTCCATCGAGTCCATGATGCCATCCGGCCATCTCATCCTAGGTCGTCCCCTTCTCCTCCTGTCCCCAATCCCTCCCAGCATCAGAGTCTTTTCCAATGAGTCAACTCTTCTCATGAGGTGGCCAAAGTACTGGAGCTTCAGCTTTAGCATCATTCCTTCCAAAGAAATCCCAAGGCTGATCTCCTTCAGAATGGACTGGTTGGATCTCCTTGCAGTCCAAGGAACTCTCAAGAGTCTTCTCCAACACCATAGTTCAAAAGCATCAATTCTTCAGCACTCAGCCTTCTTCACAGTCCAACTCTCACATCCATACCTGAAGACAGGAAAAACCATAGCCTTGACTAGACGGACCTCAGTCGGCAAAGTAATGTCTCTGCTTTTGAATATGCTATCTAGGTTGGTCATAACTTTTCTTCCAAGGAGTAAGTGTCTTTTAATTTCATGGCTGCAGTCACCATCTGCAGTGATTTTGGAGCCCCCCAAAATAAAGTCTGACACTGTTTCCACTGTTTCCCCATCTATTTCTCATGAAGTGATGGGACCGGATGCCATGATCTTCGTTTTCTGAATGTTGAGCTTTAAGCCAACTTTTTCGCTCTCCTCTTTCACTTTCATCAGGAGGTTTTTAGCTCCTCTTCAGTTTCTGCCATAAGGGTGGTGTCATCTGCATATCTGAGGTTACTGATATTTCTCCCAGCAATCTTGATTCCAGCTTGTGTTTCTTCCAGTTCAGCGTTTCTCATGATGTACTCTGCATAGAAGTTAAATAAGCAGGGTGACAATATACAGCCTTGACGTACTCCTTTTCCTATTTGGAACCAGTCTGTTGTTCCATGTGCAGTTCTAACTGTTGCTTCCTGACCTGCATACAGATTTCTCAAGAGGCAGGTCAGGTGGTCTGGTATTCCCAACTCTTTCAGAATTTTCCACAGTTCATTGTGATCCACACAGTTGAAGGCTTTAGCATAGTCAATAAAGCAGAAATAGATGTTTTTCTGGAACTCTCTTACTTTTTTGATGATCCAGCAGATGTTGGCAATTTGACCTCTGGTTCCTCTGCCTTTTCTAAAACCACCTTGAACATCAGGGAGTTCGTGGTTCACGTCTTGCTGAAGCCTGGCTTGGAGAATTTTGAGCATTACTTTACTAGCATGTGAGATGAGTGCAATTGTGCGGTAGTTTGAGCATTCTTTGGCATTGCCTTTCTTTGGGATTGGAATGAAAACTGACCTTTTCCAGTCCTGTCCCTTATGATTATACAGTGGAAGTGAGAAATAGATTTAAGGGCCTAGATCTGATAGAGTGCCTGATGAACTATGGAATGAGCTTCGTGACACTGTATAGGAGACAGGGATCAAAACCATTCCCATGGGAAAGAAATGAAAAAAAGCAAAATGGCTGTCTGGGGAGGCCTTACAAGTAGCTGTGAAAAGAAGAGAGGCAAAAAGCAAAGAAGAAAAGGAAAGATATAAGCATCTGAATGCAGAATTCCAAAGAATAGCAAGAAGAGATAAGAAAGCCTTCTTCAGGGATTAATGCAAAGAAATAGAGGAAAAGAACAGAATGGGAAAAACTAGAGATCTCTTCAAGAAAATTAGAGATACCAAGGGAACATTTCATGCAAAGATGGCCTCGATATAGGACAGAAACGGTATGAACGTAACAGAAGCAGAAGATATTAAGAAGTGGCAAGAATACATGGAAGAACTGTACAAAAATGATCTTCACGACCCAGATAATCATGATGATGTGATCACTAATCTAGAGCCAGACATCTTGGAAAGTGAAGTCAAGTGGGCCTTAGAAAGCATCACTATGAACAAAGCTAGTGGAGGTGATGGAATTCTAGTTGAGTTGTTTCAAATCCTGAAAGATGATGCTGGGAAAGTGCTGCACTCAATTTGCTAGCAAATTTGGAAAACTCAGCAGTGGCCACAGGACTAGAAAAGGTCAGTTTTCATTCCAATCCCAAAGAAAGGCAATGCCAAAGAATGTTCAAACTACCGCACAATTGCACTCATCTCACATGCTAGTAAAGTAATGCTCAAATTTCTACAAGCCAGGCTTCAGCAAGACATGAACCATGAACTCCCTGATGTTCAAGGTGGTTTTAGAAAAGGCAGAGGAACCAGAGATCAAATTGCCAACATCTGCTGGATCATCAAAAAAAGCAAGAGAGTTCCAGAAAAACATCTATTTCTGCTTTATTGACTATGCCAAAGCCTTTGACTGTGTGGATCACAATGAACTGTGGAAAATTCTGAAAGAGTTGGAAATACCAGACCACCTGACCTGCCTCTTCAGAAACTTGTATGCAGGTCAGGAAGCAGCAGTTAGAACTGGACATGAAACAACAGACTGGTTCCAAATAGGAAAAGGAGTACTCTGCAAATAAGTTGAATAAGCAGGGTGACAATGTACAGCCTTGATAAACTCCTTTCCCAATTTGGATCCAGTCCATTGTTCCATGCCTAGTTCTAATTGTTACTTCTTGACCTGCATACAGGTTTCTCAGGAAGCAGGCAAGGTGGTCTGGTATTCCCATCTCTTGAAGAATTTTCCAGTTTGTTGTGATCCAAAACAGCCAAAGGCTTTGGCATAGCCAATAAAGCAAAATTTGATGTGTTTCTGAAACTCACCTGCTTTTTCTATGACCACAAGAGACTCACCCAGACTTGCCCATGAGTGTCTGGGAGTTTCTGATGGAGGGGTGGGTTGGTGTTGGCCTGCTGCAGGGTTGGGGCCCAATGAGTGTAGCAATACATGCATGGGACCTTTGAAGGAGGTCACCATTATCTTCACCACCTCCACCACAGTTGGCCCCAGGTAAATAATAGAGAGAGAACACAGCTCCACCCATCAATAGTAAATGGATTAAATTTTACTGAGCTTGGCCCCTCTCATCAGAATAAGACCCTGTTTCCCCCTAAATCAATCTCTCCCATCAGAAATCTTCCATAAGCATCTTATCTTACTCCATCAGAGGGCAGACAGACCAAAAACCACAATCACAGAAAATTAGCCAATCTGATCATATGGACCACAGCCTTGTATAACTCAGTGAAACTATGAGTCATGCTGTTAAGATGGATGGATCATGGTGTAGAGTTCTGACAAAATCTGGTCCACTGGAGAAGGGAATAGCAAACCACTTTAGTATTCTTGCCTTGAGAACCCCATGAACAGTATGAAAAGGTAAAAGAGAGGACACTGAAAAATGAATTCTCTAGGTTGGTAAGTGCCCAATATGCTACTGGAGAAGAGTGGAGAAATAACTCCAGAAAGAATGAAGAGATGGAGCCAAAGCAAAAACACTCAGTTGTGGATGTGATTGGTGGTAAAAGCAAAGTCCGATGCTGTAAGGAGCAATACTGCATAGGAACCTGGAATATTAGGTCCATGAATCGATAGAAATTGGAGGTGGTCAAACAGGAAATGGCAAGAGTGAAGGTCAACACTTTAGCAATCAGCGAACTAAAATGGACTGGAATGGGAGAATTTAACTCAGATGACCATTATACCTACTAATGTGGGCCAGAACCCTAGGAAGAAATGGAGTAGCCATCATAGTCAAAAAAAGAGTCTGAAATGCAGATTTGGATGCAATCTCAAAAACGACAGAATGATCTCTGTTCATTTCCAAGGCAACCCATTCAATATCACAGTAATCTAAGTATATGCCCTGATGAGTAATGCTGAAGAAGCTGAAGTTGAATGATTCTATGAAGGCCTACAAGACCTTCTAGAACTAACACCTGAAAAGGATGTCCTTTTGATTATAGGGGACTGGAATGCAAAAGTAGGAAGTCAAGAAACATCTGGAGTAACAGGCAAATTTGGCCTTGGAGTACAGAATGAAGCAGGGCAAAGGCTAATAGAGTTTTGCCAAGATAACTCACTGGTCATAGAAAACACCCTCTTCCAACAACACAAGAGAAGACTCTACATATGAACATCACCAGATGGTCAATACTGATATCAGATTGATTATATTCCTTGTAGCCCAAGATGGAGAATCTCTATACAGTCAGCAAAAACAAGACTGGGAGCTGACTGTGGTTCAGATCATGAACTCCTTATTGCTAAATTTGGACTTAAACTGAAAAAAAGTAGGGAAAACCACTAGACCATTCAAGTATAACCTAAATCAAATCCTTCATTTTATACAGTGAAAATGACAAATAGATTCAAGAGATTAGATCTGATAAACAAAGTGCCTGAAGAGCTATGGATGGAGGTTCGTGACATTGTATAGGAGAGAGCAATCAAGATCATCCCCAAGAAAAAGAAATGCAAAAAAAGCAAAATGGCTGTGAAAAGACCTTACAAATAGCTGTGAAAAGAAGAGAAGTGAAAAGCAAAGGAGAAAAGAACAGATTTACCCACTTGAATGCAGAGGTCCAAACAATAGCAAGAAGAGATAAGAAAGCCTTCCTCATTGATCAGTGGAAAGAAATAGAGAAAGACAATAGAATGGGAAAGTCTAGAGATTGCTTCAAGAAAATTAGAGATACCAAGGGACCATTTCATGCAAAGATGGGCACAATAAAGGACAAAAATGGTATGGACCTAACAGAAGCTGAAGATATTAAGAAAAGGTGACAAGAATACACAGAAGACATGTACAAAAAAGATCTTCATGACCCATATAATCACGATGGTATGATCACTCACCTAGAGCCAGACATCCTGGAATGTGAAGTTAAGTGGCCTTAGGAAACATCGCTATGAACAAAGCTAATGGAGGTGATGAAATTCCAGTTGGGCTATTTCAAATCCTGAAAGGTGATGCTGTGAAAGTGCTGCACTCAATATGCCAGAAAATTTGGAAAACCCAGCAGTGGCCACAGGACTGGAAAAGGTCAATTTGCATTCCAATCCCAAAGAAAGGCAATGCCAAAGAATGCTCAAACTACCTCACAACTGCACTCATCTCACACACTAATAAAATAACGCTCAAAATTTTCCAAGCCAGGCTTTAGCAATATGTGAACCGTGAACTTCCAGATGTTCAAGCTGGATTTAGAAAAGGCAGAGGAACCAGAGATCAAATTGCCAGCATCCATTGGATCATCAAAAAAACAAGAAAGTTCCAGAAAACCATCTATTTCTGCTTTATTGACTATGCCAAAGCTTTTGACTGTGTGGATCACAATAAACTGAAAAATTCTTCAAGAGATAGGAATACCAGACCACCTGACCTTCCTCTTGAGAAATCTGTATGCAGGTCAGAAAGCAACAGTAGAACTAGACATGGAGCAACAGACTGTTTCCAAATTGCGGAAAGAGTATGACAAGGTTATATATGGTCACCTTGCTTATTAAATCTATATGCCAAGTACATCATGAGAAACGCTGGACTGGATGAAGCCCAAGGTGGAATTAAGACTGTTGAGAGAAATATCAATAACCTCAGATATGCAGAAGATATCATCATTACGGCAGAAAGCGAAGAAGAACTAGAGAGCCTCTTGGTGAAAGTGAAAGAGGAGAGTGAAAATGTTGGCTTAAAATTCAACATTCAGAAAACGAAGATCATGGCATCTGGTCCCATCACTTCATGGGAAATAGATGGGGAAACAGTGGGAAAAGTGACAGACTTTATTTTTATGGGCTCCAAAATCACTGCAGATGGTGACTTGACTGCAGCCATGAAATTAAAAGACGCTTGCTCCTTGGAAGAAAAGTTATGACCAACATAGACAGCATATTAAAAAGTAGAGACATTACTTTGCTAACAAAGTGGTCTAGTGTAGACAAAGCTATGGTTTTTCCAGAAGTCATGTATGGATGTGAGAGTTGGACTATAAAGAAAGCTGAGCACTGAAGAATTGATGCTTTTGAACTGTGGTGTTGGAGAAGAGAGTCTTGGACTCTTAGTTATCTTGGACTCTTGGACTATCGAGAGTCCCTTGGACTGCAAGGAGATCCAATCAGTCCATCCTAATGGAAATCAGTCCTGAATATTCATTGGAAGAACTGAAGTTGAAGCTGAAACTCCAATACTTTGGCCACCTGATGTGAAGAACTGACTCATTGGAAAAGATCCTAATGCTGGGAAAGATTGAAGATGGGAGGAGAAGGGGATGACAGAGGATGAGATGGTTGGATGTCATCACCAACTTAATGGACATGAGTTTGAAAAAACTCTGAGAGCTGGTGATGGACAGGAAGGTCTGGCTTTTTGCTGTCTATGAGTTCACAAAGAGTCGGACATGACTGAGCAACTGAACTGAACTGAATAGATGTTGGCAATTTGATCTTTGGTTCCTCTGCCTTTTTTAATCCAGCTTGAACATCTGGAAGTCTTGGTTCACATACTGTTGAAGACTGGCTTGGAGAATTTTGAGCATTACTTTGGTAGCATGTGAAATGAGTGGAATTGTGTAGTACTTTAAACATTTTTTGGCATTGTCTTTCTTTGGGATTGGAATGAAAATTGCCCTTTTCCAGTCCTGTGGCCATGCAGAGCTTTCCAAATTGGCTGGCATACTGAGTGCAGCACTTTACCAGCGTCATCTTTTAGGACTTGAATAGGTCTTCTGGAATCCCTTCACCTCCATAGCTTTGTTCATAGCGATGGTTCCTAAGGCCCCCTTGACTTCTCATTCCAGGATGACTGGCTCAAGGTGAATGATCACACCGCCATCATTATGTGGGTCCTTAAGATCTTTTTTGTGTAGTTCTTCTGTGTATTCTTCCCACCTCCTCTTAATATCTTCTGTTTCTGTTAAGTCCATAGCATTTCTATATTTTATTGGGCCTTTCATGTGCCCATAATGTTTCAAGGGCTTCATTCTCCTTTTGTATCTCTAATTTTCTTGACTAGATCTCTAGTCTTTCCCATTCTATTGTTTTCCTCTATTTCCTTGCATTGATCACTTAGGATGACTTTCTTATCTCTCCTTGCTCTGCTTTGCAAATCTGCATTCAGTTGGGTATACTTTTCCTTTTCTCCTTTGTCTTTTGCTTCTCTTCTTTTCTCAGCTGTTTGTAAGACCTCCTCAGACAACCATTTTGCCTTTTTGCATTCCTTTTTATTGGGGATGGTTTGATCACAGCCCTCTGTATAATGTTATGAACTTCCATCCATAGTTCTTCAGGCACTCTGTCTATCAGATCTAACTCCTTGAATCTATTTGTCACTTCCACTGTACAGTCTTAAGGGATTTGATTTAAGTCATGCCTGAATGGTCCAGTGGTTTTCCTTACTTTCTTCAATTTTAGTCTGAATTTGGCATAAGGAATGCACGATCTGAGCCATAGTCAGCTCCTGGTCTTGTCTTGCTGACTGCTTAGAGCTTCTCTATCTTCAGCCACAAAGAATATAATCAATCTGATTTCACTATTGACCCATCTGATGATGCCCATGTGTAGAGTCTTCTCTTGTGTTGTTGGAAGAGGGTGTTTGTTAGGACCAGTGTGTTCTTTTGGCAAAACTCTGTTAACTTTTATCCTGCCTCATTTTGTATTCCAAGGCCAAACTTTATTTTTTACTCCAGGTGTCTCTTGACTTCCTACTTTTGCATTCCAGTCCCCTATGATGAAAATGACATCTTTTTTCATCATCAAACCATTTAACTTCAGCTTCTTTGGCATTATAGACTTGGATTACTCTGATATTGAGTGTTTTGCCTTGGAAACCAACAGAGATCATTCTGTCATTTTTTAGATTGCAGCCAAGTACTGCATTTCAAATTCTTTTGTTGACTATGAGGGCTACCTCATTTCTTCTAAGGGATTCTTGCCCATAATAGTAGAGATAATGGTCATCTGAATTAAATTCACCCTTTCCAGCCCATTGTAGTTCACTGATTCCTAAAAGATCACTGTTCACTCTTGCCATCTCCTGTTTGACCACTTCCAATTTTTCTTGATTCATGGACCTAACATTCCATGTTCCTATGCAATATTTTTCTTTATAGCATTAGACTTTACTTCCATCACCAGTCACATCCACAACTGGGTGTTGTTTTCGCTTTGGCTCCATCCCTTCATTCTTTCTGGTGTTATTTCTCCACTCTTCTCCAGTAGTATATTGGGCACCTACCAACCTGGAGAGTTCATCTTTCAGTGTCATATCTGTTTTCCTTTTCATACTGTTCATGGGGTTCTCAAGGCAAGAATACTGAGGTGGTTTGCCATTCCCTTCTCCAGTGGACAATGTTTTGTCAAAACTCTTCACAATGACCCATCTGTCTTGAGTGGTCCTAAATGGCATGGCTCATAGTTTCATTTAGTTAGACAAGGCTGTAATCCATGTGATCAGTTTGGTTAGTTTTCTGTGATTTGTGTTTTTATTTTTTCTGGTCTCATGAATAAGAGTAATACGCTTATGGAAGCTTTCTGATGAGAGAGACTGACTGTGGGGGCAACGGGGTCTTGTTCTGATGGCCGATGGGCAGGGCCATACTCAGTAAATCTTTAATCCAATTTTCTGTTGATGGAAGGGGCTGTGTTCCCTCCCTTTTGTTTGGCCTGAGGCCGAGGAATCCACTGGAGACTCCTGGACACTCATAGGCAAGTCTGACTCATTCTGTTGTGGGGAAACTGCTTCTTTCTCCTGGCTCCTGGGGTGCACAAGATTTCATCTGTGCCCTCCAAAAGTCTGGTTTCCCCGTCCTGTGTAAGTTCTGTAATCAAATCCCACTGGCCTCCAAAGTAAAATTCACTGGGGGTTCTCAGTCCCTTTTCCAGATCCCCAGGTTGGGAAATCTATTGTGGGTTATAGAACTTTCTTAGCAGCATGTGAAGTTCTTCAGTACAATTGTTCTGCATATCGTGGGATGTCTGCTCAGGGGCTCTATGGTTTGGCTGATGGTAACCTCTTCCAAGAGGATTTATGCCACATGCTGTGTGATCCTGGTCTGCTGCAGCCAGAGCTTCTGTCCTTGTGGCAGGCCACTGCTGACTTGTGCTTCTGCAGGAGACACTCAAACACTCAAAGGCAGGTCTGGCTCAGTCTCTTTGGAGCCTCTGAGTCCTGGTGCACACAAAGTTTTATTTGAGCCCTCTGCACATCTCTGGTGGGTATGGGGTTTGATTCTAAGCATGATTTTACCACTCCTACCATCTTCTTGGGGCTTCTTTGCTGTTGGACGTGGGGTATCTTTTTTAGGTGGGATTCAACATTCTCTGATCAATGGGTGTTCAGCAGTGAGTTGCAATTTTGGAGTTCTCACAGGAGAAGATAAGCACACATCCTTCTCCTCCATCACCTCTGACAATTCCAAGGCACTGTTCTTGAAAAAATTTGGAGAGACTCCTGTAATTCAGGATTTGAATGGAGGCTGTTGTGGCAGAGTTAGACATGATGGTGGCTCTCAAGGTTTTGTTTTAATGTCTGAGTCTGCCACTAAATAGTCCATGATTTTAGACTGGCCACTGTATCTCCCTGGACCTCAGTCTCCTCAGTTACAATAGGATAGAGCTGGGAAAAAAGAAAAAGTAAAAACCTTTCATTCAGAAGTATGAATGGCAAACCTACCACATAGCAGTAGGCCATGGGCTACATTTGCAAATATGGTGGACATGGCTCCCCTCTTCAAGGAACTTGTAAGACAGTTGTGTCTCAGGTAGACGACAGGCACAAGATGGGAACTTGTGAGATAAAGGGGTAGAATCAGATTCACAAACTCCGTGATCCTAATCATACGAAACTTTCTGACGTTGTGTCAGCTCAGCACTGTTTTTCTCATCCTCTGCTTTAGGATCTCCACCTTTGCACTATTCTCCTTGTTTCTCTTTTTCTTGCTTATCTTTTGAGCCTTACCTCAAGAATTATTTCCCATAACTAGACCTGACTGGTGCAGAAGTTCTCCCCTGCATATCCATAACCCTTGTCCTTGAATCTTGTCTTAGTCTCACATTATAGTGTCCATTTAGTTATATGCTGCTCCACTACATATAAACTGTTAGGATACAATCATTTTTAAAAGTACTTATTTATTTATTTTTATTTATTTGTCTGTGCCATGTCTTAGTTACGGCACGAGGGACCTTTTTGTGGCATGAGGGATCTAGTTCTCTGACCGGGGATTGAACCTGGGTCACCTACACTGGGAGCACAGAGTATTAGCCATTGGACCACCAGGGAAGTCCCTTGTTGTTTGTTGTTGTTGTTCAGCTGCCAAGTCATGTTTGATTCTTTGCAATTCCATGGACTGCAGCATGCCAGGCTTCCCTGTCCCTCACCATTTCTGGAATTTGCCCAAGTTCATGGGAAGTCCCTAGGATAGCATAAAGTCTGTTATAGGTAAAACCAATGCATAGTACATACATTGCATGCAAATTAATTAGTTAATGGACTACCTAATTAAGGTCAATAAGTAACCATTAGCAATGTGGTATTATATATATATCTCTCAGGTCCTTGTTACCAGAGTTCAAATTATCCTAGGTGATCTATGTGATCAGTAACATTCATTTAGTTATATAAGGTAAATTTTTGCAGTAAAAGTACCTCTGCTTTGTAACAAAAGCATAAACATGATATGTTTCAGTTTCAAAATTCAATTTTATTTCATCCATGCAGCCTTCTGACTTTGGACTCAGAGTCTTAGGTGACTCATTTGAACCTCTCATATCCTACCTTGATTTTTCTTTCCTTTTAACTTGCCTATGATCTTTACCAAGACTTTTGTGACTCCCCTGCCCAAAGAAAATAGTTTAGTGGATCTTAAGAAATTTATAGCACCAGTTCATTAAAAAACGAACTGGTCTATTGGCTGGATGTAGCCTAGCCAATCAGAAAGGCAATATACCAACCTGTGGTGTGTAATGTAGCTGAGACAACCATGATCAGTTACTGCTTTATTTGTTAAATAGTCACATATCTGAGTGATCCTGGAGAGAATGGTGAGAGCTGTGCCATAGAGGAGCAATAGACCAGCCTCTTGCAACTACAACTGCACCAGAATCACCAGGGATTTTAAAGCCTCCAGATGCCCAGACCCTGTTCCTAGAGAATGTGACTTGGAAAGTCTAGGGTGGAGCCACGGCATCCACCCTAGACTTTAAGGGTGCTTAAAACCCTTCTAAAGAAGTCAGTGCTAGGTATCTTTATAGTAAACTTTAGAGAATTAGGAGATATTTATCCCGAGGACTTTGTGATTCCCTTAAGAGATGTCCAAATGTTATTGCTTTTGGAAAAATGACCCTAAGGTCCATGTCTTAGTTGTTGAGAATATTTCTTGATTTTAGCCCTGTTCATGTGAGCTAAATTAAAGGGTTTTAGTGAGCACAGAAACCATGTGTTAATTAAAATCAACCATTAGGCTGAAGCAGAAATGCCAGCCGTCTACTGACTTGTTGATTGTTGACAGACTGGAGTGGAGGAAGTTGAGTAATTCACATCCTATGTATTGTACCATTAGGGGGTAAATGAGTTGAGTTTTAAAAATTGTGAACAGACATTTTAAATGTATTCATGAACTTTCTCAGAAGGTCTGGGAAACAAGGAGTCTGTGTGGTCCAGAGAAAAAAGACTCTGGACCTTGGACCTCCTCCCAGGGCTGCTGCTAACCGCATATGTGACCTTGGGCTCCTAATTCAACCTCTGGAGGTCAGTTTTCTTATCTGCAAAATGTGTAGGCTGGATTAGTTATTCCCCAAGTCCCTCCCAACTTAAAATTCTATCATTTAGTTTTAGAATTTCTTTATAACTCTAAAATACCGAACAAGTTATTACTCTCTCTGAAATAGAAACAAAAAACTCTTGTATTTCCCCTGAATTTTTTGAAAGCAGATAATTTGTATTGTTTCACCAGTGCTTCACAACATATACCAAAACAAGAGTCTTATAACTACTCCACATTTAGGTTACCCACTGGACATTTGATTATTGACATTTATAGAAGAAAGATAAATCGGAATGAACCCAAATAATGGAGCATTTAGTTCAGTTGGGGAAATTTATTCCGTAAAATTTTTTTTTGGAAGAATAACATGCAAAGAGGTGCAAAAATTATACAATTTGATGACTTTTCCCAAAGTAAACACAATTATGTAACCAGCACCCAAATTAATCAGCAGAGCATCAGTGGTATCTGGGTACAGCCCCACCATGCTCCCTGCCCATCATAGATCCCATCTTCTCAAGGTTAGACTATTGTCCTGGCATGTAACACTACAGATTAGTTTTTGCCTGTTTGTATGCTTATTTGTATCTGTCTTCATTCAATCAACATTTTGTTTTAAAATTCATCAAATGGTAATATATATGTGGAGATTGTTCATTCTTGACTCTGTCCAGTAAACCATTATATGTAAATATCACAGTTTAATGCTGTATAACATCTGGGTAGTTTCCAGTTTGGGGCTTTTACCAAAAGCGCTGCTAGGAATACTCTGACATATGTCTTTTGATAACATATATTTACATTTCTGTCGGGTGTATTTCTAAGAGTGGAATTGTTGGATTATATTATACAGCACCCTTCCTGAGGATACTTTCTGAGGGCTTCATGTGTAACTGGCCAATTGCTTGGTGCTGGAGTCCCAAATATATCTAGGCTCTTACTGGGCCACACCACTGCTTCTAGAAGTAGAATTGCATTCAGGAACCCTACATGTTTAACTGCTGAGCTTCATGTCTGACTCTTTGCGACCCCATGGACTGTAGCCCACCAGGCTCCTCTGTTCATGGGACTTTTCAGGCAAGAGTACTGGAGTGGGTTTCCATACCTTTCTCCAGGGGATCATGTATACCTGAGTTACAGACAAACTTTCTGCTTAAGCCTCCTCAGACTAAAGTTGAAGCATGTTTTCCTTCATTGAGCAAAAACCACACAGTAGCAGAAAAAGAGAGACCCCACAAAGTATCTACAGGCACTACAATGTCACAATGAGTTTGAAGAATGCTCCTTTAAAAGAAAACACAAAAACAGGAAAGAAACAAAAAAAAGAAAAGAGTCTCTGTGTATTCATTTAAAGTCATCTGGGGAGTATTAGGCATGGAAGGACCATGCTTTGTTTTGCTTTGTTTTTAGTTTAACAGAGGGTTCAGGCAAGGCACTTAGGACCTGGAACAAGGGTTTCCCACACATCAATCCCTTCCATTGATCCTGAGATTTGGCATATAAAAATTTTTATGGTTCTTTTCTTTCCAAGCCTTCCCTCAGATCCATTTTTAGGCCCCTCAGAACGTCACCTGCTCATTATTTCCTCTGTGTATGGGTGGAGCATTTTGGCCCAAAGGACAATTCCAATGTCTTTGTGCTACTATTATTGGAGATTTGTTTCTGCCAGAGGTCACGTCCACCTTAACAGCCAGTGGCCTCCTGGCTCTTAAGTGGATGGGGCCAGTTCAGGCTGCACGTTATACTTAGATCAGTAGCAGATTGTGAGAAAGTCTGCAGGAGGCTATTAAGTGGTTCAGGAAGGTGGAAAGTCCTTCTTCAACTGCCCCAGAGAATCATTAGAGGTCTGGGAAGAACCAAGTGAGCTGTAATGCCTTCCTCCTGCCATAAGTGCAGGTTCTTGGGTCAAGCTCTCCAGAAGCAGAGCCTGGGACTTCGGGTGAATGCGACTTATTGAAGGTGTGCTTTCATGAGAAGCATGAAATGAAATGGTGAGAGAAATCTTGCCTGATCCTATGGGAGTCCAGCATTTCGTATCTCTTTGTCGTTCACGCTGATCAGGCTGCCTGAGATGAGCAGTGAACAAACTCCCTGGCAGGAGGCTCCTGTTCAGCCAAGGGTTTGTCTTCAGGGAAGGTGACCCCTGGGGGCCATAAGTGGCCTACTAGAGCTAGGAAATGGGTCCACCATCCAGTAACAGGCAGCTAGGAGAGGACACCAAGAGCACCTACTATACACCGGGATTCCTGGAGATTTACTCTGGAGGATACAAAACCTTTGATTGACCCTGCAGGAGATAACAGAAGATGCTTTATGGCGGCATTTTCTGCTTGCCAATACGTATCTAGCCAACTCTCATCAGACTTATTCCTGAAACAGCTGTTCCCCCTTCAATTCCGTAAACACTCCATGCTCTTTTCCAGACTTCTGTCCAGATAGGTAGAAACTTGGGACCCGGGACCCATTGCTGCAGTACTTGTACCTGGACAAACGTCTCTTCAAGCAACAGATATAAAGAAACCATAAGGGGCTAAAAATAACTGCACGCATGTGCAGTTGGAGGAAAGTATGAACAATAAGATACAGTAAGACCGTAGCCCAACCGCAACTTCGCAGATTCTGAGAGCAAAAGCAGGGTGCTACGCATGATCCCTGCACACACCACCACCAAGGGTGCAGACAGGTCACCTAAATCACCACTCCAGCCCAACCCACGAATCTGCCCTATCTTCACCCCGTATAAGGGACCAGCTTGCCCCTGCTTCAGGGAAAAAGCAAGGGCATTGGTAACTTGCCCTCACTCCTTTATGCTGCAGCACGAGTCCCAAAAATTCTTGCCCAAATTTCTCATTTGGCCTTTAGTCAATTTCTATTGGGGGCTTCCCTGATGGCTCAGAGGGTAAAGCATCTGCCTGCAATGCGGGAGACCCAGGTTTGATCCCTGGGTCAGGAAGATACCCTGGACGAGGAAATGGCAACCCACTCCAGTGTTCTTGCCTGAAGAATCCCATGGGCAGAGGACCCTGGTCTGTGGGGTCACAAAGGGTGGGACAAGACTGAGCGACTTCACTTTCACTTTCAATTTCTATTTCTATTGATTAAAGTGTCCAAGAACCCAGATCAGTAATGCTAACATGTCTCACCTCTCACATCAGGCTGAAAAGCCACCATATTCCTCAGAGTCTGGCAAAATATCCCACTTCCTATCCAAAGTATATCTGTCATTTCGGCCTCATTTTCCCTCTTGTCCTTTATACTTAAACTCCTGTCTCTCAGTCTAACATTTAAATGCTGGTGGTGTTTGCTTTGGAGATACATTGTCTTATCTTCACGAACTGATGATAAGTTTGTCTTAGGTTGATGTTCCCCAGAGGCAGACTCTGAGACAAGGATTTGAATGTAAGGTGGGATTCCAGGGAGCACAAACAGAAGAAATGGGAAGTTGAGCCAGAGAACGGGAGGCATTAAAAGCATGCTCCCAAAGTGACCAGCATCAGGGGTGAGATTCCACTGAGGGCCTCTGGGAAAATCTGCAGTGCACATCTCAGAATTGTTCCACGATTTACCCAACCACTGTTATCCATCATTAGGTGGGGCCTATGTGAAATGTACCAGATTGGTTCAAAGGCTAGGAAATATATCCTGTCTATAAGCAATTTACAAATTAATATTCAATTTTAATTTAGGAAAGTTTTAAAAACTATTTTCTTGAGTCAGGTAGCCTGAGATTCAGGTGAGACCAACAATAAACATTTATTCCATTTTTGACATAGTTATGAGCAATATATTTAATTTACACAATGAATTAACCAAAATGTACAGCTATGACATATTTTCTTCATATGGTCTTTATCCTTTAATTGTTCAGTGGATATTGTCATCTGGTCTTGCCACTGAGATGACTCAAACCACAAGAAGAATGTATATTAATGCAAATACCTCTAACTAGACATGTTCTCTTGGCAAGATGCTGACTGCATCTTAGACTCTGAAATATTAAATAAAGCAGCATAATTTGCTTGGGCTGATTCTCACCTTGGGAATTCCAGAACAGTTGGAAGGATTAACAGTAACAACAACAACAAAAAACCAATAAAGCTTTTTTTATTGATGATATTTGGCCTGGAAAGCAGAACACACTGGGAGGTTTTGTCTCCTTTTTCTCTTTATAGAAAGACTCACTGGATATGTTCCATAAACTCTCTTTCTGTTATCCACCCTTCCCTAAAGCAGCAAAATTCTGAGAGAACAAGAAAGTCTTCAGTTCCATTTTAAATCATTGACATTTTTGTTATATCAAAACTGGTGATCTGATTTTTTGTCTCTGTGTTCTAGAAACCTGGACTCATCAATTGATTGATGTTGTACATTTCTATTTACTATACAATGTAGACTAGAAAAGAACCTGAGACAACAATAACAATTTATTTGCTTAATTTAAATCAGAGAAGCTCCTAGAATTCTGAATATAGAATTGTTCCATATTGGCATCTCCAAGATTATAGAAGCTTTCATTATAGAAACTATCATTATAGAACACTGTCATTATAGAACCATCTTTTCTTTCACATTGAAGAAATTATGAGTCCCAAGAAAGGTAGAGAAATGTGAACTTCTAAAATTATGGCAATGATTATTATTCTATCCTGATGTATAAGGCTACCTCTGCTCTCTGCTTCCTGAGCACTTCTAATTTAGTAGACAGAATTTAAGAAATCAATTAGTATTCCCCTGAGTTTCTCCTACTGACCAACTCATCATAAAACAATGGAATATCTTAAATTCCTCCTGGACTTATCTTTCTTCATCTGTGAAATGGAAACAATATCACTTGATCTGGTCTCTAAAACAGTGATTAAATAAAAAGAAAACTAAAATATTATTTTACAAAGAATCTCTACAGTGTCAAGTGTCTTTATTAACAGAGGTATGTTGAGGGTAAAGAAAAGCATCTTTAGACTGCGAAGTCTAGTGTCCTTGGTTCAAATCCCAAATCCATTGCATTTCTTGTGGTTGATACTGAACACCTAAGCAAGCGCCTTATTTTCTCACAACTTGCATCTCCTTGATTATGCACTGAAGAGACTAAACTCTACTTTTATCTTACAGTTGTTAGAATCAAGTCAACAACAACAACAAAAGAATGAAAGCATGTTGTGAAGGTCAGTGAGCTCAATGACTTAAACCATGGTTGCTGTTGTTGCTATCATCATACTATTATTATTGCTGAGAAATAAAATAGTGAAATCATCCTGGCCCTGGAGATTTGGAAAACACTTGGAGTCCATCTGAGGAAGACATGGTAACAGAATATTTAGGAAAAACATAATTACATCTGCATGAGAATCTCTCTCTTTAAATCTTTTTATTGAAATTTTCATTTCCTAGTTGTTTATCTTTTGTAAACCCCGCCTTGAATATTTGTACTTATTAAATGAGTGAATAAGTGAGTGAGTGACTTCTACATGCTGCTTCAGTGCTTTTACTCCATTATTTTGATCAATATTTTGCCTACGTTTATTGAACTTGTATACATCTATATAAAATACATGGCTAGATGACACATCCAATAGATAAAATTAAAAAGACAAATAATGTCAAGTATTAATGAAGATGTTGAGCAATCAAAACTCTTAGACATTGCTCATGAAATGCAAATTTATACAAATACTTTGAGGGGATGTCTACTTTGGTAAACATATGCATTCCCTAGAAACTAGACATTCTATCACTAGAAATAAACATCCCCTCTGAAATGCATGTGTATGTACACCACATAAGAATGTTCATAAAAGCTTTATTCACAACATCTAAAAACCTGAGACTACCCCAATGCCCTTTAATAGTTTCATGGATAAATACATTGTGATGTCTTCATACAATGGAAAACCACATAGCAATGAGACAATGAATTCTGACTATGCACAGCGACAGCAGTGAATTACACAAACATTATGTTGACAGCAAACACCCACTCACAAATATATATAACATATAATCAATCCCATTTGCATAAATTATGAAAGCAAGAAAAATAAATCCATGGTGTTAGAAGTAAGGACAGTGGTTACTCCAGGAGGTATGGGCTGTGGTAATGACCAGGAGCCATCACAAGCACAGTTTTTAAGGTGCTGGCTGGTGATGCTCCATGTTTTGATTTGGGTATCACTTATGAGGATGAGAGCTGGACTGTAAAGAAGGCAGAACACCAAAGAATTAATGCCTTCGAACTGTGGTGCTAGAGAAGACTCCTGAAAGTCCGTTGGACAGTGAAGAGATCAAATTAGTCAATCTTAAGTGAAATCAACCCTGAATACTCAGTATTTTGGCCACCTTATGAGAACAGCTGACTCATTGGAAAAGTCCCTGATGATGGGAAAGATTGTGGGCAGAAAGGAGAAGAGGGCACTGGAGGATGAGATGGCTGGATGGCATCATCAATGCAATGGACATGAACTTGAGCCAACTTTGGGAGGTGGTGAGGGACAGGGAGGCCTGGCATGCTGCTGTCCATGGGCTTGTAAAGAGTGAAACATGATTGTGTGACTGAATAACAAATTTAAGGATGAACTTAGTGTGTGAAAGTTTGCCAAGCTGTAAACTTAGGATACATAGCTCACCCTGGACCCTAATCTCCATAGCTGAAGAATGGTTCCAAATAGTTAACTAGTTTGATGTAATGTTTTGAACTTAAAAAAAAATTTACTTCTTTGACTTTCAACATTAGATTGGGGTTGAAGTGAAGTGAAGTCGCTCAGTCGTGTCTGACTCTTTGCGACCCCATGGACTATAGCCTCCCAGGTTCCTCCGTACATGGGATTTTCCAGGCAAGAGTACTGGAGTGGGGTGCCATTTCCTTCTCCAGGGGATCTTCCCAACCCAGGGATCGAACCCTGGTCTCCCGCACTGCAGGCAGACACTTTACCCTCTGAGCCACCAGGGAAGTGACTCACTGCCAAAAGGACTACTCTATGCTTAGTCTACTTGTCTTTGGGACCAACTGGAGTAAGAAGCCTCTAGACAAGTGGTGAGTCTTCATCCAAACTTCAGTTAGGCCAAGTAGCTGATGTAACTCAGTGAGTTGATTCAAGACCAGCTCTCTGGCTATGCCAGGCTTCTTGTGATCCTGTGATAATCAAGTGCACTGGGTATAGAAGCCGAGAAGACTCTTGCTCCGGTTCTTATGTTGGGATGAGGAGCTGAGAGGTAGGCAGCCTCTGGGCCAGATCTTCCAGGAATATGCAAAATGAAAATCCAGAAGTGTCTTTATTGCTCCAAAATGGACTGCCCCCCGCCCACAGTTCAGAGCAGAGTGCAGGTCACCAGTGCATCAGTCTGACTCAGGAATGGGGAGCAGAAGGCAGAGATGGCCCTACAACTGCACTGATATCAGCTCTGGAGCTGGAGTGCCTGACTGGTGGCTAGAGCTCGCTGTTTCCATGAGGGGACGCCTGCTCCGAAAGACAGTACTCATCTGTTAAACTCCACGTTGTGCTCCAGCAAACTCGACCTGAAGACTGATTGCCCCCATGCAAGTGATGCTTATTCTGCTGAGCTTAGTGACAAGGTCAACTGTCATCAAGGTCCATGCAGCTCCTCATATGAAGAGCTCTCAAGTAACCAGGTTGACTTGGAACCTATTTCTGCCACTCGGTAGTATTGCTTCAGTCCTTTCAGAAGTTTGAATGTCTTGATAATTTGATCTTTGTGTGTAAAGAATGCAAAAGCAAACAAAGTTAGAAGACAATTTACTCTCACAAACTATTTTATAAGGAACTGTTTTCTCCAAAGGTATGAGGGAAAGTCATTCTGAGATATTTCGTTATCCAGTGGCTAAAATCAGATTCTCACTTTAAAACAAAGAAGTGAAGCATTTGAGAATTACTTGAATCCTTAGAGGTCATCATCATCAACACCATCATTTCATAGATGAGGGAACTAAGACCAGGAAAGCTGTATCTTTATGACTATGAACTCACCAATGATGCCTGTCTTTCTTATTTTACCTTGATTCTTTTTTTCTTTCTTGTTCCTCTCTGTATTCCTCTCATCATTCTCCGCTTCTATAGCCAAAAGGACACACATTAGAAGAAGGGTAACTTCAGCACAGAGGGTGTACTGTCGTTGTATATTTTCTCTATCATGTTTCTTAATCAAGCATCTTTTCAACTCATTCTATCTCCACTTTTCATCTCAAAGTTGAAAGTTATACCCATGTTCAAGTTACAATATTGGCATTAATAGTTGGATCCTTTCTCTCTTAGAAAAGATGTTTTTGATGATAGTTTGCAATGACAGCAAAGAGATCCTTGTGTGTAATACAGACCACAACACAAGAAAATAGAAATTGACACTCCATTGAAGATACCTTTTGATATTAATTGTCCTAGTGCCAAGCTGGTAGCTCTAAGCAAGTTTACTTAGAAAGTAGTCCCAGGCACAGAGGTAGCCTGGAAATCCTCCCATAATTTGTAAACATTGCTGGAGGGCAAAAAGTGGAAGTGGGAATAAATTGAATTTAAAGACAAAATTCAACAGTCGTACCTTGTGAGTCAATGTGTATCAGTCTTAAACGTAGAGCACATAAAAGGAAGACTTCTGGATTTCAGAACTGACCAGAGGCAGAATGAAATCTAAATCTGGCGTTTCTTTCTGCAGTATCTCCATCTGATGTGTTTGCAAACCTCCAGTGGGAGAAAAAAAATCCCTCCATGATTCATTCATATAGCTTTAGGGCATCGTGTCCATCTGCACTATAATTGTTTGACCTTCATGAACAAGGGGGTAATTTTAATTCTTTACAAAGTTGTAGTTTGTGCAGCTGTGGATGCTCCAGTATTTGGGGAAAAAGGTATCGAGCATATTTAAAATAACACCAGGTTCATATTCACTTTCTTTGTCAACCAAATTTGATGATTTCTTAAAGGGCCATAAGGACGTCATGAGAGATTTCTCCTGACGAGCTAAAAAATTGCTGTTCCTTCTATATGACATTCTTTACCCATTCAATCATTATGTACTTAGTGGAGGCAGAGAGAAATTTTTCAATTAACAGAAAATAATTTTCCTTCTTCTTTATGTTTAAAATAAGTCCATAATTTTACATTCATTTTTTGAACTGAACAACTTAATAGAAAGCATAAAAACATTTACATACAGAAGCAAATTTCTAATTCCAAGTGAACAGTGCTTTTCCATGTGTTATTCAGCTTTAGAATCTCTTACTTTCAATCTATCACTGATAACACTTGGCTACCTGAGTTTGCACCAGTAAATCTGCACTTAAGATGAGGAGAAAAACCTTCTACAGAGTTGGAGCATGCAAGCCACAGGTACTTCTAAAACGTCCACTGAGGGCATTCTCAACTATTGCAGGATAAGGAAAATTTACATTTTATCAGTTACAGAAGGACTCTCAAGTTGAAATCCAAGTGAACTCATACCAGATATCCAGTTCATCACTGTGATAACTTAAGATCACTCTTGGGTTGGTAATCAGGGCAACTGACCCATTCCCTGCCCTTGAATCTGGCTCAGTGTTTTCACAGAAGAGACACATTAAATATAACAAATCTTGGTGCTTTCCTGGCAAATTCTTTCTTTCATCATCTTTAATCTAGAATGAGGAGCTGGCTTCAAAGACATAATTTTTCCAAATCCCTCTCTCCAATGCTTTCAGCACACGTTTGCCTGAATCCCATCTGCCAGAGCCTGCACCTCTGCCTGAGGACTTCCTCTGTCCCCAGAAGCCTGATTGGCCCCTGCAGGAGGCAGTCTGGAAGTGCAGGGAGTAAATGTCCCTGGAGCAGCCTTCAACCATTGACTGATGGCAGTCAATGTTCAAATCCTCGAGCTCCCGCTGCCCTGAACACATGCTCTACACACTCTCCTAGAATTCTCCAACTGGGCCTGAGCACTGCTCAGTCCATGCATGAATGACTTGCCTGATGAAGCATTCTGATTGGCTGCCTTTCATCATCAGTCTCACCATCATTCTTACTCCTCCACTAGTGTTTCTTAAAATTACCTCCCAAACAATTTACTTTCAAGTCTTTGTCTCAGGAGCTACTTCTGGTTCTACATCTGGAAAATACTTAATAGAAATACCTGCAGCCTGCCTAGCCTCCCAGCCAATAAAATAATTAAATAAAATAAACAACATTTGTCCTCCAAATACATATATACAAATACATACATACATACATATATATATATATATATATATATATATATATAATTTCTGCTGAGTTTAGGTATAATTTGCACTCCATTCACTTCCATCCTGATTAATGAGCACTTTTTTCACACAGGAACTCTGATCAGCAGCCAATTGAGACTGGCTCACATCAATACAATCCTTAAGAACTGACAGGATCAGCAGCTCTGATTCAATTTCTTTGAATTTCTCAGTGAAATTCAATCTTGAAATGGAAATGCTGCAGAGACAATTTCTGATATTCAGTTTTTCTGATAATTGATCTGAATAGAATGAAAAGAATAGAGTAGAATAAAAAGATGGAAGATGTCTTCCATCTTCTTTCCTTTTCCTCTAAGCAATTTAAGAGCAAGTTTAATGCACTTTACAAGGGTGGAAGGCAATATCAATCTATTTAACAATCCCCTGTGTATGTGTGTGAGTCACTCAGTCATGTCTGACTCTATGCGACCCCTTGGACTGTAGCCTTCCAGACTCTTCTATCCATGAGGTTTTCCAGGCAAGAATACTGGAGTGGGTTGCCATTTCTTAAAATACATTTTTCTGAATTCCATCTTTAGTGTACAGAGTAGAACTCTAGAATTGAGGAATTAATACTCCACAATCCTCCCCACCCTCAATAATTTCTATACAGTCTCAAATTACATTGGCTCTGTGCGGGATAGATATTTCCCCCACTTTTCCTTTCTTCTAATCTCATGGTTAAATTGAATCAGATATTGCCCATTCTTTTAACAATCTAAAGGAAACATATTTGCATGTACACCCTGTAGTTAAGCCTGGGCTTAGCAGAAAATAATAAATTGCCTAAGATGCCCAAATTCCTATAATAAAAATGAAACAATAAATGCATAGAAATATGAGGAAGAAATTACACCCATTAAATGCATCCAGCCTGATGAGTGATAGGATGGCTGCCTATTCAAGCTGGAAATTTTACACATGATCGAAGCTTTATTTAGTCTAATGGAATGTGCTTCCTGAGTTTGGCTCTGACTAAGCCTGACAGCACAATAGCGAGTATTATGTGATTGGCCTGAGCTCATTCCCATCTCGAAGCCATTGTGACTGGGTCTTGACTGCCTCTTTCTCTCAGGTAACCCGTCACCTTGCTGTTCCTCTCTGGCTTAGACATTCATTCAGGATGTTATAAAAAATGCACCACAGTCTTCTCCTTACAATCTCTCTCTAAAAACTTCTAAAATCATTGGGAATATTTAGCCTCATTCTACAGTTTGGGAAACATAAACTCAGTGATACAGCAAATGTTACAAGTGGCCAAGATTACTGAGTCTCACTGCTAGACGGTCACACAGGTAGCCAAGGACCATGTTCATTGCATCAGCAAAGCAGAGATGACTCTAAAATGGTTTCTTGGAGGAATTTAATATTTGCAGTTACCAAGAACAGTATTAAAGACATCATACTTATATGTATATATGTACATGCATGCTAAGTCACTTCAGTCATGTCCAACTCTTTACGACCCTATGGTCTGCAGCCTGCCAGACTCCTCTGTCTATGGGATTCTCCATGTAGGAATACTGGAATGGGTTGCCATGCCCTCCTCTGGGGGATCTCCCTGACCCAGGGATCAAACTTAAGTCTGTTATATCTAACCTGCTTCGGCAGGCAGGTTCTTTACCACTAGTGCCACCTTGGGAGTGCTATGTGTGTGTGTGTGTGTGTATGTGTGTGTGCGTATATGTACGCACATCATACATGTACGATGTTCCAGACAAAGGAGGTTAAAGAATCATGACAAATAAATCAATATCTTATCTAATTTGGATGCTGTGTAAAAGAGAGGAAAAATCACATTATTGGATCAGTGACAAAGTAGAAGTGTGGACGATGAACTGGATACAGTTATTGCATCAGTGCTACATTTATTGAAGTCGCTAATGGTGCTCTGGTTTTGCAAATAAATATCCCCATTCCAAGGACATACACACTGAATTATCTAGGGATATAGGAGTAAAGGGCCATGATATATATATATATATATATATATATATATATATGCTTTATCCTCAAATGATCCAACCAGTCCATTCTAAAGGAGATCAGTCCTGGGTGTTCACTGGAAAGACTGATGCTAAACCTGAAGCTCCAATACTTTGGCCACCTCATGCAAAGAGTTGACTCATTGGAAAAGACCCTGATGCTGGGAGGCATTAAGGGCAGAAAGAGAAGGGGATGACAGAGGATGAGATGGCTGGATGGCATCACCGACTCGATGGACATGAGTTTGAGGAAACTCCGGGAGTTGGTGATGGACAGGGAGGCCTGGCGTTCTGCGATTCATGGGGTCCCAAGGAGTCGGACACGACTGAGCGACGAAATTGAACTGAACTAAACCCTCAAATATATTATGAAAAAATTTTCTCAGCACTTACAACTACAAACATTTATGAGTTGTTCACATCTCATGTCAGCTGGATTTGATATTCTTCCATGTGTCTTCTCAATCTGGGACCAAGGCCAGAGAGGATGTCCTCTTTGGGCCATGCCATCCTTACCGAAGAGGAAAGAGAATGAAAGCCAAGCATGCAGCGGCTCCTCTGTTTAAACCAGTTGACATGCTCTTTAATAAAGCAAGTCACTTGACTTAGTCCAAAATCAAGGGGCAGGAAAGGAGATTTAGCTTTGTAAGAAAATGTCAGACTGTCTTCCAACATGGTTATGCCACTTTGCATTCTTATCATCAATGAATGAGAGCTCCTGTTGCTCTACAATCTTTCCAGTGATGGATATTCATTTTTGTCTTTTTTTGTTTAGCCATCCAAATATGTGTATAGCAGAAGGCAATGGCACCCCACTCCAGTACTCTTGCTTGGAAAATCCTATGGACGGAGGAGCCTGGTAGGCTGCAGTCCATGGGGTCTCTAAGGGTCGGATATGACTGAGCGACTTCATTTTCACTTTTCACTTTCATGCATTGGAGAAGGCAATGGCAATCCACTCCAGCGTTCTTGCCTGGAGAATCCCAGGGATGGGGGAATCTGGTGGGCTGCCGTCTATGGGGTCGCACAGAGTCGGACACGACTGAAGTGACTTAGCAGCAGCAGCAGCAGCATCTCACTGTTATTTGTATTTCCCTGTTTGTCATTTTTAGAATCAGACTACTACATCCTACATAGCAATCATTAGTGAAAAGTAATTGTGGATGAATATATAAATTCAACAAATGGTTTTTCCGCAAGATAGTTTTTCAGCAGACTTTCGAAAAACAAAATTTTCATCATATGGCTGTTGACTAATTAAATTGGACCAACATCTAAGGCCTCAGGGGTCATATTTATGTTGTTTATTTTCCATATCTTCAGCCCCTGATACACTTTAGGTGCTCAATAAATATTTTTTCTAGGAATAAATTTGTTGCTGTTCAGTCGCTCAGTCATGTTTTCCTCTCTGCGAGCCCATGCAGTGCAGCATGCCAGGCTTCCCCTGTCCTTCACTATCTCTCAGAGTTTGCTCAAACTCAGACAAGCTTAAATATATCCCTATTCATCTCAGAGACAAATCCTCTGAGATTAGTAGTAGCTTTTTTCTGTTATTCTGTATTCTCAGTGGAAAGATTGCCTTATCTCTTCCTTGTTCTCTACTTGAAGCCTGTTGGGCTTTCCTTCTTCAATTCTGCCTCTATTCTGCTGCTGCTAAGTCGCTTCAGTCGTGTCCAACTCTGTGCGAGCCCGTAGACGGCAGCCCACTAGGCTCCCCCGTCCCTGGGATTCTCCAGGCAAGAACACTGGAGTGGGTTGCCATTGCCTTCTCCAGTGCATGAAAGTGAAAAGTTAAAAGTGAAGTCGCTGAGTCGTGTCCAACTCTCAGTGATCCCATGGACTGCAGCCTACCAGGCTCCTCCGTCCATGGGATTTTCCAGGCAAGAGTACTGGAGTGGGGTGCCATTGCCTTCTCCACCCTCTATTCTAATGTTCTGCAAAAAATAGCGCGGGTCGGGCGGCCGGGGCGCGCGCGCCCGGAAGCGGCAGCCGGCGAGGCGGGGGCACGGCGGCCGCGGCGCTGGGGGCGGCCTGGCGCGCGCTGCGCCCCGCGAGCGGGCCCCTGGGGGCGCGGCCGACGCGGCCGGGGGACGCGCGGCGGCGGGGCTCCCTGCTGTCTTTCTGGGGATTTGTGCCCATGAGAGCGGAGCCTCTGCGGAAGAAGAAGAAGGTGGACCCCGAGAAAGACCACGCGGCGAAGGAGCGCTTGAAAAAGAGGATCCGGCGACTGGAGAAGGCGACCCAGGAGCTGATTCCCGCTGAGGAATTTATCACCCCCGTCAAGTTCTTGAATCAAGCGAGGCAGCGGCCGCTGGTGCAGCTCCCCTTTGAGGAGAGCGAGCGGAGAGCCCTACTTCTGAAGTGGTCGCTGTACAAGCAGCGCGAGCACGAGCTGGAGAGGGCCGCCGTCGCATCCCTGCTCAAGGCCCAGCGGGATGCTGTGCATGAGCTGGAGCTCACGGCCCCGGAGCTCCATGCCGAGCCATCAAGCGAGACCCCGGCCTGTTTCCTTAAGAGAGACAAGGGCCAGACTACACGCCGCCCATCGCCAACTACCAGCCCCCAGAAGGCAGGTACCAAGACATCACCAAGGTGTATACACAGGTGGAGTTCAAGAGGTAGAGATGCGGGTAGCCACCCTCGGGACACACCACCCGGCAGAGCCCAGCCCACCGGGCTCAGGCATGCTGCTGACCGGCCAGGCCTGCTGTGAATAAACGTGTTGAATCTCGGAAAAAAAAAAAAAAAAAAAAAAAAAAAAACCACCCTAAATACTGTGCCAAGAAACCCAAATCGACATCGAAATGCTTGGGAACACTGCTCTGGTACTTAGGGTTTTCCCTCTTAATCTTGCTTCCTCCCCCTTCTCAGTACTTGATGGCAACACTTGAAAGAATTGAGAAGTTCGATAAAGTCTTTACTTAATCCATAGGTAGCCCAGTTGGTAAAGAATCTGTCTGCAATGCAGGAGACCAGGGTTTGATCCTTGGATTGGGAAGATCCTCTGGGGAAGGAAATGACAACCTTCTCTAGTATTCTTGTCTGGAAAATCCCATGGATGGAGGAGTCTGGCAGCTACAGTCAATGGGGTTGCAAGGAGTTGGACATGACTAAGTGGCTAACACTCACTTTCAGCCCCTCTTAGCTGATATAATAGTAATAACTTACATTAGTGTATAAATTGATTTTTGGAAGTCTACATGGGAAATTAGAGACTCTACAGAATGGAACTGGAGGGCTAGAAAAATTTTTAGTCTTCAGGTATAAGCTTTGGTATCTTTTTTTTTTCCTGTATGCTTAATAATGCAAATATCTCACATGTGTTTTCATGCTTTTCATTGTTCAAGCCTGAAAATACATACTTTTGTGTTAAGTTCATTTCACTATTGTATCCACATGCAGAACTGTCTTGAACGCTTTTACTGGAGTGAATCATTCATCTGCCCCATAAATCACCATTAAGCATGATTAAGAAATCAATCATTTCCAGTCATCTATTTCAACAGTTGCCCATTTTTTACTAAGAGCTTGAACCAGCTGGACCTAAATTTAATTGCATTGTCCACACAAGTAGAGGTGAAGATAATAAAGTAAATCAGCCACTCAGTCGTGTCCGACTCTTTGCTACCCCATGGACTGCAGCACGCCAGGCCTCCCTGTCCATCACCAACTCCCAGAGTTTACTCAAAATCATGTCCATTGAGTCAGTGATGCCATCCAAACATCTCGTCCTCTTGTCGTCCCCTTCTCCCACTTTCAATCTTTCCCAGCATCAAGGTCTTTTCCAGTGAGTCAGTTAGAGTACAAGTAGAGGTATTTTTTTAAATTAATTTATTTTTTAATTGAAGGATATTTGCTTTACAGAATTTTGTTGTTTTCTATCAAACCTCAACATGAATCAGCTGTAGGTATACATATATCCCCTCCCTTTGAAACTCTCTCCCATTTCCCTCCCCATCCCACCCCTCTAGGTTGATACAGAGCCCCTGTTTGAGTTTCCTGAGCCAAACAGCAAATTCCCGTTGGCTATCTATTTTACATATGGTAATGTAAGTTTCCATGTTACTCTTGCTATGCATCTCACCCTCTCCACCCCTCTCCCCATGTCCATAAGTCTATTCTCTACGTCTGTTTCTCCTTTGCTGCCCTGCAGATAAATTTTTCAGTACCATTTTCCTAGATTCCGTATATATGCATGAGAAAATGATATTTATCTTTCTGACTTACTTCACTCTGTATAATAGATTCTAGGTTCATCCGCCTCATTAGAACTGACTCAAAAGTGCTCCTTTTTATGGCTGAGTAATACTCCATTGTGTGTATGTACCACAACTTCTTTATCCATTCGTCTGTCGATGGACATCTAGGTTACTTTCGTGTTCTAGCTACTGTAAACAGTGCTGCAGTGAACAAAGGGATACATGTATATTTTTCAATTTTGGTTTCCTCAGGGTGTATGACTAGGAGTGAGACTGCTGGGTCATACGGTGATTTTATTCCTAGTTTTTTTAAGGAATCTCCATACTGTTTTTCATAGTGGCTGTTATCAATATATATTCCCACCAACAGTGCAAGAGCATTCCTTTTTCTCCACACCCTCTCCAGCATTTATTGTTTGTAGACTTTTTCATGATGGCCATTCTGACTGGTGTGAGGTGATATCTCATCGTAGTTTTGATTTGCATTTCTTTGATAATGAGCAATACTGAGCACCTTTTCACTTCCAGAACTATATGGAATAATAGTGGTGAAAGTGGATGGCCTTCTCTGTTCCTGATCTTAGGGGGGAATGTTTTCAGGTTTTCACCATTGAGAATAATGTTTACTGTAGGCTTATCATATACAGCTTTTACGATTTTTAGGCAGGTTCCTTCTATGCCCATTTTCTGAAGACTTTTTATCATAAATGGGTGCTGAATTTTGTCAAAGGCTGTTTCTGCATCTATTGAGAATATCATACAGTTTTTATCTTTATTTGTTAATATGGTATATCACACTGATTGATTTGCATATATTGAAGAATCCTTGCATTCCTGGAATAAACTGAACTTGATCATGATGTATGAGCTTTTTGATGTGTTGCTAAATTCTGTTTGCTAAAATTTTGTTGAGAATTTTTGCATCTATGTTCATCAGTGATATTGGCTTATAGTTTTCTTTTTTTGTGTTGCCTTTGTGGTTTTGGTATTAGGGTGATGGTGGCCTCATAGAGTGAGTTTGGAAGTGTTCCTTCCTCTGCAATTTTTTGAAAGAATGTTAGAAGGATAGGCATTAGTTCTACTCTAATTCTGCTTTATTGACTATGCCAAAGCCTTTGACTCTGTGGATCACAATAAACTATGGAAAATTCTGAAAGAGATGGGAATACCAGACCACCTGACCTGCCTCTTGAGAAACCTATATGCAAGTCAGGAAGCAACACTTAGAACTGGACATGGACCAACAGACTGGTTCCAAATAGGAAAGGAGTGCATCAAGGCTGTATATTGTCATCCTGCTTATTTAACTTATATGCAGAGTACATCATGAGAAACGCTGGGCTGGAAGAAGCACAAGCTGGAATCAAGATTGCCGGGAGAAATATCAATAACCTCAGATATGCAGATGACACCACCCTTATGGCAGAAAGTGAAGAGGAACTAAAAAGGCTCTTGATGAAAGTGGAAGAGGAGAGTGAAAAAGTTGGCTTAAAGCTCAACATTCAGAAAACGAAGATCATGGCATCTGGTCCCATCACTTCATGAGAAATAGATGGGGAAACAGTGGAAACAGTGTCAGACTTTATTTTGGGGGGGCTCCAAAATCACTGCAGATGGTGATTGCAGCCATGAAATTAAAAGACACTTACTCCTTGGAAGAAAAGTTATGACCAACCTAGATAGCATATTGAAAAGCAGAGACATTACCTTGCTAACAAAGGTCCTTTTAGTCAAGGCTATAGTTTTCCAGTGGTCATGTATGGATGCGAGAGTTGAACTGTGAAGAAAGCTGAGCACTGAAGAATTGATGCTTTTGAACTGTGGTGTTGGAAAAGACTCTTGAGAGTCCCTTAGAGTGCAAGGAGATCCAACCTGGGATATGAAGGAGATCAGCCCTGGGATTTCTTTGGAGGGAATGATGCTAAAGCTGAAGCTCCAGTACTTTGGCCACCTCATGCGAAGACTTGACTCATTGGAAAAGACTCTGATGTTGGGAGGGATTGGGAGCAGGAGGAGAAGGGGACGACAGAGGATGAGATGGCTCAATGGCATCACTGACTTGATGGACATGAGCCTAAGTGAGCTCCAGGAGTTGGTAATGGACAGGAAGGCATGGCATGCTGCAGTTCATGGGGTTGCAAAAAGTCGGAGATGAGTGAGCAACTGAACTGAACTGAACTAAAATGTTTGATAGAAATCTCCTGTGGGCCATCTGGTCCTGGGCTTTTGTTTTTGGGGAAATTTTTGATCACAGCATCAATGTCAGTGTTTATAATTTGATTTTTCATAATTTCTATTTCTTCCTCCTTCAGTCTTGGAAGATTGAACTCTGCTAAGACTTTGTCCATTTCTTCTAGGTTATCCATTTTATTGCTACAGTAGTTGTTCATAATAGTCTCTTATATCCTTTGTATTTCTTCCTTGTCTATTGTAACCTCTCCTTTTTCATTTCTAATTTTGTTGATTTGATTCTTCTCTCTTTTTTTCTTGATGAGTCTTGCTAAAGGATTGCCAATTTTCTTTATATTCTCAAGGAACCAGCTTTTAGTTTTATTAATCTTAAACATTGTTTCCTTCACTTCTTTTTCATTTATTGCTGCTCAGATCTTTATGATTTCTTTCCTTCTACTAATTTTGGGGCTTTTTGTTCTTCTTTTTCCAGTTGTTTAAGGTGTAAAATTAGGTTGTCTATCCTATGCTTTTCTTGTTTCTTGTGGTAAGATTGCATTGCTATAAACTTCCCTCTTAGGACTGCTTTTGCTGCATCCCATAGGTTTTGAGTTGTGTTTTCATTGTCATTTGTTTCTAGAAATTTTTTTATTTCCCTTTTGGTTTCTTCAGTAACCTGTTGGTTATTTAGAAAGATACTGTTTAATCTCAACATGTTTGTGTTTTTTTTACAGTTTTTATTCCTGTAATTGATATCTAGTCTCATAGTGTTGTTGTCAGAGAAGATGCTTGATATAATTTCAGTTTTCTTAAATTCACTGAGGTTTGATTTGTGACCCAAGATGTGGTCTATCCTGGAGAATGTTCAATGGGCACTTGAGAAGAAGGTGTGTTCTGCATTTGGATAGACTGTCCTGAAGATATCAAGGAGATCCACCTCATCTAATGTATAATTTTAGACTTGTGTTTCCTTATTAATTTCCTGTCTTGATGATCTGTCCATTGGTGTGAGTGGGGTGTTAAAGTCTCCTACTATTATTGTGTTACTGTCAATTTCTCCTTTTTTGTCTGTTAGTGTTTGTCTTATGCATTGAGGTGCTCCTATGTTGGGAGAATAGATATTGACAATTGTTGTGTCTTCCTCTTGGGCTGATCCTTTGATCATTATGTAGTGTCTTTCATTATTTCTTGTAATGTTATTTTAAGGTCTTTTTTGTCTGATATGAGGATTGTTACTCCAGCTTTCTTTTGCTTCCCATTTGCATGGGATATATTTTTCCATCCTCTCACTTTCACTCTATATGGGTTTTTAGGTCTGAAGTGGGTTTCTTGTAGCCAGCATATACATGGGTGTTGTTTGTGTATCCATTCAGCCAGCCTGTGTCTTTTGGTTGGAGGATTTAATCCATTTACATTTAATGTAATTATTGATATATATGTTCCTATTGCCATTTTCTTGTTTGGGGTTTGTTGTAGATCTTTTTCTTTTCTTGTGTTTCTTAGCTATTTAAGTTCCTTTAACATTTGTTGTAAAGCTGGTGTGGTGGTACTGAATTCTCTTAAATTTTGCTTGTCTGAAAAGTTATTTATTTCTCCATCAATTTTGAATGAGATTCTTGCTGTTTACAGTAATCTTGGTTGTAGATTTTTCCCTTTCAGTACTTTAAATATATCCTGCCATTCCCTTCTGGCCTACTGAGTTTCTGCTAAAAGATCAACTGTTAAACATATGGGGTTTCCCTTGTATGTTACCTGTTGCTTTTCTTTTGCTGCTTTTAATATTCTTCCTTTGTGTTTAGTCTGAGTTAGTTTGATTAGTATGTGTCTTGGTATGTTTCTCCTTGGGTTTATCCCGTATGGGACTCTTTGTACCTCTTGAACTTGATTGACTATTTCCTTTTCCATGTTGGAGAAATATAATAACTATAATCTCTTCAAAAATTTTCTAATATCCTTTCTTTTTCTCTTCTTCTTCTGGGACCCCTATAATTTGAATGTTGGTGCGTTTGATATTGTCCCAGAGGTCTCTGAGACTATCCTCAGTTCTTTTCATTCATTTTACTTTATTCTGCTCTCCAGAAATTATTTCCACCATTTTATCTTCCAGGTCACTGATTCATTCTTCTGCTTCAGATATTCTGCTGTTGATTCCTTCTAGAGTATTTTTAATTTCAGTGATTGTGTTGTTTGTCTCTGTATGCTTATTCTTTAATTTTTCTAGGTCTTTGTTAATTGATTCTTGCATTTTCTCCTTTCTGTTTTCAAGGTTTTTGATCATCTTTACTATCATTATTCTGAATTCTTTTTCAGGTAGTTTGCCTATTTCCTCTTCATTTATTTGGATTTCTGTATTTCTAGTTTGTTCCTTCATTTGTGTAGTATTTATCTGCCTTTTCATAATTTTTTTTTAACTTATTGCATTGGAGATCTCTTTTACCCAAGCTTCAAAGTTGAATTCTTTCTTCCTTTTGATGTCTGCCCTTCTAAGGTTGGTCCAGTGGTTTGTGTAAACTTCGTATAGGGTGAGATTTGTGCTGAGTTTTTGTTTGTTTGTTCTCCTCTGATGGGCAAGGCTGAGTGAGGTGCTTATCCTGTCTGCTGATGACTGGGTTTGTATTTTTGTTTTGTTTGTTGTTTAGATGAGGTGTCCTGCACAGGGTGCTACTGGTGGTTGGGTGATGCCGGGTCTTGTGTTCAAGTGGTTTCCTTTGAATGAGTTCTCACTATTTGATACTCCCTAGGGTTATTTCTCTGGTAGTCTAAGGTCTTGGAATCAGTGCTCCCATTCCAAAAGCTCAGGGCTTGATCTCTCTTTTTGTTGTCCAAGCTAAACATGCAATAAACTTCCATGAAACTCAAAGGCAGACCAGAGCAGAGTGATGAGTTGGCAAAATGTGGGGGATCTTTTTCCTTCCCTTTGTGTTGTGTTTAGTCTATCTGTGCTTGCCCCGGGACCACATGCTGAGGTCTTGTATCCTGCCCTTGACTCCAGGGTTTCTATTGCAAACAGACAGACTTTAGCTGACACCGTGGCTATGAGGGCCATGCGCAGGTGCAGCAGTTGAAGATGGCAGTGGGGGCGGGCCTAGTGGAGGTATTTTAAACAAACAAAGAAACAATAAACTATCAATAATAATAACAAGAAAGTGTTTAAAGGTAGATTCTCCAGGGAAGATTATTTTAATTAGTTCTTCTCAGTACAAAATCCATTAATTTTTCATAATGAAACTGTTTAAGTTTCCACTACTATGGAATTCTGTGCAAACCTCACTCCCAGTCTATGCTGGCATGTGGATTTTCTTGAAGAATCCAAGGTGCCTTGTTGTCTTCCTCTTACCAGCTCAGGCTCAGAAGATGAGACCCACTCCTTGAATGTCAGTTTCTCAACTTAAAAATGAAAACTGGAGAAACTATTGCATTTTTTTCTAAATGGGATAAAATTGGACTCAGATATTGATCGATGAATGAAACAGACCCTACTTAAAGAGAACCAATAAACATTTGTTAATTTTTATTCTGGCAAAACAAGTAACACAAGAAGAAAAGGACCTTTTCCATGACTTACTGATTATTCAGTGCATGAGTGGCATATTCAATCTGATGGCTATTAATACAGACAATTCTGAGTAACCGGAGTAAAATAAACTCTGGGCAAACATTTAATCAATACATTGTTGTTTGACTAAAGCAGAATGTAAGCCCTAGCTCAGGGCTCAATGTAATCATGAACAACACAGTTCTGAGAGCTTGTCTGCTCTCTAAGGAGAATAATGATCAGTGTTTTCCCGACCAAAATCCAACTATTTGACTAGACCTATGAAAACCATATAAATCACTGGAAACTAGATGCTCACACTGTACTATTAAAATTGTTACCTAAAAAGTCAGCATTTCCCATTGCATTAAATGTCTCATCCTATTGGTTCCACAAACCAATTTTTGTTGTTAAACACTGGTTTATCTCAGGTGGAAGAATTAGTTCATATAAGTTTGGAGGACACTTTTTTTTAATTTAGAAAAAATGATTCAGGTTATTGTGGTTTATTTTTTATTATAGCCAAGACTCTGTCCTTTTTTATGCAAGAATTATAAATCTCTACCTGCTGCCGTGTGAATTGCAGGGACTTCCCTTGGATTGTGACTTCTGTAGATCAATGACACCACTCTGCCTGTTTTGTGGGACTTGCCTTCACCAAAGAATATGAGCAAAGTAACACATGCCTTGTCTGAAGTGTAGAGACTTGTTTGATTCAACCATCTCTGTTTTTCTTCTGATATGAGAAACGTATGTCCCAAAGGAAATTGCTTTTTCTCCTTGGATTCTAGTAATAAGAATCTATGTAGAGCAGATTCCAAGTCAATGTGAAGCTGTCACAGCCCAAATATAATCCAAATGAGAAACAACCATTTGTAAACCTTTGTAGCCATAAGTTGCTGGTTTTCAGAAGCTGTTGGTCATTGTAGTATAATATAATGTATAAAATACTGGCTTACACATTTAGAGAGGATTATGAACCCAGTGAGAAAAAGTTATCTTAGGAACTTATGATAGCCAAAACCTTGCTCCAGCCAGATTTCTTTCTCTTTTATTACAAACACAAGTTATTTCCACCTTGTGGAACTTACTCTTTAGAAATATTTGTGACACGCAAACTAATGCTTTATTTTTATAGATGCCCAATCTGTGTCATATATTATGCCAAGGCCTTTTAAATACTCTCCAAGTCTTCAGAATGGTCTAATGAGATATTATTCTGGGATGCTATGTTACAGAAAAGGAAATTGGAGGTCAGAGGTCAACAGTACATAGGTCGCAATGAGACCATCAGGATTTCAACTCATGCTGCAGCCTTCATTATGCCATTTTTTTAAATCACCTCTGTTGCTTAACCATACTTCAAATTAAGTGGTTGTTTCAAAAAAGCAGAAAAAGTAGAATAGAGAAATATGTGACCAATGGAGAAGAAATAGTTATTCAACCAAAACTCCCACATGCCTTCCCCAGAGCATAACTTAAGAAATAAATTGATCTTCTCAACTCCAGCATCCAGCTTTCCTCTCTTTACCTTAGACATTTAAGCATTTCCATGTAACTGTGCAGATTTCAAGAACAACTTAAAAAACTGTAGCCAAAATTTTTTAATGCGATAAGATTTCCTTTTCTTTTTTTATGAAAAAAACTTTATTTATTTCTTTTATGTGTGTTTTTACTGAAGTATAGTTGCCATACAATACTTATGACTTGTTGTCATCAGAGTGATTCACAGCTTTAAAGGCTATACTCTATTTATGTGTGTTTATGCTCAGTGGTGTCCAACTCTTTGAGACCCCATGGATTGTAGCCTGCCAGGCTCCTTTGTCCATGGGACTTTCCAGGCAAAAATACTGCAGTGGGTTGCTATTTCCTTCTCTGATGGGTATTCTTGACCTAGGGATCAAACCCACATCTTCATCTCTTGCATTGTAAGGTGGATTTCTTTTTACCACCGAACCACCTGGGAAGCTCATATCCTATAGTTATAATAAAATATTGGTTATATCCCCCATGCTCTACAATATATCCTTGCAGCTTCTTTGACACCTAATAGCTTGGACTTCTACTCCTCTACCCTGTATTGCCCCTCCCCACTTGCATTTCTCTTACTGCTAAATAACAAAAGTGACTTGTGAGTTGTGTGTGTGTTTGTGTGTGGTAGATTATTTGAAAAATACATTAAGGCTTTAAAAATAAGATGGGAACTGTGCCATATCATTTTTCTGAGAGCAGTTTATAATATTCCCGTGAGAATTTTTCATACACTTAAAAAACTATGCCACAGGATTGGTCTACATCCTTTATTCAATACTTCTGTAGCTGTTACATGTTAGACTGGGCCTTCTGATACGGTGACTCTTAAAGATAAGTGTCTACCCTTATATCATTTATATTTTCTATGAAGGACAGATAATGAACTGGCTTAACAAGGGCAATTGAAATTGTTAAATATTGGGATATTACTTATAAAGGAAATCATCAAGGCAAAAGAGATTGAGACTGACTGACTGACTGACTTTGGATAAAGTAGTCAGTGGGGGAAGGAATAATTAAGTGAAAGGTTAAATGATGAGAATGAGTCAGACTTGCATGGAATTGGGAAAATACAACCAACTGAAGTCCAGAGAGGAAAATGCAGAAAAAGATGAAGCTGGGGAAGGGCAACCTATGCAGCAGGAATAGAAGGGGAGTCAGCTGGTCTGAAGTGTAATGAACAAGAGTGAGAGCCGGCAGAAGTGGTGAAGAGATGGACATGAACGTGTGCTTTGTCTCTGGCAGAACCGTGAAGTACATAAGTACTTGAAGTCTTGGATTATTTCTCCAGGGCAAAAGAAAGCCATCAAGTGATTTTATGATGAATGTCTTAGCAAGTTCACTTCTGATGCTGTATGCAAAATGCACTGAGAAGGCAGGAATGGAAACATCTACTTTACCTATGACTATTGTCGATATAGTCCCACAGTTCCTGCATACCCATAACCTCAGAAGAAATGCCAATATCTCAGTCTGCAAAGACTTAGCAAGTGAAAAAGGGAGATCAATGCAGAAGTCATTACAAGAATTCAGTTAATGGATAAGAGTAACTTGGATTACATGGAGAGAATTAAGCAGATTTGAGATATGTTTTGGAAGTACAGTTCCTAGAATACAATGATGGGTTGGATATGAGGTGTAATAAAAGAATACCCAAGAATAGTCGGCAACTCTCTAGCTGTAGTAACTATACATATGGAAAATGTGAATGAATTTTTCTCAGGTGGAGAAGACCTGACACAGAAGCAACAGCAGTAGAGAATCACAACTTCCATTTTAGACACTGAAAGTATTTGAGGGACAAACAACTGGAGCTATCAGTCATCAATTGTGGAATCCAAAAGGCAAGTATGAGCTGGAGTTAAAAGCTTTAGGACCAGGGATCAGGACATTTACTGCATGTGGGCCGAACCCAGCCACTGTCTGTTTGCATAGGCCTCACAAGATATGAATTCTTTTTCATGTCTACATTGTTGGAAAAAATTCAAAACAACTCAAATATTTTATGAGACATGAAAATTACAGGAAACTCAAATTTATCCATAAATAAAGCTTTATTGGCACCCAGCCACATTCATTCATTTCCATATTATCTATGGCTACATTCATGCCACAAAGGCAGAGTTGAGTCACTGTGACAGAGACCATATGGCCTGTAAAGCCAGAAATATTTACTATCTGGCTATTTACAGAATGTTTGCCTACCACTAAGTTAGATGGTATTAAAACTATGGGATCTGACAGTAGAAACCCTGGAAAGTTTTGCTTTGCTGCTGCACAGCTGCCCTGCTGTCCTGGAAGGATGTGGGAACATGGAGAGAGGACCATCCATTCCCTCGCCTGCTGTGAGCTCCACTTGTGGACTCTCTAAGGAAGGAATAACATCACAAGACATGATGAATTGGAAGAGCCAGACAGCATTCCTGCATGGCAAGCTCCAAATTAAGTGTACAGTGAACAGATTTGCAAAGTTTAAAAAAAAAAAACACACATGGGAAAAGGCTTTCTGTTTATTTTTTCTCCTTATTAATTTACCACAACCACCTTCTAGGGTCCCAGTTTCTGTCTGGGAAGAGAGACTGGCAGGGCCAGGGATCAAAAAGCAGCTGGAAAACCCCAAGAAATTATGGAACCCTCATAAAAGAATCAAAGGACAGTGTTTTTCAAACCACTTGAAACACTGAAGCGTCCATTCTGGTCGTGTTATTGTGTTTTCCGTGATGTGTTAACAACTGTAATGAAGGACCCCAGCAGTTGCGGACGGGGGTGGGATGTTTTCTGTGAAATTCCAGGCTTGAAAATGACAGGATTCACGGATTCTTTCAGGGAGGCCTGTGCTTTAGCATGAAAGCAATGCCTATGAAGCATCTTAACTAATAACCCAGGCAAGTTTTTGGTTTTTTTTGAGGTACAGTTAATTTACAATGTTGTGTTAGTTTCAGGTATACAGCAAACTGATTCAGTTATGTATATTAATAATCTTATAAATATATATATCTATCCTAATATATATATAATTTTTCAAATTCTTTTCCATTATAGATTATTATAAGATATTGAATGTAGTTCCTTGTTATGTAGTAGGCCCTTGTTGCTTATTTATTGTATGTATGTAGTTGTTGTTTAGTTGTTAAATCATGTTTGACTCTGCAACCCCATGGCCCACCAAGCTCCTTTATCCACAGGATTTCCATAGAAGGATACTGGAGTGGGTTGCCATTTCCTTCTCTGGGGGATCTTCCCAACCCAGGATCAAACCCCACATCTCCTGAATTGGCAGGCAGATTCTTTACTGCTGAGCCATCTGGGAAGCTCTGTTTTATATATAGTAGTGTTTATCTGTTGATCCCCAAATCTTAGTTTTTCCTTCTCCCCATCCCCTGCCCCAGGCAAGTAATACACTGGTTAAATTTCAAATAAATGAATGTCTATAATAGAAAATAAACATATAACTTCTTAAATACACTTATCTTTTACCGGTTCTACACAAAGTATTGGTATGGATCACATAGTCTCTGTGTATCTCAAAAGCAATGGTAATAACTCTTTGGGGAAAGGTTTACTAATAGAAGAAAGAAAAGACATTTCGGTTATTCATCTGAAGATCACAACTTAACAGGGAAAGGTGAGGCAAGCACTGAGTCTGAAAAAAAGCAAACCCTCTTTATTTCACTGTATCCACCAAACATTTGAGCATAGGTGGTATTTTACTAGTGTTTTGAAATATTGACTGTGATGCAACGAAGGCTGGAAGATGCCACATCCATTCATGCATTTTTCTAGAATCCTTACTGTTTCTAATTGTGGTGAACCAACCTCATTCCACCAGTCATGGTTGCTTGCAATGACTTGTCAACTTTTCCATTTCCTGGTCACTTAAGTACATTCATCTATTCACTTACCTCCACTATTGCCAAAAAGTACACTTAGGAAAAACATTATCCAAGCCATTATATGCTGAACTATTATTATAAAATATTTGACATTTATGCATAAATAGTTCCAGGTGGAGAACCAAGTATGCATATTAAAATTTCTGGAATCTCCCTCCCAGAATATGTTATTATTAAATAGGCTTTTAAAATTATTTTGTCATAATATGTATCACAATGTAATATGATCTATTTATTTGTGTGTATATGTACAGACACAGACATACATACAAGCCATTCTGTAAATTTCTCTTCAATAACTTTTGGAAGAAAGGGGTACAGACACACTCAAACATATGTGACAATTTTGACCTTGACTAACTTAATCTTCCAATGGTCATGAACATGTCTTACTCTGTTTAGAGGACATCAGTGGTGTTAGCAGAGCCCCTTGCATATACTAAGTACCAACAAATAGTGGCTGAATGCAGAGTAAAATCATAACAGCCCTTTTCTTTTTCAGTCCCTGAGGACCCGGCACAACTTCCAAAAAACGCTAAGCTGTTTTCAGGTGAAAAGAACAGCATTCTGTACTTTACAAAGTACTTTCATATCCAGTTTCTCATTTAATCCTTAAGACAGCCCCACAGACCAAATATTCTTAATGACATTTCACATCAAATGATTTGCTGAGACTCATCAAAAAAATAATTCAACCCACTGGGCCTTGTATCAAATCTTGTTCTCTTTGCACCATCCATTTTCTGTGCAGCATGAATGACGCAAAATCCTGTCTCTCAGTTACCAATGAGGCAGAGAGGGGTGGTGCCTGCTGGGGAAACTCTCTTGAATGTTGACCCTCAGGCACTTAATGGACAATTTTTACTGTCACTATCTCCACCTACAAAACTGCCTCCTCTTCTCTTTCTCAGCTTAAAGACAGTATTTTCCTTGTGAAAACTCACGAAGAGATAAACATCCCATACATAGTGTGTCATATGATTTCAGGTTTAGATCCTTGGCTTTGCTGCCTGCTTAAATCTTAGGCGGTCAAACTCAAAGAATTTCCCAAGCCCCCAAAATATTTCAAGTCACACCTTTGCTCTTCCCATCTTGTGTGGAGTTGGCCTGAAATTTCAACTTACTCCATTAAAAACTTCAATAAATGATTATTTATGGTGATAAATTCATGCTGTCAGGAACTTACCCTCCTTTTATTTATGCTTCCCATTAGTTCCTTTAAAAACCAATCGAGTTGGATAAGTAAGAAGAGTGTTATTCTCTTTTGGTTTTGGCGTTTCATTGTGTTTTGTCTTGCTTAGGGCATCAGGTTTCAGGGTCTGTCCTGTAAAGATGGACACTAAAAGGCACACGTGTACAAAATGATAGAACGGACTCCCATAGCTACAGTTAACAAAAGCACTTCTGGAGAAGATCTTGGTAAAGTCAAGGATGGATGTTTAGAGGAGTCTGAAGACTAAGTTTTGCGGCCTGAACCAAATCACCTAGCCAGGCTCCATCTTGGTTTCTTTCTCAACTATGGGACTGGCGATAATCATTCTTTTGAGTAGCTCTGAGGCTCTTTTTTTTGTTTTGTTATTTTAATTTTTACTTTATTTTACTTTATAATACTGTATTGGTTTTGCCATACACTGACATGAATCCACGAAGGGTGCACATGTGTTCCCAAACATGAACCCCCCTCCCACCTCCCTCACCATAACATCCCTCTGGGTCATCCCCGTGCACCAGCCCCAAGCATGCTGTATCCTGCATCGGACATAGACTGGCGATTCGATTCTTACATGATAGTATACATGTTTCAATGCCATTCTCCCAAATCATCCCACCCTCTCCCTCTCCCTCTGAGTCCAAAAGTCTGCTATACACATCTGTGTCTTTTTTGCTGTCTTGTATACAGGGTCATCATTGCCATCTTTCTAAATTCCATATATATGTGTTAGTATGCTGTATTGGTGTTTTTCTTTCTGGCTTACTTCACTCTGTATAATCGGCTCCTTGAGAGGATGGGTTTAAGCACAATTTAAACTCTGGAGTACTTTCTAATTGTCAAGTAGCATTATTCACCAATGTATAGAAATAGGTCATTACCCATCATCAAAGAGAAAAGCAAATGTTCAGTGTTCATCTCAGTTCCCCCGTTGCTGGGGAAAGAGGCTCCTTGTCTCTTTAAGAGCTTTCAGTCACATCTCCAGTCACATCTTAAAGCCTTCCCAGTGGTGTCACTCAGGCGCATCCAGGAGCCTGGCCCTGCTCTGATCTTCCTGGCAGATGGCAGGGTTTACCGCCACCCTCACATAGGAATGCAGGGCCAGGGGCCCCCACTCTGGCTCTGGGATCCATTGCCTGACAAGTCCTGGTGTCGACCTCAGGCAGGCTGGGCGGAGGTGGAGCGCCATTCACCTGATAGTGCCTGTGATAAAGTGGGCAATTAGATGCACTTGGAAAATTCTGACTGGAAACCGGCTGGCATTTGAGAAGCATTACAGCCACGTCAGGCTTCATAAAAGTTAATGGGGGAAAAAATCAAGTCTTTCAAGGTCCACCTTGGTCTCTGAGGAAGTCAGGAACTCAGGACCCTATAGCTTTATCTCTTTCCATGTCTCCCCCACCTCCTCACTCTATTTCCCCCAGACAGGGCCATATATTCTCACTGAAGATGGGAGTAGAAGGAAGAGACTTGAGAGTTAACGTTTCAAGTGTTTGATCTCAGAGCTGTGTGACTTCCTTAGTCTTCTCTCTCTCTCACGCAGACAACACACATCACAGTGCTGGGAGTTAATCTGGCGCATGAGCTTACATTGTGTCTCTCACTGGAGTTTCTGGAGTTTGGTGCCAGCTCCAAAGACTCGACGTGTCTTTGATGGCCCCTCTTCACTTGATCCTAACTGGATAGCATCAGCTTGTCAATGATTAATGAGTCTGGAAGGTGAGTGACAGTTATCCTAAGGGCTCTCAAAAGTTTGTTTCAAGAGACTCGCCAAAATCTCCCGCTGCATGGGATGCACTTCGATTTCCTGTTGATAACAGTCCATGGAAAATCACCGCCCGCCCCTCAGGCTGCCCTGAGCCAAGCCTGTGCATCAGCCAACTGTGTGCCTGCTCTCTCGCTGCCCTGTACCTCTGCCATTTCCCTTCAGGCTGATAAACATTTCACCAGCGAGCAGTAGGAAGTACGTCGTAAGGCTGGTCCAACACGGGGCCTCATTTGGACGTGGAGGCTTTCTGAAACTGAAAAGTCAGGGCTGATTTGGAAAATGTGCTTACAGACAGTGGAACAGGAAAACGGTTTCCTCTCCAAGGCTGGTTCCGCCTCCTCTGCTGGGTGGAGAAGTTGGGAGGAAGGGTCAGGGCGGTTCTCTGAGAGACTGGAATTCCCCTCCGGAGGGGATGAGCAAGACTTTGGCTTTTATTTTTATATTTTATTTTATTTTATTTTTTGCCTAAATTGATAAGCTTGCAGAGAGGAAACAGAGGTGCCCACAGGACGTTTTTCATCTTTAAGTAAGATGATGTCTACACTAAGCAGAGGACTTCTAAGGGATGCTGGTGGTTGGGTGATGGGAACTAATTGGGTCTGGGCCTGATTATAAGGAGGTCAAGGGACACCCAAGGGCCCCAGGGTGTGCCCTGGTGCCAGTCACTTGATTGGAGTGTGTGGGGGAGACTGATTGGGGCTGCTCCCCAAAGATTTGAAAGGATGTCTGAGATTCTGAGCCAATGCAGTCACAATCCCTTTAATGAATAAATAGCCTTGTTTCAGTTGTTGAAGGTTGAGGAGGAGAAGATAGAGAGGAAAGTAAATGCCAGATGTTGAAGCGCTCTTTACCTATGTGTATATTGGTCCCTCGTGTTATCCTGTGATGGTGCCAAAACAGACCCAAGTTACATTTTCCTTTCAGTGCCTTGAAAGGCTCACCTCACTCATTATCTTTGAAGAGTGCACTCAGATGAGCTGCTGACAAAACAGTGTTGAAAAAAGCAATTGATTGTGTATGTGTATATATATGTGTGTATATATATATATATAATATTGGTCCTTATATACATATATATTGGTCCCTGTATATATATATATGTATTATATATACAGTTGTTGTTTAGTTGCTAAGTTGTGTCTGACTCTTTGGGACCCCAGGGACTGTAGCCCGCCAGGCTCCTCTGTCCATGAGATTTCTCAGATAATGGGTTGCCATTTCCTTCTCCAGGGGATCTTCCCATCCCAGAGATTGAACAAGTATCTCCTGCTTGACAGGCAGATTCTCTACCGCTGAACCACCTGAGAGGCCCTATATATGTATATGTGTGTGTGTCTGTCTACCTGTCTATCTATGTAATGCTGTACATCATGGCATCTCTGTACGTGGAAAGTTTCCAAAGTTCCAGGTTCCATGAGGAGTATTCACACCTTCCAAAAGAGGCATTTCCACGAGCCAGAGCTACTGCCAAAGACCTCCAGAGCTGCTGTGGCAAATTGCAGTTATGGCTTGAATTCTGTACCCCTCACTCTAGCCTGACCTCTTTGAAAACCATTGCATCAGGAAGTGAGGTCTATTTCCCTATCCTTTGACTCTGTTCCTGTGACTTGCGTGGGCCATAGTGGAGGTTATACAATGTTTGTTCTAAGGCTTGAGATCCCCTCTGTGCTTCCTACTGCTCATTCAGTGCCTGTCTGTCACCATGACACCCTCTCCTGAATGCCTGATGGAGGGTGAGACAGGATGGTAGAGCCACTCCATCCCATTGTCCTAGCCAAGGCTACCTTCAATCAGTCAATGGCTGGTTATCCCCAGAGATGTGAATGGGCCCATCTGAGCCCAGCCTCAATGAAACTCGCTGCTTTGAGCCTGAGTTTGGGAGTGGGTTGTTATACAACATTATCACAGCAATAAATAGCTGATACAGTTGCTCTCTGTCTCATGCTGTGTTTCCAATCCTCATCTAGTCACAGTGTTATTAGTGAGCCAGTCTGTGACTTCTTTTACATGACATTTTATTACTGTATTTTGCTTTACCTTAATTCTCTCTTTCTTTCTCCATACCTACCACTTCCCACCAGAACTCTTCTTGTTTTTCTACAGTGTTGTAAATCAACACCAGACAATCTTAGTATTAGCAGGGAAGTTTTCACAATCTTTACAAGCATCTTCTTTACTTTGGATTCTTTCTGATGTTTGAGAGAAAGAGAGAAAGAAAAAATAAATTTGCGACACATCAGATGATACTTAGTGCTGTGGAGAAAAAGTCAGCAGCAGAAGTCAGTTATTAAATATTGAGGGGAAGAGGGCAGCAGGGAAGGCACATATCATGAATCATGAGACAAGGCTTCTCTGAGAAGAGGACTTCTGAACAAGCCCTGGATGAATTCAGTTTTTCTAGACCACACTGAAGTGGGAAGAGAAACTCAGATGCATTACTACTGATCACCCACTTCAAGGACCGAGATGGAGATGTGAAATTCACCCTGACTCCCCCAGGAAAGTGCCCTTTGTCCAGGGTCACTGAGGGGAGGTGACGGCCCCACAGGGCCTACAGTCCTTCACGTGCTCGATGCTTCTGGTATCAGACCTATAAAAAGAACCTGTTGGTCCAAGCGTCTAGAGAGCCAGATTCTCGCATCTGTACTGCCCTAAGGAAATCACATGACCTTGGCTGGATTTTTTCTCATTTGTCAACTAGGGGGTTGAATTAGATGCACTGTGAGGAAACTATCAGATCTGGCCATCTATGCTTTCAAGAGATTGTGCTTGAAATGCAGGTGCTCCCAGGTGCTGCATTGGGCTTTGCAGGAAAAAAAAAAAATAGGAGAAATATGATAATAATATCGCTTTGCCCACATTTACTTATAATCATCTTCAATTCCTCTTAAAAAAGATAGAGACAGAAATAATAATACAAGGTGGTCGAAAACCATGCATGCTATAGGAATCTGAACAAAGCTATTTCAAGGCCTCCTGTTCTCCCAAATTCAGAAGTAGCTAGTCTGCCTTTTCATGAGTTATCCTGTCTGTAGAGCTTTGATGCTTTGGTGTACCAGATTCCAACTTCAAAGGATTATGTAGAAGCTGATCATTAGAGTTTCTAGACCACACTGAAGTGTGGGCTTGGGCATGTCCCTGGGTGATATGGTCATTGCTAGCAGTAATTCTGGATGAGAGGATACCTACAGTGACCTTCTGTTCATCCTCTGCTCAACCAGGGTCTTGAAACTGTTTACCTTAGATTGAAACTTGAGTCCATTTGTGGGGACTCAAACCCAGCCGAAACCCATGGTACCTGGATTTAGGACCTAATGACACTCAGGTTCTTGATGTTTCGTTGCAGAAACAATTCAGTGAGAGACAAAGTGATAGGTAAGAAATGGATTTAAAGACAAGTGCACTCCACAGACAGTGTGTGGGCCAGCACAGAGGGTGTGAAATGTAGCATGGTTAGTTTCTATGGGCTGGGTATTTCATATGCTAGTGACTGGGAGGATTAGTCCAACTATTTTGAGGAAGGGATGGAGATTTCCAGAAATTGGGCCACTGCCCACTCCTTGGTCTTTTGATAGTGCCTTGGAACTGTCAGGGCGCCTCTGGGTATGTCATTTATCTTGCTGATCGGGGATCAAGGTCTAGTTGAAAATGACTTGTCTACCATCTTGGACCCATAATCAGCTTATGTTGTGTCCTTGGGCTCTGTTATTCGTTAAAAAGTTCTGCCCTGTGTCTTCCCTCCTGTTACAGTCTCAATGGAAGATGTTTACAGTGAAGAAAAAGCTCAGCAAACGTTGGTTTGTACATCTGCAGCAAAACGGTCCTCTGATGTCTACAGGGAAGGGCGAGACTGCCGCCTCGTAACCTTCCCAGAGTGGCAGAGCTCTTGATATTGATGGCGACTACACGGATGACAAGGGCATCACAGGTTTAATAAAGATTCACATGACATGTGAGTTGAGGGAGGGCTGGCTGGCAAGGAGAAAGGAGGCCAGGATGGAGAAGAATGCTTAAGCCAAAAGGAACCTGGCTTCTTGAGGAAGTGCTGGTAGCCAAAACTCGCCTGCTTGGGTCTGGCTCAGCACACTCCCTCAATACTTGAGGTCAAGGTTGGAGCATGCTGAAAGGGTGGGACTGCAGGGAAAACGTCATATGCGAGACAGGCTGGGGGAGGAAGTGGGCCTGGAGCCGTCAGGGAGGGGCAGGTCTTCCTGCAGGCCTATTCTCACAGCATGGTGAGGACAAGGGTGTGAGGAGATCTAATTTTGCTAGGAAAAACTGTTGAAAGAAAAGAGGCAAACGTCACCATCACGTACACGAACAAGCATACACACACACAAACACACAGAGAAGAATGTTGACTGCAATTGCGAAGAATAAATGATTCTGTTTTCATTCAATTGCCAAAAAGACCTAGCTCTCTCCAACTATTGACTGCTGTCTTTTCACTGGTTCTTTTTTGATTACCCTCCCCCCCACCCCACCTAAATATTTGTAAGTGGCTAACCACTTTTGACAATTTCATACACAGCATTAATTACATATGGAAGTTCTGCAGCCAGATATCTTGAGACAAAACCCGAGGACCCACCACTTCTAGACTGTGGTCTGGATACTCTATCACCATATTTCTTAGTTTTGTCATCTATAAACTAGAAATACTAACTTACACCTCATAAAATTGTTATGAGGATTATATAAGATAATGCATGAGAAGCATATAGAAAATCCACCTTATTTATTATAAAGTCTTCAACTCAAATAAAAATGTAGCAGTTTCTGGTGATCCAATAACATGCAAGAAAAATGGGTGGAGGTTGTGAGAGGTTTAAGAAGGTATACACGAAGAAGCCATCCTTTATCTACAAAATAAGGAGGGAGCTATTCACATGTAAAAATAATGAGTAAGACACATATTCAAGACAAAACAGAAAATAAATACAATTAATAGATATTTTGACTAAAGAGATGGATCATAGATAGATCCTTCTTCAGAATGTATAAAAAGGAAACCCAGTTTAATGAAAATTAGTCTTAAAGAAGAAAAAGGCATCCCACATTCTTTGATTTAGACAACACTTCATATGTCATTTAGTTTGAGTTTTTTGCTCATTACAGGAATCATTTTTGCAACCTCTCTGACAGCCTTTCAGTCAGTGAGTGATTCTTTCATGTGGCTCATCATTCACTCACTCATGAAGCAATCTGTTCCATTTGTGAACAGTTCTAACAGGAAAGATGAGCAAAAACTACCTGGAGAAATATTTATGGCAAAAAGGACAAAGGATTATACTGTTAACTAATGAAGAGTATAATGGTAGTACTTCTATTTCTAACAATAGCAGATTGAGTTATTTGTGTCATTTTTTTCTGTTGAAAATAATGAGAAAATTCTGAATAAAATAGTTTAAGAGAATTCTTATAAAGTCAAGGAAGTGATAAAATAACAAAGATTCGCCAGGGCAAAATTGTTGGGAAAGATACAGGCAAAGAATAGCTTGATTTTGTCAAAATGGACAAAATGTCAAAATGAACTTTGTTTTTGAGAATTTTAGTCTTGCAAGAATATCAAGGAAAGAAACCAAGCCCAGAGCCTTCTTGGGCTGTGGCATCATCAATTTAATTAGGGACCCAAAGAGAAAAACTTAGGAAAAGGGTAAGCAAAAATGAGATGGCATTTGAATGGACTTGCCAACAAATTAGCAATTCTTGGTGCCCTTTAAGACAAAACACAGTCAGGTAAATGAATACAGTCAGATTAGGGTAGCACTAGCCTTGGTAACAATAATAAGCAGATGGAAGAAGTAGTGCAAATTTTCACTGAAGAAAGACGCTGCTCTCATAGACATTAAAATGCTTCTGTAAGAATTAATGAGGAACACAAAGATTTCCAACCACCCAAAGAAATAAGGAACCGTGAACAAGAAACAAGGAAAAATTAAAATTTAAGAAAGAAAGACAGGGAGAAAGAAAAGCAAATACACATTGAAACTATTAGACACAGATCACAAAAAAATATGTTTGCTAGATTTAAAAAGTAAAAACCAAGGTTTATCAGAGCCCTGGTTGCAGTCTGCATTTTTCCCCCAATAAAACTTAACTCTCATAACTCTCATATTGTGCATTCTTTTAAATGGACAGCATAGTTTCCAAGACAGTATAAGGAAAAATTAGAATTAAAAAAATGAAAAGAAGCAGAGAGGAAAATGAAGCAAAAGAGGTAGGAAAGAAAATAAAAGTAATAAGATGTTATATTTAAAACACAAGTACAAAAGTAATTGCTTAAATGTAAGTACATAGTCTAGACAGTTAAAAGGAAAGAATACCCACTAGAATTAAAATTTTAAGGAAAACTGGTGCACAGCATAATTCCTAGAGGAGGGGTAATCATACAATATTTTATGAAGATGTCCTCTGAAGTTGTGCAGTGCACACCCTATGTAATTCTGGATTCAATTGTAGAAAAATAAGATAGAAGAAAAAGTATTATGTGAGCATGAAACAAAGGATAGCTGGTGTAGCTATACAATATTCAACACAGTAGACCTAAGGCAAAAGACATAGAAAGTCACTTTATAATGATAACAAACTCAATTAATAGGAAGATACAATGATTTTAAATATCCATGCATCTAATGGTAGAGATTCAAAATACGTAAATCAGAAATTGATGGAGGCACAAGAAGGCACAGTCAATAAGAGAACCAAAATAGATACAAGCAAAATGACACTCATCAGGACTTCCCTGAAAGTCCAGTGGTTAACACTTCACCATCCAATGCAGGATGTGCAGTTTTGATCCCAGGTAGTAAAGTGAAAAGGAACTAAAGAGCCTCTTGATGAAGGTGAAAGAGGAGAGTGAAAAAGCTGGCTTAAACCTCAACATTCAAAAAACTAAGATCACGGTATCCGGTCCAATCACTTCACGGAAAATAGAAGAGAAAAAAGTGGAAACAGTGACAGATTTTATTTTCTTGGGCTTCAAAATCACTGCAGACATTGACTGCAGCCATAAAATTAAAAGACATTTGCTAAAAAAAAATAAATAAATAAATAAAAGACATTTGCTCCTTGGAAGAAAAGCTATGATAAACTTAGATAGTATATTAAAAAGCACAGACATCACTTTGCCAACAAAGGTCCATCTAGTCAAAGGTATAGTTTCTTCAGTAGTCATGTACACATGTGAGAGTTGGAAAATAAAGAAGGCTGAGCACTGAAGAACTGATGCTTTCGAATTGTGGTCCTGGAGAAGATTCTGGAGAGTCCTTTGAAGCAAGGAGATCAAATCAGTCAATCCTAAACGAAATCAACCTTAAATATTCCTTGGAAGGACTCATGTTGAAGCTGAAGCTCCAATACTTTGTCCACCTGATGCAAAGAGATGACTCAACTGGAAAAGACTCTCCCTGATGCTGGGAAAGATTGAAGGCAAAAGGAAAACGGAGCGGCAGAGAATGAGTTTGTGAGGTAACATCACCAAGTCAACGAACATGAATTTTAGCAAACCCCAGGAGATAGTGAAGGACAGGGAAGCCTGGCATGCTTCAGTCAATGGGGCCACAAAGAGTCAGACACAACTTAGTGACTGAATAACAGCAAAAGGGGAACTAAGATCCCATGTGCCTTGTGGTTTATCATATCTCTCTCAATCATTGATAGGACTAAGGAAAAAATCAATAAAGAAAAGAATAGAGGCTAAAAATTAATAAACTAGACATTCATTACAAGAAGTTAATAAACTTTCATAGAATAGAAGAAAACAATTAAAATGGAAGAACAGGATAGAAGAGACTAATATTGTGGAAACGTGATTCTTTGAAAAGACAAAATTTTAAAACATATGGAAAATTAATGAAAAAAGTGAAAGAGAAAAAAAGGAAAGAAGGCCCAAATAATCAACATCATTAAAGAATGAGTTGTCATACCCATAACATAGAAACATTGTTAGGAAAATATTATAAGCACTCTCATCAATGGAATGAAATGAAAATTTTAAGATAAAATTCACAAAATCTTAGAAGAATATAATTTATAAATCTTTCAAGAATAAACACAAAATCTGATTCATTTGGAAACTTTTATATCCCCTTAAAGGAAATGTAGAATGACTTAAATTTTAGAAGCAATTGTGCAATGTCTTCAAAATCTTCATGCACTTTTACCCAACAATCTCAATTCTTGGAAGCTTTCATAAGAAATTGCACTTAAATGCACAATCTGGTGGCACAAACATATTTCACAGAGTTATTTATACAAAAGAGAAAATGGAACCAAATCTCATGTGAAACTATTTCTGAACATCTAAGGAAATAGAGTCAAAAGAGCCAAAAATACTTGCTTCCAGTCTTCTCGTTGGAAATGTGGGAGTTTTCTTTGTGTTTCAGGCTTCCCTGGTGGCTCAGCAGTGAACAATCTGCCTTTAATGCAGGAGACACAGGAGATGCAGGCTTGATCCTTGGGTCAGGAAGATCCCTTGGAGGTGGGCATGGCAACCCACTCCAGTATTCTTGCCTGGAGCGCCTGGAGAGACTCGGGAGCCTGGCAGGCTACAGTCGGTAGGGTCACAGAGTCAAACACAACTGAAACACCTGAGCACGCATGCCCTTTGTGTTTATTTTATTTGTATTTTATTTGTGCATGCACTATAAATGTCCAGCAACAGAGGCATTTGTTCAATAAATCACGGTGTGATAATATGAAATACAATACAGTTTTTAGAGATGATCATTTTGTGGTAAATTGGAAAAGGAGTACGTCAAGGCTGTATATTGTCACCCTGCTTATTTAACGTATATGCAGAGTACATCATGAGAAATGCTGGACTGGAAGAAACACAAGCTGGAATCAAGATTGTCGGGAGAAATATCAATCACCTTAGATATGCAGATGACACCACCCTTATGGCAGAAAGTGAAGAGGAACTAAAAAGCCTCTTGATGAAAGTGAAAGAGGAGAGTGAAAAAGTTGGCTTAAAGCTCAACATTCAGAAAACGAAGATCTTGGCATCTGGTCCCATCACTCCATGGGAAATAGATGGGGAAACAGTGGAAACAGTGTCAGACTTTAGTTTTGGGGGCTCCAAAATCACTGCAGATGGTGACTGCAGCCATGAAATTAAAAGACACTTACTCCTTGGAAGAAAAGTTATGACCAATCTAGATAGCATGTTCGAAAGCAGAGACATTACTTTGCCGACTAAAGTCCGTCTAGTCAAGGCTATGGTTTTACCAGTGGTCATGTATGGATGTGAGAGTTGGACTGTGAATAAGGCTGAGCACCAAAGAATTGACACTTTTGAACTGTGGTGTTGGAGAAGACTCTTGAGAGTCCCTTGGACTGCAAGGAGATCCAACCAGTCCATTCTGAAGGAGATCAACCCTGGGATTTCTTTGGAAGCAATGATGCTAAGGCTGAAACTCCAGTACTTTGGCCACCTCATGTGAAGAGTTGACTCATTGGAAAAGACTTTGATGCTGGGAGGGATTGGGGGCAGGAGGAGAAGGGGACAACCGAGGATGAGATGGCTGGATGGCACCACTGACTTGATGGACATGAGTCTGAGTGAACTCCGGGAGTTGGTGATGGACAGGGAGGCTTGGTGTGCTGCGATTCATGGGGTCGCAAAGTGGGACACGACTGAGTGACTGAACTGAACTGAACTGATACTGATATGGGCTTCCCTGGTAGTTCAGCTGGTAAAGAATCCACGTGCAATGCAGGAGACCCTGGTTTGATTCGTGGGTCGGGAAGATCCACTGGAGAAGGGATAGGCTACCCACTTCAGCATTCTTGGGCTCCTCTTGTGGCTCAGCTGGTAAAGAATCCACCTGCAGTGCAGGAGACTTGGGTTCGATCCCTGGGTTGGGAAGATCCCCTAGAGAAGGGAAAGGCTGCCCAGTCCAATATTCTGGCCTGGAGAATTCCTTGGACTATAGAGTCCATGTGACTGAGTGACTTTCACTTTCATGTTAAAATACTTTGTTACATGTTTTTTTAAAAAAGAACTTATAAAACACTAGGCACAGTGTACTATCATTTGGGAAATCTATATATAATCTATGTCTATATGGAGAGAAACACATTTCTATACATAAAGAATGAAATCTAAGTAGACAGACCCGAAGAAGGGTATTTCTGAGTGGTAGGATCAAAGGTTAACTTCTTTCCTCTTTTGGCCGACAGCAAGTCCAACCTAAACTAAAGGAGTAAGGGACTCAATTTCATCTTTGGGTGGAAGGAAAGAGTGTAGATCGCCAAGGAAGTGGCGGATTGAGGCCTCTTTTCTACACTCAAGAACATATTTTAGCAGACTGTAAAGTTGCTCTTGGAAACTATTCAAGGGGATTGAAATTCTGGTACAGCAAATAGATCACACCATTGATCTGTCTTATCATTGAGAGATAATCAAACTGTAAACCCTGACGGTCTGTCTTCTAATGAAACTCTTAAGATGATCAATGTGTTGAAAAATGACTTTTTAAGTTACTAAAATATATGAGTCCCTCAACAAGATAATTTTAAGTAGAATGTTAGTTGTCCTAGTCCTTCATTTCTAGCCCTTCATCACTCCGTCTGTCAACTCTTTGGCACACATTTTAAACACTGCTTTTTAAATTAGTATCATTTCTATCATACCACTCTGTAGCATTGTATAACCTCCTGATGTGCTGTACTGTGCTTAGTCACTCAGCTGTGTCTGACTCTTTGTGACCCCATGGACTGTAGCCCACCAGGCTCCTCTGTCCATGGGGATTCTCCAGTCAAGAATACTGGTGTGGGTTGTCATACCTTCCTCCAGGGTATCTTCGCAACCTAGGGATTGAATCCAGGTCTCCCACATTGCAGGCAGAATTTTTACTGTCTGAGCCACCAGAGAAGCCCTAGAATATTGGAGTGGGTAGCCTATCCCTTCTCCAGGGGAACTTCCCTACCCAGGAATCCAACCAGGGTCTCCTGCGTTGCAGGCATATTCTTTACCAGCTGAGCTACCAGGGAAGCCCTAACCTCCCGATACATATTCCTTTGTTACTGATTTTTAAAAGGAAATTATAAATGAAACGAGTTGTCAACAATGCAAACAAATACAGATATGTGAACAGTCCTTGACATTTGGCAATTAAAGAATATGAGCTAATACTGCTAAATAACTTTAAACAAAGCTCTAAAATTTATCAAGATTTTCTTTCTAAAAAATTTGAGAGAATAGCATTGAAACATGTATATTACCATATGTGAAATAGATCACTGGTCCAGGTTCAATGCATGAGACAGGGTGCTCAGAGCCGGTGCACTGGGACGACCCTGAGGGATGGGTTTGGGGAGGAAGGTGGGAGGGGGGTTCAGGATGGGGAACATATGTACACCCATGGCTGATTCATGTCAACATATGGCAAAAAACACTACAATATTGTAAAGTAATTAGCCTCCAATTAAAATAAATAAATTAAAAAAATTAACTGTTGAATCAAAAAAAATATGATATAGAGGAAAGAAAAGGGATTTGAATCCCTGAATCAGCAGTAAAAGAACTGGATATAAATATATAAAATTAGAGATATAGAATTTATTGTCTTATGGAACCAGATTATTTCATAGAAGAGGGAAATATTCTTTTGTCTGTTTGATATTTATAAATTGTACTTTTTCTTACATTCTTGCATCAGCTTGTGGGTCAAGGACATATGTTTTCTATGCATTTTGCCTTATACACAAATATTATCCAAAAAGAGAGCCATAGTCATATATAGAATCATCTGGGTACTTTAAAAAAATCATCATGAGTTTTGGCTCCACACTAGAACAAAAAAAATCAGATTTGGAGGAGTGAGGCTTAGACAGTGATATTTTCTGAAAGCTCTTTCAATGACTCCCATGTACAACCCAGGGTGGAGAATTACTGATTTAGGCAATTTTGAAAACCCGAATGTCCTAGAGAGGAGACCAACCTCAGCATTGATGAGGATATCCTTGAATACCCTTAGGAAGCAGGCAATTATTTTGGGGAGCTTCACCCTTGGGCATAAGTTCTCTTGATTGTATGAGAGGAAAAAAAGACCAGATCAGGATAAGCTGACAAGGCACAGTGTCCTAGAACATTAGGTCAGAGTGCAGAGTGAAACCCAGCTTTACAGGGACGCAGGGTTAGTAACAGCAAGACCAAGAGTTAACTGTTGTAATACTGAAGGCAGAGCTTCCTACTTCAGGAACAGAATTAACCACTCTGGGGACTCAGAAGCACAGGTCCATCTGCGATCAGTGCAACTCAGTTACAAGTTTCGCTGGATTTAGGACTGATACTGCTGCCAAACCTTATTTATCAGTTATGCAGTGACCATTAATTTTTAACCCAAAATAGTTTGGAAACTGCAATGCATTTTATCATCAGTGAGTACACCTAATGTAGTATTCTTTTCCAGTATTACTAAACTGATGGTCTGTCTTAAAATTTATGACATCTTAGATTTAGGGAAATATGGTGTTTCCAGGGTTATCCGGAACTGGGCATGTGGGTGAGACCCGGTAGTAGAGTTAGCTGTGAGAATTTAGGGACAGGAAAGGAAAAAGAGACCAGAACTGAAATGACAGATCATAACAAAATCAGGCTATTGAACAAGGATGGCTTCTGGTTCTTAAAAGCTAGTGCTCTAGTATGGGAAACAGGCTGAGATAAGTGATGTACCCTGAGAATATTGTCCCCCAGGCACAAAATGGTTTGTTCCTGAGACCACTTTTTCAGCTGCTTACGCCCTCTGTTGGTGGTAGGCAGAGTGGATACGTTTCTGTCTTGGTACAGTTTTTCTTTTCTCTCTCCAAGTCTCTAAGTGGGAAGGTGGGAAGTTGTGGAGTGTCACTGCCAAGTTCTGTGGAAAACACTGCTTTAAAAACTGTAAAGGATCAAGATCGAAAAGGACTAGGGAAGTCCTTATTTGGTTAATCCAGACTTTATTTGCAAAAGAAAGAATCTACTTGCAAACAGCTAAATATGCGACCATATGCTTTCCTCTGCTTTTTCCCTCCTGACACAGAATTGGAGCTTAAGCCTCTCTGAGACTTTTCCATCATAGTTGGAGCTTCATGCCAACGTTTCTTAACCACAGAGACCCATTTCTCATCTTGCAAAACTTGTGCCAGAGCAGAACTCCCACTGACTTGCAGAACACTTCTGACACAGGCAGACCCCTGAGAGCACAGAGCACGATGAGCAAAGGAAAGACTCTGTCCATCTCCTGATTCTCAGTTCTCAACAGGGTGGGAGGTGGTTCTGGGGCTGTTCCCCCAGGGGGAAGAATCCCACACACTGAGGATAATTTCTACACATGGCAAGCAGGAGGGCAAAATTAAATTTGCCTCCCCTTCTATCTTAAATTTATCTTCCTCTGCCATGTACTCACTCCGCTAAAACATGGTATGAAAATTCCAGCACTTTACTTTGCACTTTCCAGCAACCCTCTCTAACCAGTAGTAATCTGATCTAGCTCATAAAAAATCCTGATATGGAATGACTTAGAATAATGAAAGAAATTGGTACTCAGCAAATTGGTAACAAGACATCAGCTTGGAGAGTATTAGATCTCAACAGGAGAGAAGCAATATCTGATGGATAGAATAATTATGATTACGATTATTGGATTTGCTGCATTGAGGCTAAGAATCCATCCATTGTAGAATTACACTCTCCATACACACATTTAAGGATTCTTTGGAAAAAGACTCACAAACTTATAGAAGAAATTCATGGTTGCTGAGGGGAAAGATAGGGGGAAGAAATAGTTAAGGAGTTTGGAATAGACACGCACACAATGCCCTATCTAAAATGGACAACCAACACAAATCTACACTATAGCACAGCTAAATCTGCTCCATATTTCGTGGCAGCCTGAATGGGAGGGGACCTTGGGGGAGAATGGATACATGTATGTGTGTGGCTGAGTCCCCTCCCTGCTCACCTGAAACTATCACAACTTTGTTAATCAGCTATACCCTAATTAAAAAAAAAGAAGTTTAAAAAATATTCCTTGGGAGTGATTTGTAGAAACAGTATTGCTTAAACAGGTCTGTAACAATGAGCAATTTATATTTAATGCTGAATTAGATTCAGCTTCTGATTTTCACACTTTCAGGTATCAGATCTGCTGTTGTCTAGGGAAAAAAATGTTTGCCTCACAATTAAACCAACCCCATCATTATTTCCAATGCACCTTACAGCTTCAGGAAACAAGTACACAGGACTGTGTTAGCTTGGAATCTTCTCCTCCCCCTCAAGTGAGGAAACCCCAGACAAAACTTCTCTTGTATTTCCTTGCTTTGTCCCTGCCAGAACTACAAAAAGAGAAATCATATTCTGGAATGGTTGTCCTGAAAGGGAGAAATAAGCTAGCATGTTGAAACATTTAAAAACATGCTGTGAATAATTATGTATTATGGGTTGTTTACATGTGCATACATACACACACATTTATATGTGCATATATATGTATATGTTTATCTTATAATGACAGTGCAAGAGCCAAGATTGCTTCATCTTCGTATTATACAACTTAGATTTATCATCAACTCTAGTTTCATGAGATTGTCTAGAGAGGACAGACTAGAAGGAGTGGTCCCCTTTAACTTTAGATTGCAAAATTTTATAATTTATATATACTTATATTTTCCTATAATTTGTACATGTTATGACCAGCTTAGTAAGGTAGAAAATATAGACAGGTCATGTGCATGCTTTTCCTTTCCTCCTGAAGGGCCAGATGTGAGATTTAAAGATTTTGTAGGTAAGTGAAAGAAAGCGAAAGTGAAAAGCTCCGAACCACCAGGGAAGCCCTGTAAGTAATGGCAACAAAATGACTATTGATGTCCAGGTATGTTTTGAAAGGAGAAGATATTATTTTATGCTTTTTATATTCCGTATCATATTTATTTCATTGCTTTGACTATTAAATATCTGTGAAATGACTGACTGTATGAAGGAAGAAAGAAATGAATAAGTGAATGAAAAAACGTGTTCATATCCAACAACATGTATGAAATCTACAACAGGAATGCATCAGACAGTAACTATTTCAGGCCCTGCAATATCATAGTTTCTGTTGCAGTTGTTCACCTGCCACTTTTGTGCAAAACTAACATAGACAATGTGTAAACAAATGAGTGTGTCTGTGTTCCAATAAAACTTTATTTACCAAAAACAGTCTGTGGGCAGAAATCAGCCAATGAGTCATAGTTTGCCAAAGGCTGATCTAAAGCATTCAGGGAGATTCTTTATTCTCAGAATAACTGATTAACTTACAGGTAGTTTAATGATTCACAAGATTGCATGAAAATGTCAGCTCAGAGGCAACACTTCTCAAACTGTGTACTAGTGAGCCGTCAATACACAGATGGTGTACAGGACTAGCCAGACTTCTGTTATTTTATGTCTCCACTGTCACCAAATTCCTACTAGCCTCGCTGCATTTTATGTGCTGTCCCCATTTCCGGGCTAAATGGGGGCAAGGGGATAAATGGCATAAGAGGACATTACATGCAACTGCAGGCAGCCCAAATTGTCCACCCGTTAGTCACTTTGGATTTTCAGCTGAGTGAATGCTGCATTCATGAATGCCCAGAGACAGCCTGGGGAAGGTCCAGACAGTCTGCTGGCAGAAAGAAAGCTGAAAGCAAAGGAAAGCTTGTGTCGATTGTCATCTCTAGTTATGAGCCTGAGAAACTGTAGCTATGAATCAGCTTGTCTGAGGCTCTGCTGTCTTTATTTGCAACAGTAAGGAAGATAATATTTTAAAAAGCTTTTAGGAATAAAATGAGCCTTAACCACTAGAGAGAAGAATCACAGTCTGCAGCTACATTGCCTTGGGGCCTAATGATGATTCATTGTAAAATTAGACCAATTAAGCACCCTCCCCCAATTCTGTAGTCTTGAGAGAGTTAGATAAGATCATTGGTTCCCTTTGACTCATGGAATCCTAAAACAAAAGAGATCCCAGAGATCTTCTGGTCATGGGGTCATGGAATAGCACATCTCACTTGAGGACTGAGTCCTGGTAAGGTGAGTGGTGTCCAGTGATTCACAGCTTGTGGGTGGGGAAGGGAGAACCTAAACCAGCACTCTCAGTTCTGGGTTGATAGATTGATGGGTTCATTCCTTAATACAATTACTATTCAACCAATGTACTTTATATATGGTTTCTCAAAGTGATTTTATCAGAGAACCCTTTTTGGTTTTTCACAAAGAGCTGAGAAGACAGATATTCCCAAGAACCTCCATCAGGAAGTGCTCTGATTATTGCTCCACACCCTCAAGCCTTTAACCCACACATCCACTCTACTGGTGAAGAAAACGAGGTCCAAGGAGTCTAGACTGACAGTTCCTAGATTTGTCTGTACATTAGAATGACTTAGGAATCTTTTAAAAATCTCAAAGCCTATGCCACATCCAAACCAATAAATTCCAACTCTGGGGGCAGAGACACAGTATTTTTTGAAGTTTTCCAGGGGATTTCAATGAGCAGAAAGCTTCAGGAACCACTGGATCAGGTGATCTCTCATGTTATACCTCATGTTATACCCCATAGAAATAAGGGGTGGAGGCAGCCTCTAAGTGCCAAGCAATGAAAGAGGTGAAGATAAACTCATAGGACATATCTTTCTGCCACATGTGAATGATTCAAACACCTCAGCTCTTCGGTTTTAAGGCTTCCCTTGTAGCTCAGTCAGTAAAGCATCTGCGTGCAGTGCAGGAGACCCAGGTTCAGTCCCTGGGTTGGGAAGATCTGCTGGAGAAGGAAATGGCAACCCACTCCAGTATCCTTGGCCTGGAAAATCTCATGGACAGCAGAGCCTGGTGGGCTGCAGTTCATGGGGTCACAAAGAGTCAGCGACTAACTGACTAATGACTGAGCAACTAACACTTACTTACATTCCTTGTTTTAGAAAATGAGGTCAAAGATTTTAAGATCTCTGCTTTCTTTCAGACATTTAAGGTCATTTTTTTTTTCTTTGGTAGAAGTTAAAAATGTAGCAGAATACACAAGGACATGTTTATATCTGTTCGTAGCATTACCGCCAAAATTCTGCTTGAGATTCTAATTCATCACTCCCTATGGGGCTTCCCTGGTGGTTCAGATGGTAAAGAATCTGCCTGCAATGCAGGAGACCTGGGTTCAATCCCTGGGTTGGGAAGATCCCCTGGAGGAGGGTATGGCAACCCATTTCAGTATTCTTGCCTGGAGAGTTCCATAGACAGAGGAGCCTGGTAGGCTATAGTCCATGGCATCCCAGAGTCGGACACGACTGAGAGACTAAGCACGTGGGACTGGTAGCACTGATTTTCCATTGTTTCTCTGTGTTTGTGTGTGTGTTTTCCTAACTTATTCATCTAGGAGTTTTATTTCCATTTATCATCCAGGGCAGGGGCATTGTTAGAGATTCCAATGAGACAAATCCATACCAAAATCAACAAAGCAGAGACATTGACCTCATTTCTTATTGCAGAAGGCAAATTCCATGCCATTTTCTAATGCTTCTGGGTCACAGAACCGTGACTTGTGTTTTTAATTTAATTGTTTTTCCTGTCGGGTCCAGGTTGAGCAGTGATCCTCCTCCTGCTGCTGCTGCTGCTGCTGCTAAGTCGCTTCAGTCGTGTCTGACTCTGTGCAGCCTCATAGACGGCCTCCTACCAGGCTCCCCTGTCCCTGGGATGCTCCAGGCAAGAACACTGGAGTGGGTTGCCATTTCCTTCTCCAATGCATGAAAGTGGAAAGTGAAAGTGAAAGCTCCTGAAGTATACATAATGATAACAAACCCATATCACTGCCCTGGACTCATGTGCAACTTTTCTTTCTCTCTTTTGCTGCTAGGAAACCCATGTAAGCTGCTCGTATAAATGATTACAACACCAACGCCTTTTTAACTAATCAATTTACAATTAAAAATTAATTTTGGGGGGGGGGGGAGTTGCCACACAGAGTGTCATACGAGATCTTAGTTCCCTGACCAGGAATGGAGACCAAACCCCTGCAGTGGAAGCATGGAGTCTCTACCTCTGGACCTCCAGGAAACTCCTGTCCAGCTCCTTTTACTGTGGCCCTGATTTGGAGGCCAGAGAGGAGTGAGCCCCTTTGAACTTTCGAAAGAGATATGGGAACACCACTGAGTAAGCCTTTAAAGAGAACAGGAGGGGCTAATCCATATGCATCACTATCTGCTTTGATCATAGATCCCCATGCATATATTATTTGTAATATATGTCCCCGCGTGACATGGGAAATGGCCATTAAAAATAATTTGGCTTCTTGCTGAGATCTGTGAATTTAAGTGATATGAATGTGTTCGTTCATTTCTGCAACGATTAATGCATGAGGCCCTGGGTGCCAGGCATAGCATACAAGGAGTGGCTCTGCCTACAAGTTAGCAGATCAGTCTAGGAATCCGGGAAACAATTCCAATATTTCTGGAATCCAGAGCACTGTGTTCACATTCCCAGGCTCTGCCATACAATGAAAGTGGAACCATAGTGATGACTGAACTTCAAGACATCTCAACTTGCTCACTGAGAAAATAAGGAAAATAGTTCCTCACAGGGCGAGACTGAGCCTTGAATGACATATTGTATGTAGAGGGCCTAGGTTAGACTAGGGAGTCAGCAAAAGTTAATTCCTTTCTTCTTTACATGACGAGTCTCTTATCCCCTAGTCAATATCCTTCCATCTGACCTTGTGTTACTGACCTTATGTCAGTCACAGGCAGGTGGAGAGATTCAACTCTCTTCGAAGCGAGACCCACCAGCCTTCACCTGCCAGCAGACGTTTATTTCATTGCCTTAAAAGGAGCTCTGGGCTGTGCGAGAAGGAGGAATAGATGCAGCTTCACAACAGGATGAGTTTACTGCTCTCTGCTCCCTGTAATTTAAAGGGTTAATTTGCTTTCATGTTGCGCCCACTGAGAATCATTGTTATTATGGGATGTAGGTTCCCACAAAAATAAAGAGAGATGCTTTTTTTTTTTTTTCCAAAGCATAAACTAGCAAGACCAGAGTTAATTTCCATGAGAGTCAGAAGAGCAAAACTCTGGGCCAGTCTTTGAATATTCACATGGAACACTTTCTGTCCTAGAGACCATGCTTGAAAGGCAAGAACCCCACATCTTGAATTCACTTTCCCATAAAAGCTGCAGAAGTTACTGCCGGAAACAAAAAGCAAATTACGGTAAACAACCCTCCCCCTCACTGCTTCTCCCATTGCTGTTCACTACCTGAAAATCCTAGCACTGGGAGGGAGCTTTCTTTGACTCTATTACTCAAAGTGTAGACCATGGGCAGTAGCTGTGGCCTTACCTAGGAGGTGGTTAAAAATGTACACACTACTCTATTTAAAATGGATAACCAACAAGGAAACCCTACTGTACAGCACACGGAGCTCTGCTCAATGTTACTTGGCAGCCTGATGGGAGGGGACTTTGGAGAATGGATGTATACATATGGCTGAGTCCCTTTGCTGTCTACCTGAAATGGTCACAGCATTGCTAATCACCTATATGCCAATACAAAATAAGAAGCTTTTAAAAATGCATCTTGGTGTCTACTCCAGACATACTAATCAGAGTCTCCATTTTCAAAGATTCTTATGCTCCCCAAGATTGAGGAACAGGATTTTATTTGGGAACCATGTGGTCAGGGCACATAAAGCTGTATTTCTGAACTGTCGAAATGCTGATCAAAGCCCTATTTGCTGTTAAGTCTTTGATAGCTATTTTCCTGCTGTAAAAAAAATCATTAGCATAAAGGAAGGCCATAACACCAACCGCTCCACGTGGGAAATTTAGACTCAAAGAGTTTTAGAACTGTGCACAATCTACCATAGACCTGCTCTCATCAGGTCTACTTGGAAACCTGCCTGTACATGCAGTAGCGTTTTTGGCTTTAAAATGTCATTGTCTAGTGTGAATTGTATCATTCTTACTTGTGAGTAGCACAGGCCAGTTTTGAAAACCATCCTTTTTTTCTTGCAGCAGTGATTTTATGGAGGCCTCTGGGTAGAGAAGATACTGTTAGGCCTATCTAAACTCTATCAAGAAAACCTAAGGGTTAAAAAAAAAAAAAGAAATTTAAACACAAGTGTTAGGGTTACTTTGGAAAACTTCAAAGTTCTTGTTTAATTTTGTTCTCTCATTTGGCTTTTGTTGCTGTTTTTTAAAATGAGACAAGGATGGGAATTAATAAAATAGTGTCCAGTGTGCAAAATAGGCGGTTAATGTCTAAGAATAATTATATCACAAGGTGTAATTTTACCACCCAGTCATGGAATTCTGACTCATTTGCAAGCATAATTTATTAGCAAATAGATGTTGAGTTTTAGCCATGTGCAAGTTATGTTACAAGGGCTCGGGAGGAACATGAGATGAAGACATCTTGCTGTCATGAGTTTCCTGTAACTAGTGGGGATAAAGGTGTTTATTGTTCATCATGACCCAGGACCCTATGAGTGGCGCCGGGAAAAGGGAGAGACACAGAGGCGGAGAGATGGATCAGAGTCAGCAGAAAACACCTCACCCCTGCAGGTAGCATCGAAGAGCTATTAACCAACAGCTCAGCCTATTGTTCGACGTGTCCTTGCTTTCCTGAGCCAGCTCTCTACAAACCCTCCCTGATCTGTCACCTGGGGAAGGGTAAAGAGAAGGGTGTTGCAGTACCCTTGCCCTCATGGGCAACAGGAGACGGGAGCTGGCGGACCTGGCCTGCGACCCCCATGACAGGCGCATCCCTCACACGGCGGCCTAATGTGGCCTGGTATGCTTTGAAGGCCTCACATGGCGGTGGTCTTGACATGTCTTTCAGTGGACACTGATTTTTATCACCAATCCATAACAAACTGTTCTGCCGACAGAAGGAAAAGTGGGGGGTAGGGGAGAGGTGTAGGTAGCTGAGAGCCGTCTGCCTTTAGAAAACGTTTAGAAAGATCCATATAAGCAGCCTTCAGGGCCTCCTCTGGCTGCCAGGCTGCTGCATGGGCACTGCCCCATGTGGCCAACAGCGGACTGAAACCAGGAGTCCCACTTCTGAGCTTCTAGTTACTAAAGAAAGTTTGCACAGATGCAAAACAAACTGGTCATGCTCAACATTTATATCAGTGTGTTCACGTATAAGCCGTTGTCAAAGCTCCTGGAGTGGAATACCTTAGATCTGTGCGTCTCACCTCATGTAGATTCTATCTCAATACAAACACATACGTTAATTAAGTAGCCTCGCTGGGTTTGGAGGGCCAGGGACTAGGGGTTAGAGGAGACATGCTTTGCCTGTCATTGATAACTGTTAGAACTGAATGATGGTGAGTTCACAAGGGTCCTTTGACCATTCTTTCTTTAAAACAAAAAGGCAAGGAGGTGGTTAAGTCAGAAGACTGGTGGTTTACCTTTCCAGAGGAAGGAGGGGGCAAGCTCAGAGGTGGGACGGGGAGCTGGCGTGTCTGTTTCTTAACCTTGGGGGTGGTTCCACAGGGGTTCGCCACTAAGCCACCTGGGAAGCACCTTCGATCTTTTCAGCATTTATAAGTTAAATTTTGTTTGATTCTCTTTCTCTCCTCCCCACTGGGATGTGAGCTGCACAAAAGCAGGGGTTTGTGTCAGTCTTGCTCTCTGTCCCTAAAACAGTGCCTGGTGCTAGGAGGTGCTCATTAAATATTTGCTGAATTAATTGAATCACTAAAAGGGCAGAGGTGAGAGTAGGAATTGGTATTACAAAGTCAGTCTTTGGTATAATAAATTCATTGCTTACAAATGGTCTTGTAGCTAAAAAAAATCTATTTTACCTTATTCCATAATGTTTTCTACTGTTTATTTTGTAAATTGCAGGTAGAATACACTTTGAATGTTATGAATTTTGGAGCCTGACCCAGGATCCTTGTTTGTACCATGGATTTAATCAGAACTCATGTTCTGAATTCCAAACACCAGCGTGCAAACTAGCCTTTGAAATATGACTTAATGTATTAGAGCTGTACCTTGAGTCACCCCCAGGTCAAGCTGTGTATTCCATGGACACTCCCCAGATTTCTTTCACTGCAATCAGCTAAAGGACACATTTTTCAGCTGATATCCTGCTCTTGTTATGAAGGGAATTGATTCTAATTGCCAGTTTCCTGCATTTTTCTTAAACATTTAGCCTTTGAAAAAAAGCGCGATGAAAATTCCACACGTTACTAGGATTACTTCATAAACAGAGCAGTCTTGACTTTGGAATTCCCCCCAGACTCTGAACTGAGCTTCCCCATCCAGAAAACCTGAATTCATTCTGAAATGGGAGGAAACTAGGGCAAAATGTTATCTGGAGCTATGACATTTGGCTTCCAGACAACACACAAAATGGACACACATCAAATGTCAGGCAAGCTGATAACGGACAGGAAGTACCTCTGTCAACACAGTGAGCTTGACCTTTGCTGGCAGTAAAATCCTGGATGCAATGCTTCTGCTCTGAAACAGTCTCCCAGGGAGCAAGCAAAGCCTGGCCTGCAGGTAAGGATGCAGGCCCCTGGTACTTGAGGATTGCAGAACAGCCCACAGATCATCAGACTGAAGTTTGGCCAACAGGGAGGGCCCTGTGTTTTTATCTGTTGTTGGGAGATGAACAAGACAGAAAAATTGACCCTGGTTCCATGTCTTCCCTGGCTCCATTATCAGGAAAACAGGACAATATAATATAGAAATAAAATACAGGAACTTCCTCTTTGCCATCATTTTGAATCGGTCCTGGCACAAATTTGCACTGACATCAGCTCCCAACGGGTCCAATATGAAATTTATCTTGAAAATGTGACCCTTGGCTGCCAGTAGACCAAAAATGTAGCCAGCAATGGGGCAAATAAAGATAAAGAAGTTTGTGCAGGACAAATGCTGCATTTCCTACACACAGCTTTATAACTCTCCTGTCCCAAGAATGAACAGAAAACAAATGGATAGAGTCAGCCATCGGGAACCTCTGCTGTGTTATTTGCCCACTGCTCAGGGTGATAAAGTAGATAATCTCCTAGGCAGGATTGGAAAAGGATGACTAATTGATATCACTATGAATAAACAGCATGTGATACTTACAAGGCAGGCAGGCTGGACTGTTCTAAAATATTCTGTGCAATTCACTAGACATTTGCCCTGAAGACCTCATTTTGTTTTCCCGCATAGTCCTCCTTGTTTTTAAGGTTCAGGAAATGACTGTGTGCGCCCACATTATGTGTGTATGTGTGTGTGTGTGAATGATTTAAGATTTTTTAAGTGTCAGACATGCTGTTTTGCTTAGCCATTCTTTGAAAACCCAAGTTCAATTTTAATTAAATCACATATGTTTTGAACTCAACATGTATGCCTATTTTCCTTTGACTATCTTTAGGTTATGGTTTAATAACTTTGGTCTTATTTTGCCCTGCTGCATATTTTGATTTTTCTCTATTAACGTCTTGCATTTATACAGCTGTTTTCAAAGCAGCTGTGAAATATTTTTAAAATTTCTACCCAAGGGGAAGAAGCAGGGAATATGTAATATTGCAAAAGAAGGAAAAAAAAAAAGATAAACATTCTTCTATGGGGTTCAGTCAATGTATTTCACATCTACCAGGAAATCAGCTAAGCTAAGTAAACATAGACATTTTATATGGCAAGAACAAAGTAATAGCCTTTTTACTTCAATAAATCACTGTCACAATTGTCCTAAAACAGCTTGTTTTTGAGGACTAGACTTTTTGGGAAATTCTCTTTCCCAAAATATCCCCTTTATCTGGTTCTTCCTGATATCAGAAATTCCACCGTTTAAGAGGCTGCAATAAAGCCACGTGGTACAAATATCTCTGCAAAAGGAGGGGCCCCCGAAATATTTACACTTCAGGGTGAGGTGTTTCATCAAATGTGATAACTAACTGGGGTGTGTTTTTCTCCTGAAGCCACTGATTTCTAAGAGGGAAGGGTGTCAAGATAGTGGTGGGAAGTTCTGACAGCGTGCGTTGGAAGGTGTTAAAGACGAGAGTCAACAATCCTCTTAACATGCTGAGGGGTTTGTTTTAGTCTGTGAACCTGTGCAGTTAAGCATCTGCACGAGAGTCTCAGAAGGAACGTTTGGGCATACAAGAGCGGTGCAATGTGGCAGCTTTTCCCAACTCTCCTAGCTTCCTCTTCATCCCAGCATCTCTGAAGTCAAACTCTGTTTACTCGAAAGCTGTTCCTGATGAAATTGTCCTGGGCATATAAGCAAGGCAGAGACAGAAGAAAGTTCGAGAATTGCCATTCAAGCTTATCCATTTGCCGGTCATTAAAATAATCTGAGCTCCAAAAGAACATTGCTTCCCCAGAGTTGGCAAAATGTTCCCCAGCTCTGCACCTCTGAAAGGAAAGAAAGGGTTATGTAGGAGTCATTTCTAGGGGGGACCTCTGTCTCTTCCATGTGTTACTGACCAGGGTTCTTGGCCTCCCTGTACTGTGCTGTGCTTAGTTGCTCAGTCATTTCTGACTCTTCATGACCCTGTGGACTGTGGCCTGCTAGATTCCTCTGTCCATGGGGATTCTCCAGGCAAGAATACTAGAATGGGTTACTATGCCCTCCTGCAGGGGATCTTCCCAACTCAGGGATCGACCCGGGTTCTCCTGCATGCCAGGTGGATTCTTTACCAGCTGAACTACCAGGGAAGCCCTCTTGGCTTCCTTAATCAATAGAAATTGATAAGAGGCCCAGCAAGAAATTCAGGCAAGGCTCTATTGGGGCCCTTGCTATAGCAAGGTGGGGGGGGTGGTCAAAAACAAGTAATAAGTTTCCTTTCTTGTTCACACCCCAAGTTAGGGTTAAGGGGTGAAGGGTGGGGTGGCGGGGCAAGCTTGCTCCTTATATAGGGTGAGAGTAGGTCTAGGTCCAGGGGTCTGGCCTGAAAGGTGGCTTAGGTGATTTACCCCCACTTAGGTGGTATTGAGTGCAGGGGGCACAGGCAGTACCCTGCTTTCAGTCCCAACACCCTGTTTTTGTTCCTGGCTCTTCACAAGTGGCAGTTGGGCTTTTTGGTCCGTTTGTATCTTGTTGTCTATTATTTGCTCCAATTGTACAAGCACTCAGTTACTTTTAGTCCCTTATAGTTTCAGCGTATTTTGTTGCTCAAGAAGACGTGTGTTCAGGTGCAAGCACTGCAGCAAAGGATCCCAGGTCCCAACCTGTCTCATGGGCAACTTGCCCCTCTTTGCAGTCCACCTGTCCCCTTCTCCCACCACGCACGTGCCACCGTATAACCAGGAAGGACATGAGGACGATGCAGTAGCTGTGTGGAGGATCGTCCAGCAGGCTGTGAGGATTCAGGAGCTATGAGCTTAGGGAAGACCCTCCTCCTCGAGTGTCTAGGAATCTGTCTATAGGGGGAGACTCCCAGATACCTCAGAATTCAGCCAGTTATGTTACTGTCACGAGTTTGCTGTCTCTGAGCCACGTGTCTAATCAATTACACATTTTCTTCCCCTTTCTTTCACTTCTCTGGATCTGAAATAAAACCTAAACTGATCCCACACTTACTTTTCTCCTTCAGAGCACTTACCATGGTTTTTAATTATGTTTATTTGTGTGCCTGGTCTCCTGGACATGATCAAGGAATAATTGCTGAATTTTACTTGTTCAATGCTGTCAAAGACTAATTATTTTGTTTTGTTTTTCAAAAATGTAAATCATGGCTCAACTGCAAGTATAGAATGAACGTGCATTAAAGATTTCAACTCCGTTATAAAGGGAATAGGATCACGGAAAACCGGTTCCAATGAAATATCAGAGGTTATTATAGGCATTTTACAAAAATGCGCTAAAATATCCAGGTTAGATATAAAACTGATCAACATCTCACAGAAGAGCCAGACAGACACTGTAAGGCTCCATGGTGTAGTGATTATCACATCTGCTTTACATGTAGAAGGTCCTGGGTTCAATTCCCAGTGGAACCACAAGTTTGCATGTATTTCCATTCAGTTACTTTTTAGAAATGACTTTTTTCTACAAATGGAAGATTAAATCTTCTACTGGATGAAAATTAACATCTCCACTATACTGTGACTCAAATAAAAGTAAGATCATGTCTTTCATTTTACTCAAATTAATTAATTTTAGGAAAAAAAAAAACTTTATGCCTTATTTAAAAATGAAACTGCCCAGGAGGCTCAGTAGTAAAGAATCCACCTGCCAATACAGGAGACACAAGAGACTCGTGTTCAATCCCTGGGTCAGGAAGATCTCCTGGAGTAGGAGATGGCAACTCGCTCCAGTACTCTTGCCTGGAAAATCCCATGGACAGAGGAGCCTGGTGGGCTACAGTCCACGGGGTCACAAAGAGTGGGACACGACTGAGCACACATACATGTTTTAAATGGGAACCAGGTTTACCCTCCATAAAACCAAGATAACACCCCAAAGTTAGCACGATGAAAAGTGAACGTGAAGTTGTTCAGTCATGTCTGACTCTTTGCAACCCCACGGACTGTAGCCCACCAGGCTCCTCTGTCCATGGGATTTTCCAGGTAATAGTACTGGAGTGGATTGCCATTTCCTTCTCCAGGGAATCTTCCCAACCCACGGATCGAACCCGGGTCTCCCACATACAATGCTTAACCATCTGAGCCACCAGGGAAGTCCCCTAAAAACCAAGAAAACACCCCAAAGTTGGCACAATAAGACAGTGTTTTCTTCAATGCTGGTGAAGCCTTCAGTTCAGTAGGCCAAGCTTTTCAGAGAAGGCACACTTTCTAGCTTTCAGATTCATGACATTGAAGATGTTTGCTTTCTGGGACACTGGCTAAAGCCAAGGTGCTTTTCCCTGTTGGACAACCACACTCTTATTAGGCCTAGGTTTTAGTTTGCTTTTTTTCCAGTAGTCATGTATGGATGTGAGAGTTGAACTATAAAGAAAGCTGAGGACTGGTGCTTTTGAACTGTGGTGTTGGAGAAGACTCTTGAGTCCAAAAGTCCCTTATACACATCTGTGTCTCTTTCCCTGTCTTGCATACAGGGTCGTCATTGCCATCTTCCTAAATTCCATATATATGTGTTAGTATACTGTATTGGTGTTTTTCTTTCTGGCTTACTTCACTCTGTATAATCGGCTCCAGTTTCATCCATCTCATCAGAACTGATTCAAATGAATTCTTTTTAACGGCTGAGTAATACTCCATTGTGTATATGTACCACAGCTTTCTTATCCATTCATCTGCTGATGGACATCTAGGTTGTTTCCATGTCCTGGCTATTATAAACAGTGCTGCGATGAACATTGGGGTACATGTGTCTCTTTCAATTCTGGTTTCCTCGGTGTGTATGCCCAGAAGTGGGATTGCTGGGTCATAAGGTAGTTCTATTTGCAATTTTTTAAGGAATCTCCACACTGTTCTCCATAGTGGCTGTACTAGTTTGCATTCCCACCAACAGTGTAGGAGGGTTCCCTTTTCTCCACACCCTCTCCAGCATTTATTGCTTGCAGATTTTTGGATCGCAGCCATTCTGACTGGTGTGAAGTGGTACCTCATTGTGGTTTTGATTTGCATTTCTCTAATAATGAGTGATGTTGAGCATCTTTTCATGTGTTTGTTAGCCATCCGTATGTCTTCTTTGGAGAAATGTCTATTTAGTTCTTTGGCCCATTTTTTGATTGTGTCGTTTATTTTTCTGGAATTGAGCTGCAGAAGTTGCTTGTATATTTTTGAGATTAGTTGTTTGTCAGTTGCTTCATTTGCTATTATTTTCTCCCATTCAGAAGGCTGTCTTTTCACCTTGCTTATAGTTTCCTTTGTTGTGCAGAAGCTTTTAATTTTAATTAGATCCCATTTGTTTATTTTTGCTTTTATTTCCAGAATTCTGGGAGGTGGATCATAGAGGATCCTGCTGTGATTTATGTCTGAGAGTGTTTTGCCTATGTTCTCCTCTAGGAGTTTTATAGTTTCTGATCTTACATTTAGATCTTTAATCCTAACATGTATACTATCATGTGAATTGAATCGCCAGTCTATGTCTGACGCAGGATGCAGCATGCTTGGGGCTGGTGCATGGGGATGACCCAGAAAGATGTTATGGGGAGGGAGGTGGGAGGGGGGTTCATGTTTGGGAATGCATGTAAGAATTAAAGATTTTAAAATTTAAAAAATAAAAAACTAAAAAAAAATAATAAAATAAAAATAACATAAAGAAAAAAAAAAAAAAGACTCTTGAGAGTTTCTTGGACTGCAAGGAGATCCAACCAGTCCATCCTAAAGGAAATCAGTCCTGAATATTCATTAGAAAGACTGATGCTGAACCTGAAACTCCAATACTTTGGCCACCTGATGTGAAGAACTGACTCACTGGAAAAGACCCTGATGCTGGGAAAGATTGAAGGGGGGAGGAGAAGAAGAGACAGAGGATGAGATGGTTGGATGGCATCACCGACTCAATGGACATGAGTCTGAGAAAGCTCCAGGAGTTTGTAATGGACAGGGAGGCCTGGCATGCTGCACTCCATGGGGTCACAAAGAGTTGGACACAACTGAGAGAGAGAACTGGAACTGGAAGAGGGTTCTTCTGGCATATCATGTAAAACCATTATAATGAATACTGTTGTCTGCCAAAGGTTCTCAATCTGGAACCTTCTCTCTCAGTTAAAAAGGGAGGTTAGCAAGCATTAGAGAAGTACTGAAGACATTCTAGCCCCACACTGAGACTCTCTTCATGACATTAACAGTCTGACCTACCAAGAAATGTGAGGAACCATCCTGGTAGGGACTGTAATGTTTTTAACAGCACATCTCTTCCACGATGTCTCTGAAACACAGGTCTAATCAGTCATTGGAAAGCACATGGTGGAAGGCAGAGACGATGGCCAACATGCTCTAACATTCTTACTTTTTTATTTACGAATAGCATTGAGAGATAAAAACTTTTAGTCAGCTTCTAATCCAAGACTTCAGAGAAAAGGTTCAGATACCTGACCCAGGACTCACAACCCCTAACAGTAGTCTCTGGTGCCCCTGCCAATCTAACTATGGCACACGTTGAATTCTTTTTCTGGGTCTAGTCAGGGCGAGATTGTAAATGGTAATAGGACTGGATGATTTCTGAAAATCTGGGGAGGAATCCCAGCAGCATCAAAACAGCTATGACAAGAGGAAGTGTGGGCTCTGGTGCCAGAGCTGCTGGATTCTGCTTTCCACCTCTGCCCCTTTCTGTCTGTGTGATCTGAGGCACATTATTTAACCTCAATGAACTTCAGTCTCCTCATCTATAAAGTGGGGATATAATTCAGGTTTCTCTCACTGAGTATAACAAAATGCAGTCAGCAGGATGCCTGGCACATGGTCAGCACTGCATGAATGCAGGATGCTGCTGACACTAGCCTGCCCACCTGTCATACAGTTCCATTTCTCTTTCCATCCTCAGCCCATAGCTATTCCTCCTGGTTTTAGAAAATAGCATTTCTACAGTGCACAGGATCATATTCTTCTCCACATATTGGCAGAGGAGCCCGCTGCTGCTGCTGCTGCTCCTGCTAAGTCGCTTCAGTTGTGTCTGACTCTGTGTGACCCCATAGAAGGCAGCCCTCCAGGCTCTGCCATCCCAGGGATTCTCCAGGCAAGAACACTGGAGTAGATTGCCATTTCCTTCTCCAATGCATGAAAGTGAAAAGTGAAAGTGAAGTTGCTCAGTCGTGTCTGACTCTTAGTGACCCCATGGACTGCAGCCTACCAGGCTCCTCCATCCATGGGATTTCCCAGGCAAGAGTACTGGAGTGGGGTGCCATTGCCTTCTCTGGCAGAGGAGCCTAGTAGACAGAAAATCTCCAGCTTGAAGAACAAAATCTAAATGAATTGTTTCTTTAAGGAAAAGGTGAATATTGATGTGAACCCCAGACGGTGTTTGTTCCTTCAGGATAAACTGATGGCAAATGAACAAGAACCTGAGAGCGTAACAAACATGGAGAAACTGGATGAAGTCAGGAAGCATAGTGAAAGAGATGCAAAGATGGGCAAAGAGATTTTAACTGAGTCAGAAATGAAGGGAATTTAAAAATTGTCCTTGAATTGAAAATGTTGGGGCATCATTAAAGCATGATTGTTAGACACCCCCAGTAGGAAACACCAGCATTCCCCAATCGGATGAATGTTATAGATGGTCCCAGTCCTCATAGTGACATTAGATAATTTGGATAGTCATGACAGAATTTCCTGATTTTCTTGTCTGATTTTTAAGGAGTGAGTTCAGACAGATCTCCTGATGTGAAGAGAGAGACTCTATCCATTTCAAAAATGTCTTTTGAAGAATATTTACGATCTGATTGGTATGTGCCAAACCCTACGGTAGGAGCTCCCCGCAAGGAGTTTCTAGTGGAATGAGTCAAAGCAGAACACATGAACAGATGACAGAAACGTGAAACACCAGGACAGAGCCCAACACAGGTGCCGTGGTCCTTTCGTTACCAGACTATGGCCATGGAGAAAGGGAAGTGGCCAGACCACAGGGAAAAAAGGCGAATACTTCGTGGGCTGGTCAGATGCCACTTGGTCCAGTTCTGATTGTGCTGTTTTTAAGAGGGACACTCAGGGAAGGTGAGAGATGATCCCTGCTGATACTTGGCCAGGAAAAACTGAGAAGAGATCCCGGAAATTCTCAGGTGAGCAAATCAACAGAATATTATGGAGAGCATCATGGGGAAGAAGTCGGTTCTTTCTCTAGGGTTTTTCTAAGTTGACTGGACAGAAATTATGAGGAATCCACACTGAGCACTTGAGCAGAGTGCAGTAGGTCCTGTGTTATGAGGGTGGAATAGGCTATCAGTTCAGTTTGGTCACTCAGTCGTGTCAGGCTCTTTGCGACCCTTTGGGCTGCAGCACACCAGGCTTCCCTGTCCATCACCAACTCCCAGAATAGGCTATATTTGGAGGGTTTGAGCTCCTCACCACTGAAGGCATTCAAATAATTTTTTGATAATACATATAATGACTGCTAATCAAGTGATCCCTACATGGGAAATTCTTGAGTTTTTTCCTACTCTCATGTTTTGTGAATAGTAGAAAACTTAAAACCAAATTAAAATAGAATTATTTTTTATTTAAAAAATAATGTTAAGAGTAATTTCTTCTACAAAATGAAGCGTACAAAAGCCATTTTGTCCACAATCAGCCCAACAGATCTAGACCCTAATTCTAGCCCTGTTCCTTACTAGATAGGGTGTCATTTCATACAAGTATGACCTCAAGACCTCTGAAGGTAAATTATAGTCCTTTTGGTACATTCCTTCATAGCATCCCTTTCCCCTTCATAGCATCATCACAATTTGTAATCATTTCTGTGCCACGTACTGAAAACTCCAAAAGAACATAAAACCCTGAATTGCTCACCGCTGGATACCTACCACCCAGTGCCAGTGGCAAAGAGCAGCACATTGAAGGCTTGCATACAACTGTGAAAATGAATTTAGAAATGTAAATCCCTGCTCTTTGGTTCCAGGTTTTCCTACAGAGTGGAGATAAAAATGTCTGCCCTCAGAGTTTTGTTTTTTAAAGATTATGTGTGTGAGCGTGTGTTTATACACATATGATCAGCATATATAGGATATAATAATATGTCTAAATATGCACAGTAATTTTATATGTGATAATATATAATATTTTATATTTGATAATAATAATACAGAATGCTTGTCTATATGATATCTGAATTTCAATTGCTGTGTATTGTGGCACTTAGGGCACAATAAAATGAAAGTTAGCATTGGTTTATTATTATGGCTTCTCCATATTGAGGATGAAGTCTGTATTAGAGAAACGCGGGCATCCAAAATTGGAAAAGTGAACTTTCACTCCAACATTCAAAGCTCTATAAATCCAGCTGGGAATCCAAAATATGCAGAAAAGATAATACTAACAGATGCAGAGACTCATGTATTCACTCAACAGTGCATTAGGCGAGGGCAATGCATAGGTGGATTCTACCATTACTTAACATAGCGCAGGGTCTGGTGTAAAAGATGGACACAGACACCTAATTACAAGTCAGTGAGATGCAAACAAGAGAACAAAGCAGAGTGACGACTGAACCCAGGGTGTTTGACTCTCTCAAGTGAGACCTGAATAGCAACTTAGAGCAGGAACTCACAGGAGTCAGGGCTGAAATTCAGTCAATTTCTACCACATGGACACTTCCACACCAGCTGGCGGCGGGCATTGCCTCATGCCTCACGCCAGCCTTCTACCCCTGCACCCCGCTCCAGGCCATCCTGTGGAGCCGCTCCCACAAGCCAGCTGGAAAGGGCTTCCTCACTGGAGCTGAAGGGGCCCTTCAAGAGCACGCTGGCGCTTCAAGTCTAACTGGTCTTTTCCTGAACATGATCTTTTATTGACTATTTTGACTATTGCCCCTCTCAGGAGGATTTGAGAGTGTGGAGGAGGAAGAAACGGAGGTGGAGAAGGGAGAGGAGGAGGAAGAAAAAGCTTGAGGAACAAAGGAACATCACAAAAGAAAGAGACCATGTGGTTTGAAATCACTGAAGCCCAAGGTGAGGGCGGCAAAGCAGAAACCAGTGAGTAGGCTTCGGTGAGTGGCTCATGATGGGCAAAATATACAAGTGGGGGCCTAGCATTTCACTGCCAGCATTGAGATCTACCACTTTCAGCTTTGCAGCCAAGGGCAAATCATTTGACCGCACTAAGCCTCAATACCTCATCTGTATAATAAGTTGGAAACAGGGGAAACAGTGACAGACTTTATTTTGGGGGGCTCCAAAATCACTGCAGATGGTGACTGTAGACATGAAATTAAAAGATGCTTGCTCCTTGGAAGAAAAGTTATGACCAACCTAGACAGCATATTAAAAAGCAGGGACATTACTTTGCCAACAAAGGTCTGTCTAGTCAAGGCTATGGTTTTTTCAGTAGTCATGTATGGATGTACGAGTTGGACTATAAAGAAAGCCGAGCACTGAAGAATTGATGCTTTTGAACTGTGGTGTTGGAGAAGACTCTTGAGAGTCCCTTGGACTTCAAGGGGAGCCAACCAGTCCAGACTAAAGGAGGTCAGTCCTGGGTGTTCATTGGAAGGACTGATGCTGAAGCTGAAACTCCAATACTTTGGCCACCTGATGCGAAGAACTGAAGAGACCCTGATGCTGGGAAAGATTGAAGGTGGGAGGAGAAGGGGACGACAGAGGATGAGGTGGTTGGATGGCATCACCAACTCAATGCACATGAATTTGAGTAAGCTCCAGGAGTTGGTGATGGACAGGGAGGCCTGGTGTGGTGCAGTCAATGGCATCGCAAAGAGTCAGACACGACTGAGTGGCTGAACTGAACTGAACAGATAATAGGGATAATGACAGTGCCTTATCTCTGTGTAGTTGTGAATATTACTATGGTCCATGGCAAGTGATAAGTACAGAATCTGGTACAAGGAAAGCAATCACTACTGTTCTTGTTCAGTGGCTCTGTGGTGAAAACTTTGCATGTGTCTTTCAACCATTAACATCCCCAGACTTCACTGAAAAAGATGGTAACCTCTGGGTCATGGAGCACAAAAAGGAGTCCACCATTACAGTGGATGGTTTTTTGACCCAGAGTGTGTGCTGTAGTTGTTAGGTCCATTATCACTCCGAGAATCATGGGTGACTGATACAACTTTGCTGCTATGGCAACACAGGTCTTTTCGATGTCCTGCTTGAACATTTCCCAAGTAATGTGGTACATAATAAAAATTGCATAACCCTGAGCCCAACTAGAGCACTCTTAGCAAGAGAGAGACACCACAGCCAGCAGGACAAGATGTGTGTAAACAGGAAATGAAAAGAACAGCCTTTCTAAAGCAGCAACATGCCATAGGAGGCACAGAGGCTGTTTCCAAGCCATGCTCTCTGTGTTACAATGTGAACTTTCCTTTCTTTTCCACGAAAGATGTTGAAAGGTTAATTTCATAATGGAAAGTAGATGCAACATGGGCAGAGAAGAGAGGATCATATCCCAGGATAATGAGCACACAGGGAACTTCCTTAAAAATAGAGGAGAAAGGCGACCTCTTGGCGGTCCAATGGGTAAGACTCTGCACTTCCACTGCAGAGGGTGCAGGTTTGATCCTGGTCCCCAGGAATGAAGATCCCACTTGCTGGGTGGCACAGCCAAAAGAATTTTCAAAAAATAGAGGAGAGAGAAGAGAGGGGCTTTGGGAGGCCATGATTCCTAGAAATCTTCCATTCGTTGTAAAACTCACCTCCTCCACTAGCTGCATCATGTAACTGCTCACACACATCCCTCAAGACCCAAGATCTGAGAAAGAGGCTCTTCTTTAAAGCCCTGTGATGAGTTTATTTGATTCCCTAGATTGCTGTCTGTCTGAGCTGGTCGGATTAAATATTGATGGAGACGGTGATTTCCAGTCACATCGTACAACAGCATGATAACCTCCAGAGAGAACGAACCTCTCTGTGAACCTGCATTTGGAGACAGCTGGCTCTGAGGCTTCCTTCTCTGCTGGGATCCAGTTAACCTAAAATACAATCCAAGCCCAGCCCTCCATCGATCATAGCACTTACTCCTGGAAGACAGATTTGATTTAACTTTCAAGGACACCCACGTTGGCTTTCCTCCTCGTTTATTTTTTCTGTTCTCTTCCACATTTTTGGTTAGGAGTAATGGCTTACTTTCTTTTCCCCATATTGGAAGAAGGGTGTTCTTGCCTGCACCCATAGTCAGTGATGGGAGGAGGTGCCAATGGTGGCTCAGTGGGCAATGCTTGGAAAGACTTTGAAAGCCCAGGCATGGTCAGGATGTAAGTGTTGGTCTTTATGAAAGAATTTATTTCGCCACTCAGGAATCCTATGCTTCTTTCAGATCCCTCCTCTGTCTCCACCCTGCCCTGGAAATCTAAGATCCTTACCTTCCCCCTGGAGTCTGAGTTTTCTCCCTAAAATTCTCAGGTAATCATCAAATAATGGGTTCACTTTTTTTTTTTTTTTGGTCATCCTTCATGCTTACCATCGTGACACACACTCAGATATCCCCACATTGTCCCCAATAAGATCTACCTTTCAGCAATTACTTAGAAAGATTCTGAGTCCCTGATTCTGTGAAGAGTACCTATAGCCACAATCTGACAGGGATTTGCATTTTAAAAGAAATAATGCTCGAAAGCATTTAAGACCTACAGGAGAGGTTGTCATGGAAGAGATTTTGTATGTGGAAAGAACTGAGTGGGAAGTATTAATCAGAAAGAAATTTAGAGTGGACACTCATTGTATTGGATCAAAGAAAAGGTATCATATTTGGCTTGTAGGGGTTTTAAAAGAAAGTGAAGTTAGTAAATTCAGAAGAAATTCTGCTAGTCAGACTTTGTGGAGAGAAAGTGCACTCATTACAAAAAAGGAAGAGAAGCAGAATAGTAAACAACTTTGCATTTATTCACCCACAGTTCAGAAGAGAACCCAGATGGGGGAGAATGCATGCAGGCATGCTAAGTCGCTGTAGTCGTGTCCGACTCTGTGCGACCCTGTGGACAGCAGCCCACCAGGCTCCTCCATCCACAGGATTCTCTAGGCAAGAATACAGGAGTGGGTTGCCATTTCCATCTCCAAGAGGAGAATGGATACATGTGTTTGTATGGCTGAGTCCCTTTGCTGTCCACCTGAAACTATTAATATATTATTAAATGGCTATAATTAGTTCAGTTGCTCAGTTGTGTCCAATTCTTTGCAACCCAATAGAGAAGGCAATGGCACCCCACTCCAGTACTCATGCCTGGAGAATACCATGGACGGAGGAGCCTGGTAGGCTACAGTCCATGGGGTCACTAAGAGTCGGAGATGACTGAGCGACTTCACTTTCACTTTTCACTTTCATGCATTGGAAAAGGAAACGGCAACCCACTCCAGTGTTCTTGCCTGGAGAATCCCAGGGACAGAGGAGTCTGTTGGGCTGCCATCTATGGGGTCGCACAGAGTCAAATACGACTGACGTGACTTAGCAGCAGCATGGACTGCAGCAGGCCAGGCTTCCTGTCCATCAGCAACTCCCAGAGTTTACTCAAACTCATGATGCTGTCCAACCATCTCATCCTCTGTTGTCCCCTTCTCTTTCTGCCTTCAATCTTTCCCAGCATCAGTGTCTTTTCCAATGAATCAGTTCTTTGCATCAAGTAGCAAAAGTACTAGAGTTTCAGCTTCAACATCAGTTCTTCCAATGAATATTCAGGGTTGATTTCCTTTATAATTGACTGGTTTGATCTCCTTGCTGTCCAAGGGACTCTCAAGAGTATTCTCTAACATCACAGTTCAAAAGCATCAATTCTTCAGCACTCAGCCTTCTTTATGGTCCAACTCTCACATCTATATATGACTACTGGAAAAACCATTGCTTTGACTAGACAGACCTTTATCGACAAATGTCTCTGGTTTTTAATATGTTGTCTAGGTTGATCATAGCTTTTCCTCCAAGGAGCAAACATCTTTGAATTTCACGGCTGTAGTAACCATCTGCAGTGATTTTGGAGCCCAAGAAAATAAAGTCTGTCACTGTTACCATTGTTTTCCCCTCTATTTGCTGTGAAGTGATGGGACTGGATGCCATGATCTTTGTTTTTTGAATGTTTAGTCCAATACAAAATTAAAAATTTAATAAAGAAAAAGTAGATTCACATACCACAAATGTTCCAAATATAGCTACAAGTTTTCTGATTTTTTAAAAAACAGGAACAGACCCAGAGCATAATATGATGATTTTCAATGAGAATAAGGCCTGAAAGGGAGAAAGTGACATGCAAAGGAAGAAACCCAACAGTTCTCCACTCAGAATTCTCCTCTCTGATCACTTCCTTTTTTGGATGCTCCTCAAATCTCTCATCTAGCTGAGCGGTTCCTGGGATGGGGAACGGGTGTCCATTACCATTTCTTCGAAACTGTGCATATGCTAGTTTGGCTTCTAACTGACTGGTACCAGAACACCTTCATGCTTTTGCCACTGGACAGCTGTATGATCCCCTAAGTCACTTACTCTATTTGGACCTCATCTACAGGCGAGGGTGTTGGACTAACATGATGAAGAAACCCAGGATTGCTTCAGTCTAGGATATATGTCATTTCAAACAGATTCTGCTATTTGGTAAAGAAAAATACTTGAAGACCAATGATCTTGAGAATCTGTGACAAACCCTTATGTGGTCCAAGTAGTTTTGCTCTTTTGACTGAAGTTGACTTTGGCCACATGATTTCTGGGACATCAGAGAGTCCATTCTTGTAATAACCCGGCTGACCCATATCTCTTGGTACATTGTTATGACAGCATCAGAAGGGGCAAGCACAGGGATGATAGAGGACCAGCTGCACTAGCCAAAAACTGAGGCCGAGGATTTTTCTTGATTTTACAAGCTTGTAGGGGAAGGAGATGGTTCAGTTCACACTAACAAGCAATAATCCTAACTGGCAGCCTGTTTCTATAGCACTTCAGCATGTCAGACACGGTTGCAAGCAAATGACATAGAAGGAACTCATTTAACTTTCACAGCAAGCCTATAAAATAGGTATTATTAAATCCTATTTTATAGATAAGGTAACTGGGATGCAGAGCAGTTGAGCAGCTTGCCCACGATTATGCAGTTATTAAGAGATGGACCTAGGATCTGAAACCAAGTACTCATGTCTCAATTCAATGGGCATGAGACACATAGGGATCATTCACTACTAAATCTCTTGCTAAATATAGAATGAAGCCAGAGAAATTTCTCCTGGATGTCAGTTCCCTTAAGATCAGTCTATTGAGCCTTCGGATTAAATTCCCCAAAGACATTAGAGAATATTTGGCTTTCTAATTTATCTAAGGGTTGGCACTAGTGGGAAATTAATGAAAAGGTTTCTGGTAAATTCCATTTAACTTTTTCTGAACTTGTAAATATCTTGGCATGGGAAGTGTTCATAGAGTAAACAGTTTTTACAAATAGTTATACACCATATTTATTACTGCTTTTAACTTAATAAGCACCATCCTTCAAAGGATTCCCTTTGGACAGAGATGAAGACTGAGGCCAGAGGGTTGAAGCAAAGTGACTTATTCAAGCTCCAAAGTAAATGATGTCAGAGAAGGATCAAAACCCCAATTTCCTGACTTAAGACCAAAGATTTTTGAATGAGACCACATGAATCCTATATTTCACAGTGTAATTCTTTTTAAAATTCTTTTTTACTGAAGTATAGTTGTTTCACAATGTTATGTTAGTTTCTACTGTAAAGCAAAGTGAATCAGCTATGAGTGAAAAAAGAAAGGGAAAATGTTAGTTGCCCAGTCGTATCAGACTCTTTGCAATCCCGTGGACTGTAGTCTGCCAGGCTTCTATGTCCATGGGATTCCCCAGGCAGGAATACTGGAGTTGGAAACATTCCCTTCCTCAGGGGCTCTTTCCAGCCCGGGGATTGAACCCAGGTCTCCTGCATTGGAATGCAGAATGAAGCAGGGCAAAGACTAATAGAGTTTTGCCAAGAAAATGCACTGGTCATACCAAACACCCTCTTCCAACAACACAAGAGAAGACTCTACACATGGACATCACCAGATGGTCAACACCGAAATCAGATTGATTATATTCTTTGCAGCCAAAGATGGAGAAGCTCTATAAGCAAGGACCAGGAGCTGACTGTGGCTCAGATCATGAACTCCTTATAACCAAATTCAGACTGAAATTGAAGAAAGTAGGGAAAACCGCTAGATCATTCAGGTATGACCTAAATCAAATCCCTTATGATTATACAGTGGAAGTGAGAGATAGATTTAAGGGCCTAGATCTGATAGATAGAGTGCCTGATGAACTATGGAATGAGGTTCGTGACATTGGACAGGAGACAGGGATCAGGACCATCCCCAAGGAAAAGAAATGCAAAAAAGCAAAATGGCTGTCTGGGGAGGCCTTACAAATAGCTGTGAAAAGAAGAGAGGAGAAAAGCAAAGGAGTCAAGGAAAGATATAAGCATCTGAATGCGGAGTTCCAAAGAACAGCAAGAAGAGATAAGAAAGCCTTCTTCAGCGATCAATGCAAAGAAATAGAGGAAAACAACACAATGGGAAAGACTAGAGATCTCTTCAAGAAAATTAGAGATATCAAGGGAACATTTCATGCAAAGATGGGCTCGATAAAGGACAGAAATGGTATGGACCTAATGATATTAAGAAGAGGTGGCAAGAATACACAGAAGAACTGTACAAAAAAGGTCTTCATGACCCAGATAATCATGATGGTGTGATCACTAATCTAGAGCCAGACATCTTGGAATGTGAAGTCAAGTGGGCCTTAGAAAGCATCACTATGAACAAAGCTAGTGGAGGTGATGGAATTCCAGTTGAGCTGTTTCAAATCCTGAAAGATGATGCTGTGAAAGTACCACACTCAATATGCCAGCAAATTTGGAAAACTCAGCAGTGGCCACAGGACTGGAAAAGGTCAGTTTTCATTCCAATCCCAAAGAAAGGCAATGCCAAAGAATGTTCAAACTACCAAACAATCGCACTCATCTCACACACTAGTAAAGTAATGCTCAAAATTCTCCAAGCCAGGCTTCAGCAATACCTGAACCGTGAACTCCCTGATGTTCAAGCTGGTTTTAGAAAAGGCAAAGGAACCAGAGATCAAATTGCCAACATCCACTGGATCATGGAAAAAGCAAGAGAGTTCCAGAAAAACATCTATTTCTGCTTTATTGACTATGCCAAAGCCTTTGACTGTGTGGATCACAATAAACTGTGGAAAATTCTGAAAGAGATGGGAATACCAGACCACCTAACCTGCCTCTTGAGAAATCTGTATGCAGGTCAGGAAGCAACAGTTAGAACTGGACATGGAACAACAGACTGGTTCCAAATAGGAAAAGGAGTACGTCAAGGTTGTATATTGTCACCCTGCTTATTTAACTTCTATGCAGAGTACATCATGAGAAACGCTGGACTGGAAGAAACACAAGCTGGAATCAAGATTGCTGGGAGAAATATCAATAACCTCAGGTATGCAGATGAGACCACCCTTATGGCAGAAAGCGAAGAGGAGCTAAAAGGCCTCTTGGTGAAAGTGAAAGAGGAGAGTGAAAAAGTTGGCTTAAAGTTCAACATTCAGAAAATGAAGATCATGGCATCCGGTCCCATCACTTCATGGGAAATAGATGGGGAAACAATAGAAACAGTGTCAGACTTCTTTTTTGGGGGCTCCAAAATCACTGCAGATGGTGACTGCAGCCATGAAATTAAAAGACACTTACTCCTTAGAAGAAAAGTTATGACCAACCTAGATAGCATATTGAAAAACAGAGACATTACTTTGCCGACTAAGGTCTGTCTAGTCAAGCCTATAGTTTTTCCTGTGGTCGTGTATGGATGTCAGAGTTGGACTGTGAAGAAGGTTGAGCGCTGAAGAATTGGTGCTTTTGAACTGTGGTGTTGGAGAAGACTCTTGAGAGTCCCTTGGACTGCAAGGAGATCCAACCAGTCCATTCTGAAAGAAATCAACCCTGGGATCTTTGGAAGGAATGATGCTAAAGCTGAAGCTCCAATACTTTGGCCACCTCATGCGAAGTTTGACTCATTGGAAAAGACTCTGTTGCTGGGAGGGATTGGGGGCAGGAAGAGAAGGGGACGATTGAGGATGAGATGGCTGGATGGCATCACGGACTCGATGGACGTGAGTCTGAGTGAACTGTGGGAGATGGTGATGGACAGGGAGGCCTGGTGTGCTGCGATTCATGGGTCGCAAAGATTCGGATAAGACTGAGAGACTGAACTGAACTGAATTGAACTCCTGCATTGCTGGCAGATTCTTCGCAGTCTGAGCCACCAGGGAATCAGCTCTATGTATACATATATCCCCTCGTTTTTGGATTGCTTACCATTTCGGTCGCCATAGAGCACTGAGTAGAGTTCCTTGAACCGTAGAGTAGGTTCTCATTAGTTAGCAGTGTGTGTATTTCAGTCCCAATCTTTCAGTTCATCCCATCCTCGCTCCCTTGCGCCTCTTGTCCATTCCTCTGTCCTCTATGTACGTGTCTCTATTTCTGCTTTGTAAATGAGATCAACTATACCAGCTTTCTAGATCCCACGTATATGCTTTAATAAACAATATTTGCTTTTCTCTTTCTGACTCACTTCAGTCTGTATGATAGTTTTTAGGTATATTTCAGTTTCTTTGGGTCTCTGCCTGTCTCTCCAACTTTCAAAGAAATTGTATCTTAGCATCTATATAAGTCAGCCCCATGGAAGTTCAAGTGAAATGTATTTGAATGACATGGATACCCACAGAGATTGGCATAGGATTAAACAATCCCATTCTATAAATCTCCCTTCTAATGCCTCCCACACATCCGTTCATCTCTTCTCAATCTCAGTGTTGTTATCTTGACTCACAACTTCATTAATTCACCCCTAGATTTCTGCCTCTGGTTTCTCTGCTTCTATTCTTCCCTTTTCCACAATCTGTGTGCCTGCAACTTGCAATTTTATCTTTCTAAAGCTTTGTTTAAAAGTCCAGGTTTGCTTAATAATCTTCATGGGTTTCTATTGTCCTGAGGGTTACTCCTTGGTATGTGTAAAGGCATTTGGGGTTCATAAGCAAGGCAAATTCCTGCCTCCACTTCTCTGTATGCCAAGCAGTTATCATGGATACTTGAACAGCTGTTAGTGTCATCAATATTCTGAGGAGCAGTGCACATTTTAGAGACGTCAGTACAGTGCTACTATTAAGAACATAAGCTTTGGAATGCGATAACATGGGCTTGGCTCCCAACTCTGCTTCCACTAGCTTGGGAACAGCTGGAGGGCTGGCTGGAGGATTCATAATCTAGGATGACCTCACTCAGATGTCTGGAAATTGACAGGTGATTGGCCAAAGGCTGGCTGACTCTCAGCTGGTCCTCCCTGGTTCTCTGCCATGTAACCTCCTGTCTTCCAGCAAAACACCTTGGATTCATTCATATGGTCGTCCTAGGATCTCAAGTGCAGCAGAAAAGCAAGCCCTAATGTGCAAATGTGTTTCAATTCTCTGCCTACATCATAGTTACTAATGTCCCTGCACCAAAGCATGTCACATGGCAGAGCCAAGATTTAAGGGATGAAGAAATACACTTCATTTCTTAAAAGACAGGGAGGAATCTTGAGCAACATGTTCTACCTTCTAAGTTTCAGTTTCCTTTCATGAATAACGGGGGTGCTAGTGTTCATTTCTGAATTATAAATTTGCAGGGAGGATCAAATAATATGACATACATCATTTGGCACCAAGAATGCAATCAATAGATATTATTCACTAAGTTCAAATATGAATCCTGCAGTAGTTATTAAAATGTAAAGAACATTCTTCGACCTTTCAGGGAATCTAAATTGTCAATGAATTCTCACAGTACAGTTTTAGCTCATGTAGCTTCTTTCTTTATTCTACTGGGTTTATTGCAGAATATTGATGTATGAGTTTAAAGAATGGTACTTGATTTCTAGGGGGTTAGGGATTGGGGATGGGGGTAGCTTTAAAAATCCCAGGAGCAAGAAAAAGTTTTTACATATGTAGCATTAAAATAGACCACAATAAATTTTTAAAAACCACTGTCTCTGGATTATAGTGCTTAAAAGTACTTCAGAATATCCTTTGGATTTATTAATTTTGTTATAGATTAATTATCTGAATAGGGTTTTTGGTTGAAGTCACAAAAGTCTTATTTTCATTTAAGTCAGTTTATCAGAGCAATGGGTGGCTACATTTGGCTGTGTTCTGAATGGTGTAGAAGATAGCAAGCAATTGGTTTTGTTTCAGAATGCAGACTTGTCTGCAATTATTCAACTCTCTATATCCAGACACTTGCAATGTGATTTTGCAATTCAGCTTATCAGGAGAGGCAGTATCCATTTCCCCACTCCTTGAGTCTAAGCTGCTTTGTCCAGTAGGATGCAATGGAACACACGACGTGTGAGTTCTGAGCCCAGACCCGAGAAGACTTTTCCACTATTGCTCTTGGAATGCTGCAGCTTCCACGAGAACAAACCTGATTTCACTTGCTGGAGAATAAGTTATGTGGAGGAGAAGCAAGGCTTACCAGTCAATAGTCAGCCAGCCCCTGGCAAATGGCTCGCCAGCCATACGACATATGACTGAGGCCATTCCAGACTGGTCAAAACAACAGTTCAACACAGACACAAGAGGGAACACGGTCAAGATGAACCTAGCCTGCTGAGACTAGAACGGTGTTCTAGTTATAGGGTATTTTCTTAGACAAAAGAACCTGAGCGACATAGAACTGATGGCTGCAACCCTCTGCATTCTCTCATGAAAGCTTCAAGGATATCCTGACACCTCATGAGATACAGATAGTCCAAATCAATAGTCTAACTCTGTTACACTCCATGTGCCTTAACAGATGGGAACTGAAATGTTTGCGAGAAAATTCTGTCAATTACTGTCATAAGCATAAGAAAGGGAGTTTCTACCCATTGTTCTCCTTCCCCACATATAAAATATCTATGTGCTCAACACACAAATGCTTCTGTGAGCACCACATGAATGTGTCTCTGTGACCACGGCGGCATAAACCAGCTGGCATAATTTTTAGAATCAGGTTGACTTAGGTTTTTCTTGGGCTCTGATGTTATTGATTAGTTATGTGACCTGAGAAAATGATTCAGCGTCTCCTAAGGCTCATCTTATTCAACTTCCAATTAAGAGTGCTATCTATATCTACATATTTCAAATTCAGCCGCTGCTTGGGTTTACTGCATGAAACCACAGTAGTCATTGTGTGGTAATATAAAGTTAATCTCAAGTATTTTTACACTCTTCCCTTTAGGAAGTATAGTCTCTGTTCCTTTCCCTAGACTCTGGCCAAGGTCTATGACTGCTTTGACCAACAGAACATGGTAGGAATGAAGCTGTACCGGTTTTCAGGCTCAAATGTTAGGAGACTAGCAATTTCCACTTCCTGGCCCTTGGCTTTCAGTTCCAGTTCCTGTTGGAATTCTCCCCTCAGAGCCCTGGGCTAGTAGGTAAGGAGTCTGACTGCCCTGCTGCAGATAACACGTGGAGAGGACCCAGAGATGACCCATCAGCTTTGAGATGGTCCCACTGAGAGCCATGGATGTGAGTGCAGCCACCCTGGACCCTCAGAGCAGCCCTACCACCTGCTAAATGCCAAGAGTAACCCCAGGTACGTCACATGGAACAGGAAAATTAGCCCAAGGAATGCTGCCTGTCTTGAACCAATCAGCTCTAGAGTAATTAAGAAAAATTTGTACACAGGAGGTACTCAGGATAGTGGGTGACTAGGACCGAGGGGTCCCCTGGGGTGCAAGACTTTTAGTCTTCAAATCAGAAAACACTCTCATAATATACACTGGAGATTATCGTTGTTAGTTTGTGCCAAAGCGAAAATGAACAATGCTGTGGTGATTTCATTTCTAGTAAATCTCCCCTAAGGCCACCAAGGGATTTCATCCACTCACAGGAGGTGAAAAACATCTCTGGATGGAAGGATGGAAACACTGCCCTGTTTTATAGAAGACAATCAGTTCCAGTTGATTTTTCTTATCTATGACATCTTTTTTTTTCTTTTAAAGATAGGCTTTCTTTAGAACCCTTATACAGGTTCTGTACAAAGTTGCTGAATATGAAAACAGCAATGTGAGCCTCACCAAAAACCTGCAACAAAAAGCATTGTTATTGAACTTTTAAAATAATCTTAATGAGCAGAGCAGTTGAGAGAAATAGCTCATGTCTTGTTAAAGTTAGTATCTTTTACGATTGTTATTTGGGAAAGACTTGAAAAGTGTATATAACTACTACCTTAATTTTTTTCCCTAAATATAAATTCTTGATGTATCCATATTATGAAATAAAGCTGCATTTTTTTCCCTACTGGCCAAAATAAAAATTTGTGTTGAAGATTTAGAAAATAAAGACATGAACAACAATGTGAAAACATTTTTGATAGAATAAAGGCATTTTCCCACTGTGTGGTAATTGGTTATCACCAAAAAAAAAAAATGAACAAGTGAAAAAAGGTATCTGCATTGCCAATGATATCAGGAGTTCTCAATAATGTGAAATGAGGAAAAATGGAAAAAAAAAAAAAACCAGCTAACTCTGTTTTCACTTGTGTGAAAATTATATGTGGACTGTAAAAAACATGAAACAAACAAATATAACAAAGCAGAAACAGACTCACAGTTGCAAGAGAGCGATCTAGTAGTCACCCGAGGAAGAAGGAATAGATGGAGGGCAAAATAGGTAAAAGGAACAAAGAGGTAAAATCCAGCAGTTACAAAGTCAGTCACAGGGATGCAATGTACCTTACAGGAAATACAGTCAAAAGGTTATAAAACTTCATATGGTTCATGGGCTTCCCAGGTGGCGCTGGTGGTAAAGAACCCGCCTGCCAGTGCAGGAGACATAAGAGACATGGGTTTGATTCCTGGGTCGGGAAGATGCCCTGGAGGAGGAAATGGCACCCCACTCAGTATTCTTGCCTGGGAAATTCCATGGGCAGAGGAGCCTGGCGGGCTACAGTCCATGGGGCCACAAAGAGTCGGACACGACTGAGCGGCTGAGCACATACGAAATAGATCACCAAGGAGAACCGACTATATAGCACAAGGAACTCTACTCAGTGCTCTGATGACCTAAATGGGAAGGAGATCCAAAAGATGAGGAGATATACGTAAACATATAGCCGGTTCACTTTGCAGCACAGCAGAAACTAACACATTGTAAGGCCAACTATACTCCAATCAAAATTAATAATAAAAAAAACGACACCAGTAGATGCTTCGCCCCACACAGATACACAACAAGTCTGTCTTTCTACAGAAGCAAGTGAGAGTTTCTTGAATTGGGTGTCTCTTGACCAGAAGATGCAAGACCAAGGTTCTGTGTGGTCCATCTGCAGAGGCCTCCCGGAACACTTGGCTCCACATTGCCCAGAGGCAGTGGCCCCAGGGCCAGGAGGGAAAAGCCTTCCTCATAGCAGAGTTGCTGGGTGAAAGTACACAAACAGTCTTCTTTTTTTTAATGCTTTAGATTCCTACTGTCAAATTGTTTCCTAGTGGCTTGCACCAATATTCTTCCCATTCGTCGTGTTTTATAAAGTATTATCATTCTTTAGGGGGAAATGTGGCATTATTAATTTATTTGCTCTTTTAAAATTAGTACTGAATTTAATTAATTATCCAAGTTGATTAGGCATTTATATAAGTTTTTTGCCTTTTTAAATTGACCTATTTATGTGCTGTACTGCGCTAAGTCACTTCAGTCCTGAATGACTTGTGCCATCCACCTGTCTGATCCTCCTATGCGATCCTGTGGACTGGAGCTTGCTGAGCTCCTCTGTCCCTATAACCTGTTCTTATTTTTGTTTTAGGAGTCTTAGTTATGCTTTTTGCTTTCATTCAGATGCTCTCTGTTAAAAATTATTCTCAGGCTTTTCTTCACAATCATTTTATTTGCTTATAGGAGACAGCCTGCTTGCTCATTCCTTTGAGGGTCTGGAGAAGCCGGCAGATTTGTGCCCTGGTGGGATTTCCAGCAAGTTGAAGGATTCTGCAGCCTAGCCCTCAGCGCCAGCCTGCAACAGATGTTTCTCCATCTCAAACAAACAAACAAAGCCCTGCTTTGGAGTCACTAGTTTCCTATTCAGTTCTTTTATTTCAAATTGCATGTTTTCCACTAGTGCAATTATAAAGACGGTATCCTTTGTCGCTGTTATTTAGGGACAGCATTTCACACTGATTCAGGGAGCCCCATGATGCTGAGATGCGCGCGCACCTCGTGTTACCGCCCTGACCTCGTGTTTGTGCTGGGTGCAGCCACAATCTCTTCGTTTACGGATGCTTATTCTCCAGGCCACAAAGGACAGTGTGGGACTCTGGGCCTGAGGAGCCCCTCTGCGGATGCAGAGGGTGAAAGGGGTTTGTGAGACTCAGGCTAGTGTCTGGCTTTATCTTCTCGTCTAGGTCAGATCCGCGCATAAATAGCACTCAGGTTCCCAAGAATCAGTCCTCCCTGCCGGCCCCACCCTGGGGAAGTCTGGCGAAACCGAATCAGCCTGCAGGCTGCTAGAGGATTGCCCGCTTTCCCACCTGAATTCCCCTCCTGCGGCTGGTGGGGCTTTGGGGTGGGTGTGTATTTCAGTCTGTCAAAAAGAGATCAGTTCCTGTGCTGAAAGGCAACCTGGGGCAAAGTTTGACAGAGCCCGGACCCCGGGAGGCACAGTTCCCGCCTAAGTGGTTCTCACGCTGGGTCTGGCGTTGGGTGCCAGCTCGCACATTAACTCCTTTGACGGTATTTTCGCCAGTTTACTCAGCGTTCTCAAGGGACGGCTTTGTCGATTGTTTCTCCGGCTGCTGTTTGGACAGTCGATAGCCTCTCAATGCCAGCTTGGGCTGTCTGCTAAGAAAGAGGCCAACGTGAAATTTTAAACCCAGCAACTGCTGGTCATGGTATGGGGTGGCTCCAGCTTTCTCCTCTCCCCTTTTCCCCCTCTTCTAAATGGTAATGGGCTTTTTATCAAATGCACGACTTTCCTCATTCTCCCAGGCTTTGGGGAAGAAGGATCCTACCCTGGCGTCGGTAGGTCAGAATTAGGGAAATGTTGAAACTTCCAGCAGAAACTGGAGATGATGCTAAGCCAGAGTGTAGGCAGATACAATTTACATGGCAAGGTGATTCCAGAAAAATGCCTATATCTGGGGTATTTTCCTGTGTCAATTTCCAGTGAGCAGTTGTGGTAGACTGGCCTAGAAACAGGCTCTGACCTAAAGGAAAAGGTTTCTGAGGGTGGGCTTGGATTTATGAACAGTCTGGGCCACCAGCCATGTCAATAAGATCCACAAACGCCACAGCCCCATGCTATTTGTAAACAGTTGCAATAGAAGGGAACAGAACTAGGAACCACTTCCTTCTCTCAATGCCTGCCTTAGGCATGTACTTTAGCATTCCAACATCGCACCTTCCAGCACCAGCTGGTGTCCACCTACCCAGGTGCAAGTCGGAGTCACATGCTTTTTTTGCGGACAAATCTATAGTCTGAAATTAGCTCCCTTACCACCCTTATGGCAGAAAGTGAAGAGGAACTAAAAAGCCTCTTGATGAAAGTGAAAGAAGAGAGTGAAAAAGTTGGCTTAAAGCTCAACATTCAGAAAACGAAGATCATGGCATCCGGTCCCATCACTTCATGGGGAATAGATGGGGAAACAGTGGAAACAGTGTCAGACTTTGTTTTTGGGGCTCCAAAATCATTGCAGATGGTCATTGCAGCCATTAAATTAAAAGACGCTTACTCCTTGGAAGAAAAGTTATGACCAACCTAGATAGCATATTCAAAAGCAGAGACATTACTTTGCCGACTAAGGTCCATCTAGTCAAGGCTATGGTTTTTCCAGTGGTCATGTATGAATGTGAGAGTTGGACTGTGAAGAAGGCTGAGCATCAAAGAATTGATGCTTTTGAACTGTGGTGTTGGAGAAGACTCTTGAGAGTCCCTTGGACTGCAAGGAGATCCAACCAGTCCATTCTGAAAGAGATCAACCCTGGGATTTCTTTGGAAGGAATGATGCTAAAGCTGAAACTCCAGTACTTTGGCCACCTCATGTGAAGAGTTGGCTCATTGGAAAAGACTTTGATGCTGAGAGGGATTAGGGGCAGGAGGAGAAGGGGACGACAGAGGATGAGATGGTGGGATGGCATCACTGACTCAATGGACGTGAGTCTGAGTGAACTCCGGGAGTTGGTGATGGACAGGGAGGCCTGTTGTGCTATGATTCATGGGGTCACAAAGAGTCGGACATGACTGAGCGACTGAACTGAACTGAACTGAAGAGGTTAAAGCGTCTGCCTGCAATATGGGAGACCTGGGTTCAATCCCTGGGTTGGGAAGATCCCCTGGAGAAGGAAATGGCAACCCACTCCAGTATTCTTGCCTGGAGAATCCCATGGACTGAGGAGCCTGGTGGGCTACCGTCCACGGGGTCGCAGAGTCGGACATGACTGGGTGACTTCACTTCCACTTTCATTTTCATATTGCCGAGAGCTTTCTAGCTTGCTCACGTTGCAAGTTCTCACTCCAATTTAAAATCTTAACTTATTAAATCTATTCCCATTTTAGCTTCCATGCTATGCATTGTTTTGAATTTTACCAATTGAAACAATGAGATGTTCATTTTTTTACTGACTATTTTTTAAGTAAAATTTTATTCCACTTTTTGTACTTTAGTTTGAGATAAAGTTTTTACTTAAAATTTTTTTTTTGCTGTTTCAGAATCATAGAGGGGTGATTGTTTATGCCTTTATTTAATAACATAATTTCTTGAAAGATTTCTAACTTGGTTCTATAGAACTGTTAGTTTAGAAAGCGAATACAAATTGACATAGACATTTTTGTATATGAGTATAAAATATTTCAGGGCTTATCATAGTTTTCTATTTCGAGTAATAGAGTATACATAATTTTTATTAGCTCAGAAATCCCAAGGTGTTAATTTATGTTTTTGGTAAATACAAAAACAAGGGAAAAATGGGAATGAGGAAGCAACTCATTCCAGAAATTAAAATGGCCCTGTTAGTCAGTCTCCTTAATTGCCCTGACCACACCCTCTTATGGTGTGGGAGGGTAAGAAGAATACCCCACAAACTGGAGATTAAGTTATAGTCATCTGATATTAAAGGGGAGGAACATTTTTAAAATGCATTTGCTGATCACTGCCACTTGCTTTGCAGAACCTAATACATCCCTCCCTGATAACATCAAAGGAATTAAGGCCCTCTTTATGTAGCAAATGCTTTTCACAGTTCAATAACCATTCCTGTTGCTGATATAATATTTCACCCACATTTCCCAGTGCTCAGAGCAGGCCTCAGAACTAGAGCTGTTTCATTTCTTTTGAGAGCATCTTCATCTCTCTTGGCTACGCTTGACCACCCCTCTCCAATTGTTTGCGGGTCATAAACATTATATTACTCAGCAAGGTAGAGAAATCATTTCTCTGCTTTGGAGTCTAGTATCTAAGACATGGAGAATACAAACGCCCTGCCCTGGCATTATCTCTTGTTTCCCCTGGCTGTATAAAGAACTGACCAGGAGCAGTGAGTGAATGGCTTGACCCATGAACCAGAAACAAAGAGCGAAAGACAGGAATCTAATGTGCCTGCAATAGAAACCATTGTGCAAGGCACTTCCTGGGAATTATTTAGGGATTATACTGTCAAAATTGCTTAATCTGTAGGAAATACCCCAGGCCTTCGATTCACATCAGCAAATATGTATTATGTGCTTACTCTGTGCTCAGGACTGAGTTAAGCACTTCAGGGAACAAAAAGAAAATGTAAGTACATGGCCATCTAAGCAAAAGCACAAGTGGATTCCAGGGAAAGAGGGCAAAAGTGGGGTGCCGGGCTCTCTACATATATTATTCTCTTCCTATCTTAAATACACTGCAGGTGGGTCTTCTTGGCTCCTGTCTAGCTTACTCTTAAAGAAAATAAACAGAAAAACCAAAAAAGGTTTTATTCCAGATTCATTGTTTCAAATTTTAGTTTTAGAAACAAACACCCTGATGGTTTTGAAACCTAAGAAGAAGGAATCATTAAAAATCAACATCTGTCAGAGAGCAAATGGGAGGAGGCAAGACTTTAAAAGACTCTCAGATCCTTAAAAGGACTGCTCTGAAGACATAAGAGGGGAAAAAAAGGAGAATGGGAAAGGAAACGGAATGGGAGCAATCCTGTAGGATTTATTTTAGCAACACGAGAGGAAAAAAATTAGGGAGACCCACGAGGCTCCAGCGTTTAGGAATGTTTTGCCCCTGTTTTCTTTTACTTTTTTATTCTACAAACCAATGGCCTCCAATCTTTTTTTTTTTTTTCATTAAGTCACCTAGAGAGCTCTCTGGTTTCTCAACCAACTCCCATCCCTCTTTTAAGGAAAGATTCAGCTATGCTTGTTGTTTTAAAAGGTTTCTAATCACAGGAGAACCACAGTCAACTCTGCTCATTTCCTGTGCCAATTAACAGACAGGAGCGGTGTCTCCCCACTGTTACCACAAGGCATTCCAGAGACTGACCCTTTCAAACTCTACTCCCAGTGCCTGGGAAAGTGGCATGGGTTTTGGAAAAAGGCAGGAAGTTAGAAATCTTGAGAGTTACAGCCCCAGAGCCTGAGAACCAGGAGGGCAGGGCAGCTCGTCGACAGAGAGAATGGAAGCCCCAGGAGTGATGGAGAGCTTTATTTTTATTTCTAAATTTTATTTTGTAATGAAAGTCTGGGGCCTGGGAATAAAACAACAGCAAAAAATACCTTGTTTTATTGGGCACTTAAGGAGATTCCTGGGCCTGGTGTGCTCTATATAAGTCTGCCAAAAGGCCCCAAGTGTTCTCATCTCCAGAATTTAGGTGAAGGAAAAGAAAGCGCCCAAGGTTGGCCCGGCAGGGCTGGTGCAGATATCAAATGAAAAGACTAGGTTTTTGTGGAGGCCAGGAACCTGTGTGTCCTTACAGATGCTCTGACCTCCAGAGGGAGGCCTAAGAGGAAAGAGAGACTTGTCTAAGAGAGCTGAGATTCTGATTTGTACTTTGGAAAGGCTCAAACCAAGTCAAGGAAAGCTCTGAAACGACTACCCACTCCTCCCTTCCTGACTAAATCTTTGAAGCTCCTCCTCCCTCAGGAACCTAATTGTCATCTATTCCAGCATATAAATTATGTATTGATACAGAGATCCTGTGTAACAAATTGCCGCAGAAAGTAGTGCTTTTGCAGAGCACCATTTGTATTTTCCCCCAAGCCTACGGTGGGCTGGAAAGCTCTGCTGATTTGGGCCATGGCTTTGATGATTACATCAGGGCATCCGCAGATGATTACAGGCAGCAGACAGACTGGGTGCTGGCTGGTCTGGGGCGGCTGAACAGAGAAGGGTCAGCTCTGCTCCTCCGCACACACTCATCCTCTATGGGTCGAGGTCGGTCGGGCTTGTTCTCAAGGTCGTGGTGCAGTTTCAAGAGCGAGAGTACAGGTGGACAGGGCCTCTTGAAGATATCCTGTCCGCATATCTGATTCAGAAACTGAGCTCTGCTCAACTCCCAGGGACCCCTGGACTTGAATGATGACAAAACAGAGCCCAGAGACCTTTCTTCTAGCTTCCATTGATGTGTGAATTTCCCACAAGAGGTGACCAGAACCCCAATAATGGCTGTGAATGACTTTCAACAGCTCAGCAGAGATTGTTTTTTAAAATTACAAAGAGAAGTATAATTGAGTTTAACCAGACACCAAAATGTCTTTCTAATTTCATGGTTTCTTAAGTCCAAGGATCCAGGCAGCGTGTTTCTTAAGCTCAATTACCAGGCAGCAAATAATAATAGTAATAATGCGGGTAATAATAGATAGTGTCTCTGAGTTATGTTCTAGGGTTATGAGTGTCACTTTTCCACCTCTAATCAAACAAAAAGGAATTACAAGAAAATGGCTAGTATGATGTTAAGTTTTGAAAAAGGTGTAGGAATTAAAAAAGAAAAAAAAAAAAACTCTTGTCTTCCAGGTGTTGGTGTTTAACTTGGAGATATAATACTCTTGTTGTTTAGTGGCTAAGTCTCGTCCGACTCTTTTGTGACCCCATGGACTGTAGCTCAGTATGCTCCTCTGTCCACAGGTTTTCCTAGGCAAGAATAGTACAGTGGTTAGCTATTTCCTTCTCTGGGGGATTTTCTCAATCCAGGGATCGAACCCACATCTCATGCATTTCAGGCAGATTCTCTATTGCTGAGTCATTGGGGAAGCCCCATACAGTACTCTTGTTAGTAATGATTACTTAGGACGGAGCTCAGACTGAGGACTGTCTGTAGTCAATCTGATACAGGAGTGTGGCCTCAACAAAATCACAGACAGGATCAGTAGACTGGTTACAAAAATGGCTCAATCTTCCAAACCACTGTTGGGAAGCCTGCCATTCGCAATGTGGCTTTGTAGCTACTCCCATCATGAGACAGGGTATATTTCAGTACCTGTTGAAGCTGGGCTGGCTTTGTGACTCGTTTTAACAAAACAAATGCAGTCAACGTGACACCCTGTGCCAGTTCTGAGCCTTGTCTTCACAGGCCTGAGTCCCCAGCTGCCCCCTTTACCCAGGACACCAAGCTCACAGACAGGAAGAACCCTGATCAACCTGTAGATTCTGCTTTCAGCCTGCCAAAACCTTTCCAGGCAACCAACTATACAGTGTAGCTACTTGCTTAAACTGTGGAAAGGAAGAAACATAGGAAGAAAATGTTCTGTCCCAAATTACCCTATCACAGCTTCGATTTTTCAAAGAAACTTTGGGTATCCTTCAAAGTGTGCCCCAGATCACGATCTTGTTCACATCTCCCCGGTATCCTCTCGACCTCAGTCCTGCTCAGAAAGGAGCAGAGGAGTTCCAATCGGTGCTGGCTGCTTCCAAAGGGAAGGTCACAGGCAGTCACCACACAAGCAGTCCTCTAATAAGATGTTTGAAATATGCCCCAGAGCTCTTAGATGAAGTAGCAGATACTAAAATGTATCCCTAAGCCCAGCTCTTTGTGTAACTTCAAGTACAACCCAGCTGTTCATCAGCCTTAGGAAACAAATGCAGGAGTAGCTAATTAAAGGAATATGTTTCAAGGCCAGACAAGGGGGGAATGGTGTTTTGATGCATGAATTGTTGGCCTCCTTTATAAAATCTTTCTTCCTCTGTGGCCGTAATCATTTCAAACTTCAACCTGGTGGAATTTCTCTAGCCACTCAGGAAGTAGTAAGGGGCGGCTGTGACTCAGTCGTTCGGGGGCCCTCGAAGCTGCCCTGGGTGGGAACCTGCTCTGCTGGGAGAGCTCACACACGATGCCCCTGGGACTTCCATTCCCCCACAGACCTGTCTACCGAAGGTCTCCCAGGGGCCAGGGACATACCACTGGGCAAACCATAGCTTTATCACCAGTCTCAGTGAATCTGTGGCGGGAAGGGTAAACCATCCCTGAGGTGCAGATGTCCAAAAGCCAAAAATCTTGTCTTGCCCTTACCCTGCATATAATGACTTTAATTGAAGGCTTTGGGTTTGCCCTCAAGAGCTTACAGTCTGTGGGGGTCATAGGTGGCTGAAGCTGTGTCTGAAACTTTCTTTGGCAAAATAGCTTGAAAATCCACAGTCAAGAAACCCAGCTTCTTCTCTTTTTTTTTTTTCAGCATTCTTTTACTTTCTTAGTTTATTTATTTTTTGATTGAGCATGTGGGGTTCTCTCTAGTTGTGGCGAATGGGCTTAGTAGCCCCCAGCATATGGGATCCTAGTTCCCCGACCAACTATCAAGCTTGTCCCCTACGTTGGAAGGAGGATCCTTAACCAGTGGACCACCAGGAAAGGCCCCTAGCTCCTTCTTTTAGACGCTCAAATATTGAGAAAGCGCCACATGTGCTGTCCTCTAGAATAGTTTGTTTCCTTATCTAAGACCCGCACAATCTTACATTTTCTCCCACGAGTGGCTAATTGCTTTCACACAGTCATCATTTTATTTTTATGGTATCATCATTCCATCCAATGACTGCAGTGTTAGGATGAGGAGCAAGGGAAGCCTTTGCCTCACTTTCGCTTAAGGTACCAGATTGTAGTGGCCATAGGATGTATGTGACCAGATGGTGTCATCCTCTCTGCCATTTGCAGTGTTGGCAGAAAGGAACTGGAAGACAAGAATGAGATCAAGGATGAAAGGAGGACACATAAGAACCAATGCCTACAGAGGCCAAGCGGGAAACAAAACCAAGTGATGTGTGTGAGCAGGTGAGATAAAAAAATAGGGAGTGGTGAGAATTGGGGTGCAAAAAGAGCATGTGCCCTAAGTGATGAAATCAGCCCTTAAGTTCTAGCCAATTGTTGCCATAAGGGATTGTGGTCTGTTACAGCCGGAGCTTTTTCAAGAGCACGCAGAAATGCAGATCTGATGTGAGTTCCCTCAATTTTTCAATCATAAAGAGTAATTTTTTTTTCCTTTTAAATAATGTGTGGACCACACACAACATGACACTGGGCACAAGTGGATGTGGGGCAAGCAGGTGGGTCTTTAGAACAAGAGAAATAAAGTTGTATTGAGAGGATTCTTCTTCATCTTCCCCTGCAATGAGGATGCAGGCAGTTTTAGTCCAGTGTGACCCATAAGGTTCCTTCTCCAAAGTTTAAATCCAAAAAAGACGACCCCTTCCTCGCATAGCTTTACCACCAGGCATGATGAATCCATGCAGGAACAGGCAAACCATCCCTGAGGTGCAGAGGTTCAAAAGCCAAAAATCTTGTTTTGCCCTTGCCTTGTATATAATGACTTTAATTGAACCCTTTGGGTTTGATGAGATAATACATGCACTGTGGTCCACCTGGCTGGACTACTTGTGCCCCGGGGTTGAACCACACCAGAGTGCCTCTGGAAATAGCATGTTCCTGGGTTCACCTTCAGTAAGGAAAGCAAATAGAGTCAGGCTCCCCAGAGGTGAGCTGGGGAGGTTGGCTATACCCCAAGGAGCCAGGCTTGCAAGCTGGCTTTTAATGCAGTTTCCCAAAGCAATAGATCTATTCAGAGATTCCTTCTGGTTCAGTTTAATGAAACCACAGAAAATTTGCAAGCTAAACTCCCCAAGATGACACATTAATAGAAAGCAGATTTTTCTGCTTTTGGATGTCATGGCTAATGAGCGCATCTTCAGGAAGGCACTGGAGTAAACCCATTCTCTGTGTCCTCAAGGTCCTGGAGAATGTGGAGCTGGCAGGGCTCTGCCCATGGGGCACTCACCACGGCTGCTCCAGAGCTTTGTACTTTACATATAAACTGCTCTTTGCTCTCATAATTATAAAAACTTGTGCTGTCAGGTTTTTCAGGTCTCTGCATAATTTCCACATAGAGTGCCTCTTTTACTAACTTATCTTCAAGCACAATCACCAATTCTCTTCTTTCTTCCATGGACTCCAGTTTTCTTTGTAAAATTTCTCCCTACCTTTCATTAGCGCAAAACATTTCTTTACTATTTGTCTTCTCTATGAGAATATAAACTCATTGAAGACAGGAGTTTGTCCATAGTCTCACTGCTATTGTCAAATGCCTAGAACAGTATGTAGAACAATATGGATGCTCAAAATACGTGCTCAGTTCAGTTCAGTCACTCAGTCGTGTCCGACTCTTTGCTACCCCATGAATCGCAGCACGCCAGGCCTCCCTTTCCATCACCAACTCCTGGAGTTCACTCAGACTCATGTCCATCAAGTCAGTGATGCCATCCAGCCATCTCATCCTCTGTCGCCCCCGTCTCTTCCTGCCCCCAATCCCGCCCAGCATCAGAGTCTTTTCCAATGAGTCAACTCTTCTCATGAGGTGGCCAAAGTACTGGAGTTTCAGCTTTAGCATCATTCCTTCCAAAGAAATCTCAGGGCTGATCTCCTTCAGAATGGACTGGTTGGATCTCCTTGCAGTCTAAGGGACTCTCAAGAGTCTTCTCCAACACCACAGTTCAAAAGCATCAATTCTTTGGTGCTCAGCCTTCATCACAGTCCAACTCTCACATCCATACATGACCACTGGAAAGACCATAGCCTTGACTAGACGGACCTTAGTCGGCAAAGTAATGTCTCTGCTTTTGAATATGCTATCTAGGTGCTAGCTGAATATAATTAATGACCTATGATTTATGCACTAAGGCAAGATACTCTGTGAGCTGAATAGATCCTTCTCTCCAAGCATCCTTTATTTTGCCATCACATTAGATGTCAATGATGAGCACATGCTCTTTCCTAAATCTGTATTCCACTGGAAATCTTGTAGCTATAGCGTTTTTAAAAATATCTAATTTCGTCATTTTGATTCAACTGCTTTTGGAATAATGCTTCCCACAGATAAAAAGAAAGACAAAATATTTTTCTCTAAAAAAATGCTCAAAATAATCCAACCAAAAAGTGGGCAGAAAACCCAAACAGACATTTCTCCAAAGAAGACACACAGATGGCTAATAAACAAATGAAAAGATGCTCAACATTGCTCATCATTAGAGAAATGCAAAACAAAATTACAATGAGTTATCACTTCACACCAGTCAGAATGCATCATCAAAAATCTACAAACAATAAATGCTGGAGGGGTGTGGAGTAAAGGGGACTCTCTTGCACTGTTAAAGGGAATGTAAATTGATACAACCACTACGGATAATAGTATGGAGTTTCCTTAAAAAATTAGGAAGAAAGCTACCATATGACACAGAAATTCCACTACTGGGCATTTGTCATGAAAAGACCATAACTGAAAAAGACACATGTATTCCAATGTTCATTGCAGCGCTATTTACAATACCTAGGATACAGAAGCAACCTTGATGTCCACTGACAGATGAATGGATAAAGAAGTTGTGGTCCATGTATACAACAGAATATTACTCAGCCATGAAAAGGAACATGTGAGTCTTTTCTAATGAGGTGGATGAACTAGCATCTGTTCTACAGAGTGAAAGAAGTCAGAAAGAGAACAAGTATCGTATATTAGTGCATATACATGGAGTCTAGAAAAAAATGATACTGATGAACTTATCTGCAGGGCAGCAATAAGACACAAAAGTAGAAAAAAGACTTGTGGACCCAGTGGGGGAAGGAGAGGGTGGGGCAAATTGAGAGAGTATCATTGAGACATACACATTACCATATGTAATGATAGCCAGTTTGAATTTGCATTTTGACACAGGGAGCTCAAATCTGGTGCCCTGTGACAACCTAGAGGGGTAGAATGGGGGTGGGAGGTGGGAGGGAGTTTCAAGAGAGAGGGGACATGCGTATACCTGTGGCTGATTCGTGTTGATATATGGCAGAAATCAGCATAACATTGTAAAGCAATTATCCTCTAATTATTAATAAAAATATATAAAGGAAACAAAAGTGCTCAAAATATCAAATGACTTTCTTTAAATTACTTTGATTGTTTAGGTGTACATGTATTGAATAACATTCCTTTCACAGATGAATAGATATATAAAAAGGCAGACATTTGTAGGCTCTGGCTATTATTTGGAAAATAATAGTGTTGGGCATTGGATTAGCTTCCTACCTGTATAACTCACCAGTTTCTAATACTGACATTTCAAATTTTTGTACTATTTATTTTACCCACTTCCTGGACTGTCTTCAATACAAATTCAAATTATCTCTCTTTCTCGTTGATAAGTGAGATATTTTTAAAAGCACATAAACAAACCAAGAAGACGTACTTGTCTGTAGCCATTTGCTAATGCTGGCCTTCCAAGTTTTAATGTTAGTTTAAGACAGGCTTTGAGCAAAGGAAATCAAGTATATTTTCCCCTTCATTTTATTTCCCACATGAAAATAAATTTTTAAAGTGAATGTTGCATCCTAACACAGTGCAGAGAAGGCGTGGTAGGAGGGGGAATCAGAGTACAGTTGGAACTCAGCAAACATTTGAAGGCTGGCTTGTGGCCACCCTGTGTTAAATGATACCAATCTTTGGTTCCAATCTCCATTTACTAAACAACCGAACTAGACATATTTGCTTTAAATGATTCCCCCTATGTTTGCATGAGAAGAAGGAGGACTGGGAAACATGCAGAGATAACTACCAGTCCATTCCAGTTTGTGTTTGGCCCCAGTATGCCTCTGAAATAGCTCTTATTAGTGCAACCCAAAGACCTTCTCGCTAAACCCAACGCTATTCCCAAATCATCTTCCATCTTCTCGGCAACGTTTGGCACTAATGACTGGTCCTTCCTGTTTGGCACACGACCTTCCTAAAACGTCCCGTGGTTCACTTTTCCTCCCACCTTCACGGAACTTTTTCTGCCCTTTTAGTATGGAAATCTCTTATTTATTCACTACATGTTGGTTGTTTCAAAACGCAGTCCCATGTCTCTCCTCTATCCCATAATATTTTTAGAGAGTCTGAGCTACATGTCTTCCTTCAATTATCCACTATTTGAACTGGCACCTAATCTCCAGTCTGTACACTTAAATGTTTAGATAACCACCCACTTGTTAACTTCTAAATCCAACAAGTCCCAAACTAAGCTCATGATCCCATAATCTAACCTGTCTCTGGGCTTTACATCCCAGATCAAGACACCCACTTTCATCCCATTATGCAAATCACCCTTGAGCCCTCTCTTTCCTTTATCCTGTCTCCAAACCAAACACAATTGTATTTGCTAATAAATTTCAACGTGTTCATTTCTTTTCAAAACTATGACCATTACTCTAGGCTAGCCTTTTATTTTCTCTGTTAAACTGAGAACCCCTTCAAATGAGCAACTCACTCCCTGACCCCTCAGGGTAGTAGAGAATAGACCCATCACTGCTGGCTTCATGGTTTGGGCAAAGAGCGCACGTCAACAGCCCACAGAGCTCCTCTCTTCCTGGTCTCCGCTCATCCCCCAGGCCTCATAATGCATCCTGAATTCTCTCTCCATGTCGGCCAGCCATCCTGGTAGCACTTTCAGTCTCTCCCCTAGTGCTCCTTTTCATCACAGGGTCTTCCATGCGGCATTCCACCCTCCAGGAAGTGCTTTCTCCTCCTTATCTAGTTAATTCTTACTTACCCCTCAGATCTCAGTTCAATGGTTCCATCCCCAATAAAACTTTCTCTCTCTTGCCTGACCAGATAAGCACTTCTCCTTTTAGCACTTAACTCAAATGAAATTTTATATTTTTCCTGCTATTATTTTTTATTAGTTTCTGTATTATTTCTTAATATATGAAGTCTTTTTTTGGAGTATACTTGCTTTACAATGTTGTTTCTTAAACAAAAGCAAATTAATACGTATATATAGAATCTAGAAAAATGGTATAGATGAACTTATTTTCAAAGCAGAAACAGAGACACAGATATAGAGAACAAATGTATGGGTCCCAAGGAGGTAAGGGGGAAGTGGGGTGAGATGGGCTGGGAGATTGCACACTGCTGCTGTTGCTGCTGCTTAGCTGCTTCAGTCGTGTCCAACCCTAGGTGACCCTATGGACTATATAGCCCATCAGGCTGCTCTGCCCATGGAATTTTCTAGGCAAGCATACTGGAGTGGGTAGCCTTTCCCTTCTCCAGGGGATCTTCCCAACCCAGGGATCAAACCCAGGTCCCCTGCATTGCAGGCGGATTCTTTACCACTAAGCCACCAGGGAAGCCCCACCTAGACACTACTATGTATAAAACATATAAATAATGAGAACCTACTGCATGGACCGCAAGGAGACCCAACCAGTCCATTCTGTAGATCAACCCCGGGATTTCTTTGGAAGGAAATGATGTTAAAGCTGAAACTCCAGTACTTTGGCCACCTCAGGCGAAGAGTTGACTCATTGGAAAAGACTTTGATGCTGGGATGGATTGCGGGCAGGAGGAGAAGGGGACGACAGAGGATGAGATGGCTGGATGGCATCACCGACTTGATGGACGTGAGTCTGAGTGAACTCCGGGAGTTGGTGGTGGACAGGGAGGCCTGGCGTGCTGTGATTCATGGGATCGCAAAGGGTCGCACATGACTGAGCAACTGAACTGAACTGAACTGAACTGTAGAGCACAGGGAACACGTCTCAGTGCTCTGTGGTGACTGACATGGGAAGGGAATCCAAGGTAAAGGGGATATACGTATGCACGTGGCTGATGGGCTTGGATGTCTGCTGTCTTCATAGGCTGAACATCCCATACAGAAAAGAATGTGCATGTCTAGTTTGCCCACCATTATATGTTTCTTGTCTGGCACAGTACCTGCCATGTAATAGGACTATCACTAGTATTGCTGATTGAAGGAATAAATGGAATTGCAATGTGGTATTTACCTCTGAGTGAGTGATAGTCGCTTAGTCATGTCTGACTCTTTTGCGACCCTATGGACTGTAACTTGCCAGGCTCCCTGTCAATGGAATTCTCCAGGCAAGAATTCTGGAGTGGGTTGTCATTTCCTTCTCCATTTACCTTTGAACTTCTTGTCAAAGGTCAGATTTCAATGTGTGCCTACCTTCAGGACATTAATAGAAAATAAAATCCTGAGCAGTGATTGCAGCCTGGAGTTAGTGGCTCCAATCTCCAGATTTGCTCTGGGGGCTCAAATCAGTTGTGTCTCTATGCATAAGGAATGAAGTATCAGAGTGCGTGGGAACTGAAAGAAGATTTTCCCAAATTTTTCCATCCTTTTCTTTATCAGGAACAACAAATCCTTTATCTGCTTGGGTAAAATATGTTCTCTTTCAAAAGGTTCTGTTCCTCCAAAAGCAGTAATTATAGTCATAAAGCAGGAAACCTACAGGTTAGTGGTGTGGGTGGGAAAAAGGAAAGGATAGCGACTGAGGAAGGAGCATGGACTTAAGGAAAATCAGGCTCGATCTCTGAAAACTGAAGGGAAAAAGCATCTCACAAAGGAAAATGTAGAACATAATTTCTACAAAGTCTAAGTATCAAATATATATACTCCCTATAGTATATACACAAACGGCTGCATCATCCTGGTTTCAAACAATCTCTGCCTTTTCTGTAAAATCTGCACAGAATCCCCAATTGTTGGCTTTCAAACGAGCTCTCCTGAATTATTTCGTACATTCAGAAATGATACAAGAAACTGGTGGACGATGTGTTCTGATTTGGGCCACAAAATATAAGGTCATGCGGAGTCCATCCCTGTGTAAGAAATATCCCCTGGAGGAGGGCAGGGCAACTTACTCCAGTGTTCTTGCCAGAAAAATCCTGTGGGCAAAGGAGTCTGGCAGATCTCAAAGAGCCAGACGTGACTGAAGCAACTGAGCAAGCATGTACACATACGCACTTCTTTTTCCTAATCTGTAACGGAGAGGAATCTGAAGAAGAACAAATATGTATACATAACTTTTCTGTACGCCTGAAACTAACATTTGGAATCAATATATGTCAGAGCTGTTTGTTTTGAAGAAAAGAAAAAAAAACAAAAACAGCCCAATGTGTTAAATAAGTGTTAAACATCTTCAGTACACAGAAGATGTTTTTCAAATGTAGGGAGGCAGCAAAGCTCTGTGTCAGGATTAAACTCAGACTACAACCTTTCTCTCCTTTAGAACCACATGTCTTGAAAGCTTTTCCTAGAAGTCCACCCTAATATTGCACAGATTCTGGCAGGACACGAGACTTATTCAAGCCCTAACGCTGGCCTCTCCTAATGCCCTTTCACTTAGTGTTTTTGCTTCTGATCTGCTGTGCCACTGGGATAAGAGGGCATGGCTGAAATCACTTACATCGAACAGTTGAAACATGGAACCTTGAGATCATAACTGATGACCTGGTAGTCCAAATTTATTTCAAGAGCATCTTTTTTGTTCATTTTTTTAAATTAATTTTTATTGGAGTATAGTTGGTTTACAATGCTGTTGCTTTCTACTACACAGCAAAATGATCAGTCGTATATATACATATATCCCATAGCTTTTGGACTTCCTTCCTGTTCAAGTAACCACCATGCTTTAAGTAGAGTTCCCTGTGCTATAGTGTATGTTGTCATTTTATATAGAGTATCAGCCGTGTGTATGTGTCAACGTCAACCTCAACTTCCCTGTCGCCCAACTTGTGCAATATTTAAGTTTTTTTGTTGTTGTTGCCAGTATTTTAAAACCAAGAGATAGTACACAAAGTTCTAGATTCCCAGGTTTTAAAAACAAAGAACTGTCCTATTGACAGAACCCCTAGGCTGGGTTGTGTGTTTCACTCTGAGTGTGTCCCCAGGGGGCTCTTCAGTCCCATCTTCTCCATTGACTCATGGGTGCCACCAAACTGGCCTCGGTAGATGGGTGATTACCCTTCGTGGCCTAACCTTTGTCTTAATCATTTCAACCTAGACTCAAACTCTTGGAGCAGTCCCCTTTTCAGCAAAGTTACCAAAAATAGGCCTTGGGTCAGTAACTCAGAGCCTCAAGTACATTTTGTGTCTTTACTGAGTCTGACTTTATGCTTCCATTCTCCCTAAGTGCTGTGCTTTCTTGCTATCACATCTCAATTCATGCCCCAAGAACAAAGGATGAGTTGTCTAGCCCTCTTCACCAATACGAATGTCACGTCTTTTGGACTATGGAAACTCCTCTGTGTTTGGCCTGCTCAAGCACCCAAGTCTCACTTTGAAATCACAGCCCTTGAGAATGGGTCTCACTTCTTACTGACCCTGAAAGCTATTTGCTCCACCAATAGCTCTCACTCCTGGATTCACATTACAATCACTTGGGGAACTTTAAAAAAAAATTGATGTTACAATGAAGACCAGTTAACTCAGAATCTCTGCAGGAAGACCCTAGAATTCTGCATTTTTTTTTAAGTTCTCCACATAATGCAAGTGTCCCCAACCTCCAGGATCTAATGTTTGATCACCTGAGGTGGAGCTGATATAATAATAATAAAGTACAAAGTATATGTAATGTGCTTGAATCATTCTGAAACCATCCAGTCCACTTCATCTGAGAAAAAATTGTATTCCATGAAACCAACCCTGGTGCTGAAAAGACTGGGGACCACTGACATAATGTACAATGTTCCAAGTTTGAAATCCACTCTGCGAAGTAATATGGATTACCTTCTTCTTCCCAAAAATCTACCAGAGTCATAGGTTCAGCCTTTGTTCTCAGAACCAGCCCACTGCCAGCGATGCCCCCTTTTACATACACACATTCACATGTACATCAACATAGATAGATAGATAGATAATCACGTCTTCATATGTGTCAATGACTCCCAACTCTGGCTGTGCATTAGGGATTTTTAAAAAATACTGATGTTTTGGTTCTAAATAGATCAATCAGCTGAGTGAAATCAGAATCTAAGCTACGATTGACAACTACAGCACTAAAGTATTCAGTGTAATAATAAGATCACTTACAAGAAGACACATCTTATTGCTAGTATAAGCTGTGTGACAAATAGCCGCAAAACCTTAGGACCCTACAAAAATAAGCACTGTTGCTCGTGTGTCTGCAGGTTGGCTGAGCTCAGCAGGGCAGCTCTACTGATAATGGTTTGGCTTGTTCACACAACTTGGATGGGCTGGGAGCTGACTGATTGAGGCTGGGTTTTCCAAGAGCAATCAGCTCTGTTCCTTCTCTTTCGGGGTCTAGCAAGCAAGCTGGGCATATACTTCTTGTGATGTTGGGAGGGTCATAAGTAAACAAGGGGAAATATGTATGTATGTTTCAAAGCCTTTGTTGTAACTCATGTGGTAATATCATGGCCCAGAGTAAGTCACAAAGTAAGTGAAAGTGAAGTCACTCAGTCATGTCTGATTCTGCAGCCCCATGGACCGTAGCCTACCAGGCTCCTCCATCCATGGGATTCTCCAGGCAAGAGTACTTGAGTGGGTTGCCATTTCCTTCTCCAGGGGATCTTCCTGACCCAGGGATCGAACTCGGGCCCCCTGCATTGTAGGCAGACGTTTTACTATCTGAGCCACCAGGGAAGTCACAAAATAAAGCACAGGGCAAAACCAGCATCAGTGGAGCAAGGAAGAGACTTTCCTGGTAAAGAATCTGCAGTAAAGAATCTGTCTTGCAATACAAGGGATGTGGATTCAATCACTGGTTGGGGAACTAAGATTCCCAAATGCCCTGGAGCAACTAAGCCTGAGGGTCGAAACTACTGAGCCCATGCACCAGAACTAGAGAGTCCTTGTGCTGTGCTGTGCTTAGTCACTCAGTTGTGTCTGACCCTTTGTGACCCCATAGATAGCCCTTGTGCTGCACCAAAAGATTCCACGTGACCCAGTTAAGACCTGATGCAGTCAAATAAATAAATAAATAAATAATAACAACAACAAAAAGCAGAGCAAGGAACTGAATTATTCTCCTCAAAGTGAGAGAAGCAGAATGGATATCACTGAAAAACAATGTGATCTCTCACTGAAGGTGTGGAGATACCTTTTTTTCCCTTGACTTATAAATAGCTCAAATGTTTAAGATACAGGCGGTATGTTTGAGAATTCTCAGTTGACTTCATCGTGGTCTTTTCAGCCTTGCAGCCCCTGCTGAAATCTTCTCTGACCTATTGCTACATCATGTCTTTGTTACAATTCTAAGTCCCAGGATCTCTGCTCTAAGCATGTGTTAGCAACAAACAGTCCTCTGTTCCACCTATTACTAAATGTAGAAAATAAAAAGGGATGGTACTTAAGGTAGGAATCACTTGTTGAAAAGTGTAAGTCCTAGACTTGTGCCGGAGTTCAGAGCATTCTTCTCTCATTACGTTCTGAAAATGTCTTACTTTATATACAGTAAAGATTATAGTGACGATAGAGAACAGAATTGCTTGTATCTCAAGCTGCAATCTCAAGAATTCATCTCACAATGGTGGGCAGTATATATTTTTTTTTTTAAGTCTTTACTGAATTTGTTACAACACTGCTATTTTACGGTTCAGTGTTTTGGCAGCAAGGCGTGTGGTGTCTTAGCTCCCCAGCCAGGAATTGAACCCACACCCCCTGCATTGCACCGCCAGGGAAGTCTTTACAATCTTTTTTTAATTTGATTTTTTAAAATTTCCATATGCAATGTAATGTTTAGGCATGCTGCTTGGGATGTTATTTCTAAAAAAAAAATTGACCATTTTTCAGAATACCATTTTGATTTTAAATACTAGTCAAGAAAAAGGAGTGATGTTAAAATATATGAACAATTTTCTATTACAGAAATGAAAAACTGATTTGCATCTAAAAGTGCAAGAGATGAAGTAATTTAACCCTTCACCAGATGATATGGCAATATACAATACATTGCTTCAGCTGTTTGAGAAGGCTGTAATGTATTTTTATATTGACATAGATTATAAATTACATTGAATAAGTACCCATAATCTTTAATTCTCTTTCATTTTTTTCTCTTTGGGGCTAACTTCTCCCAATTTTGGTAGATCACATAGGGTAATTGGATATGCGTCACAAAAAGATATTTAGAGCTATTTAGACACCTCTTTGGAATTAAGTGAAAGAAGTGCTTGATTATGAAAGTATAGCAATTGGGCCTAAGATCATGTATATACATTCTTTTCAAGTTGCAGCCAAAATCAGGTTTAGAGATTTCTGTTGAGTTCTTTTTGATTGATGGTGGTGGTTGTTACAGAAAAATGGAAATTTCTGCCTCATGCTTAGGAAACCAGACATTATCACCCCTTGATTATTCATTGGCTGGAACAACTTGCTTCATTTATTAAAGTAAAGACAAGGCTGAAACTGGATCTACACAGCACATGTCAGTGGCTTTATGTGTTTGTGAATAATAAGTAGCCTTTGGTGCTCAGTGTTGACTTTCTAGGCTATAGCTCGACATCATTTTGATTTCTCTTTTGATGAGCTGATGCCATCTTGGAGCTCTTAGCTGTAAATAGGAGAACACTTATAAGGATGACAGGGAGCAATGTTCCTTTTGGAAGGAAGAGGGGAGGAAGGGGAGGCTTTTGTTCAGTCACGGAAAATGGACGTGTGTCTCATGGTGGCCGCAGTTTAAATAAACATAAACTCTGAACTAGAGATCGTTCTTTCGTGCTAGCAGCACCAAACCAAAATACAGTTTTATTTGGTTAACCCCAAAGTAGGATGTGGGTGCCAGGCTTGGAAACCATATGATCGGGTTTCAGGCAGATACCACTAGGGCTGTGCTTTTGTCTTGAGAAAGGAAAGTCATAAAGGCATTACTCCTCATAACACCATCATGATGTTTAGCAAACAAATGCAACCATAACAACAGCTCACTTCAGAGAAAGGTCTGGAGGGTCCTTTGCCCTTTCAGCATTAGTATGAAACCTCTCCAGAGTAGAGCTCTGCAGAGTGAAGGGGCATTTTGCAACAAATGGTAGAGAGACAGTGGGAGTCTTGGGCACAGCCTGGTGAGGGAAGAAGTGCTCATCTCCTGTTTCCCATGTGAGTTCTGCAGCCCACTGATTTGGAATCCGTGTCTAGAAGCATCACCTGAAATTCCCCGTTTCCCAGTAGTGATCCAGCCAGGACAAAACAGCAGCCTCCATCACTGGGTGATTTCACCCAGTCTCCATTTTGTCTTTCTTTCATCAGGAAAATTCTTCAGGCCCTGGGATCCTTCCAAACATGCAAGTTCTGTGAGTCTCAGGTCTGGCCTTGCTTATTCAGAGCTCGTCACAGTGTGGAGCTTTGTTTATTTATTTGCCACAGAGTTGTTTCTTTTCCCCCTTCCTGGGACCTGGGGCGGGGTGGGCGGATGATGGAGTTGGGTGCCCCAAGTTAATGACTAGCCCTTATATTCACAAGCTCGTCTACTTTTGTCCTCACCTGACGCCTCCCCGGTGCCAGTGAGCAGGAATGAATCCAATTGAGGGCCACTGTGTCCCTTATAAGAAAAACTGCTCACTTGGCTGGAAATGCTTTGACAGAAGGCAGAGCAGCCGGTCACACACAGCAGTGCGTCTTCTGGCTTTGGGAGCAGAAGGGCAGTGGCGGGTCCGCAGAGGAGGGGCCCGAGCTATTGTGGGCCAGCCCGAAGCACAGCCGTCCACCCGGAGCTGAGCATGCTGCCCTCTGCCCCGGTCTCTGCTCCTCCTCTCAGACTTGGGGCCTGACCCCCAACCCCTTCCCAACAATCAGCTCTCCCTGAGAAGGTAATCATCTTATGGTGCATTGGTGGAGAAGAAAAGGCGCTCTAGAAAAATGTTATGATAATAGAAAACTCTTCAGTGTTGGAACCATCTGGTGCACTGGGGTAACAAAGGAGGCGGTAATTGAGTGCCCAGGAACTCCTTTTGGCCCCAGATAATGGGCACTCACCCTGATCTGTATTCTTCACAAGAGTAATTCACCAACATTTCACACCACATCTGTACCCCATTTCCGCCGTCAATACAGCCCCACACATAAGTTACCACACTTAATTAAGTCCACATCACTCTGCTTCAAAGAACAGAAAGGTTTGTGTGGGGGCCTCAGTGGCCAAGAGGCACAAATGAGGTTTTAGTGACTCTTGTTCTGTGGGAGGGACTGAGAGGGATGCGGCGCTCCTGCCACTGAGCTGGGCTCCCGGCGGGCCGGCGGGGATGGGCCTGACAGCTTTAGGCCGGGCGACAGCTGCGGATAAGCTTCGGCTGCGGCCTCGTGGCCGGGCGTGCTCAGGGAGGGCTGGCGACCCCTTTGTGGCATAATCTTGCTTTTGAAAATGTGCTACAATTGATTTGGTCTGATTTCTAAGGTGCTGTCACCAGAGCATCATTAAAAGTCCTTTAAGAAACTGGAGAATAGACTAGATCAGCAAAGGCAGCTTTGTTCCGACTCTCCGCCTGGCTTTGGCCGCCTAGCCCTTCCAGCTGACAGAAGGGGCACAGCCTGTAAGCTCCCAACAATTAACATGGGACCATTTTATTTTCCTTTAATCAACAAGACAATGCTACTAGGAAAATCAAAGCCACCCTCTCTGGAAAACGGGAGTTCTTTCCTTCACCCGCGTCTTGGCGTGAGAATGATTCCACATTCCAATGGTTGGCCACAAGCATCACTTTACTAAAGTATTTTTTGCTGTTTGTGTATGTGTTTGTGTGTGTTTTCTCCCCTAAACCACTCCCAGAGGCTTAAAAGTTCCCTCCTCCTAGAGGCTGAGCAAGCAGCCCACAGAAAAGAAAGCTGAGCCTAATGAGAAGGACATTAATCCAGGACCGAAGTACCAGTGGCTGAAAGCAGAGGTGCCCCCAGCCCCCTAGCTATCTCAGTCATGGGTAAATTAGCGACCCCTTTTCTCCCTTCAGACGATAAGGAGGGAGCCAGTGTAGGGACCTTGAAGATATTTCTCACAACAAGTGTCAAAATACCCTGAAAGCTCCTGGGGGCGGCCTCCCACAGGCAGCATGCCCTTCATTTGTTTATCTCAGTGCTGACAAATTGCAGCGTTTTCACAGTCTAGCTGTGGGCTCATTTGCATGGGCCGCCCTCCATCTCTGAGCAGATAATGAGACTCAGCATAAAGCCCCATTGAGGGCTCCCCGAGTTGACTGCGATGAATACAAAGCAGAGAATTAGGGGGCTCGGAGGCTATTGTGTGCGGCCCCTGGCCTTTTATCTTCCCTCCTGCTCATTTTCAGGTCTTTCAAGGAAACTGCCTCCCTCCGCTTTCTCTTTCTCCCTAGTGTCTTTTACCTCTCTTTCACTGTGAATGGGCACCATCTTCCCAATCGTCAGCTCAGCCTTGTGCTATTTCAGTCACTGTAATTATCTTCCTGTCTTATCCTATGAAATGCTAGAGGTTTCTTTTCACTGTGCAAGCCACTGAGAAAAGCCCTGAAGCATTGTCCCAGGAGCAGTGGGCCCCTGCATCCACCCACCCGCCACTCAGATACCCTCTCTGGCGTTATAGAACCAGGACACTTCTGTCGAAACACGCCATCCCGTCACCAGACAGAGGTGCCATTGCATCCACCATTGAGTTGTGGGTGATGTTTCGGTACGTTATAGCAATTCAGGAATTCAACGTTCTTGGGAAATTCAGTATTTTGAGGGTGTGTGCTCAAGGAGGTGGGAGTGAGGTTCAAGAGGGAGAGGACATGGGTATGGCTGATTCATGCTGATGTTTGGCAGAAACCAACACAGTACTGTAAAGCAGTTACCCTTCAATTAAAAATAAATAAATGTATTAAAATAGAAAAAAATGATTTCAGTAAATGGGGCTCACATTTTTGAATTGAGCTTGGAGAGGATGTAGCTTGGTCAGAATAAGGGATGTAACACAGAGGGTTTCTCCAGAGGGGAGTGCTTTCCCATCGGAGAAAACATTCCTCAATGAGGTGGGTGGGAAAGAAGCTTCTGGAGATGAAACAGTGGTCGAATTAATATGTTTGGAAAGGACCTTATGGGTGGATCTGAGTGATCATTTTCAAAATAAAGGGAAGAGGCCCAGAAGGTGAAATGACTTATCCTAAGTCACACAAATCTGGAAACTAACCCCAGTCCCCTTACACGGAAGTCTGGAAGGGAACACAGTCTAGCGCCATGAGCTCCCAGTAAAACACATATCTGGTGCATTCTGCTCTGTGTCTGTTTCCCTAGGCAAGGGCTCCCAGTCCATTACATTTTGAGATGACCTAGCTCACTTTTTTTTTTTTTTTTCTCTAGAACTTCTGACAAGGATCATCAGTAATTCCCAGACCTCTGCCTTCCTCCACCCTGATTTTTGGATACAGGATTCATTCTCCCTAATTCTGTCATAGCAAGATGGATGATTCATTCTCCTTTCATCTGGTTAAGTGGCTATGTAGATACAGTCACACATCCTAACTTCTTAGACTTTCTATTCTCTGTGTTCTGTCCAGTGGAATGAGAAAGACCTCGATCTACTAGAAGTCAACAAAGTGGTCAGAAAAACTATGAAGCTGATGAGCAAAAAGCCTGCTCGACAATGGTTGAGAGCCCCTTCCAAATTTATTTTGCGACACTGAAGTTCTGAAAGCTTTCATAAATGCTTGTATGTCTGTAATAAATTTACTTCTAAGTCCTCGCCTTTTTTAAATTACGCATTTAATTTCTCCAATTATTAATTCACACATGCTCACCATAGAACATATGGAAATTATAAAAGTGTATTTTGCTTCCCAGGTGACACAGTGGTAAAGAATCCATCTGCCAATGAAATAGACACAGTTCAATCCCTGGATTTGGGAAGATCTCCTAGAGAAGATAATAGCAACCCACTCCAGCAACCCATCTCCAAAAACAGATTCTTGCCTGGAAAATTCCACTGACAGAGGAGCCGAGTGGGCTACAGCCCATGGGGTCACAAAGAGTTGGTCATGACTGAGTGACTAAACAATGACAACAGCATTTTCCTTCTCACCATCTCTAGTTCATCAGTTGATCATTATTAACATACTCCACGGCATGTCTCTTTGCTCTTTCAAATACATTAACGCTATGTTTTTACTGTAGGTTTCAGACCAACATATTTCTTTCCACTGACATATGTAGCTTTTTAAAAACAAATACTAGAGACTTCCATGACTGTCCAGTGGCTAAGATTCCTACATTCCAATGCAGGGGTCATGAGTTCAATCCCTGGTCTGGGAACTAGATCCCACATGTTCCAATGAAGAGTTTGCATGTTGCAACTAAAGATCCATGTGTGACAGTGAAGATGGAAGATCTTTGTTATGCAACTAAGACCTGCAACTAAGACCCGGTGCAGCCAAATAAATATTTTTTTTTAAGTGAAAAATAGATTTTTAAAAATAAATAAATAAAAACAAAGACTAAATAGTACATATAATGACCCTAAACACTATTTACATAACTAGTAATAAGGAGCTAAGTCCCATAAAAGAAGAACGATCATGATTTCACATGTAGTGACAGATTTGTGTGCAAAAGAAGTTGAGAATTAATTTAACTGGAAAGGACTCAGTTATATAATCAGCTGGGCTTTTCCCAGGTCACACTAGTGATAAAGAACCCACCTGCCAATACAGGAGATATAGGAGACTCTGGTTCGATCCCTGGGTCAGGAAGATCCCCTGGAGGAGGGCATGGTAACCCACTCCCTGAGGCACTTCTGAGGCATCATTTCTTAATCTGTAGAAGATAAGTAACAATGCCTCTCTTTTAACATTTTGTAATGACTTAGGATAATGTATTTTAGCCATTTAGCACAGTGCCTGACAAACAAGGAAGGGTTTTTGCCAGAGCAGAAGCATAATAAAGATGCTTGTGAAATCTTCTGGAATGTGTCCTTTTGATGGATTCTCATACATCTAGTAGTGTGTAAGTGTAGTCTAAATCTTTCGCATAAGCTTAGGAGGAGACCAGCTGACTGGTTTCCATTGTGAGGATATATTTGCCTCTCCTCTGTATGAAACCCAAGGACCCCCCCCTCCGCACTGCTTCATGGGCCATGGGGAGAGTGGTGGTAGAAGCCATCTGTCCTGCTGGGATGGAGAAGTGATTGATAAAGTCTCATGCACATGTTCCTCACAAGTCAATGACTGGAGTCTGCCTGATTCTGAATGTGCTGTCCGTAGAGGCATCTGAGAGGACATATGTAGTGGCATTTAAGTGCTAATTTTTGCTTTGGAAGAAAAGAATATTTGTCTTGGAGGCATTATTAAAAGCACAGACTGAGGCTGTAACATGCAGTAAATAAATAATCATCCTCACAGTTCAATATAATAAAACAAGTCTCACTGTGGAACTCAAGACAGTAGACACATTTACTGGTTCCACTAAAATAAATAAAAGATGATTCTGGTCATTGAAGAGTATGGCATAGCAGAATACATTCTAATGGCTAAAAACTAGGGTGTTAATTCAAGTTGATTTCTTTATCAATTATGCAAGAAACCCCCAAGCTAGTTAGAAATTTGATTTTTTAACTGTTCACTAAAATAGCATATTTGCCCATGTCTTCTTTTGAAGCGAAGCAAGGATCAACAAAGAATTTAAAATAGCTTGAGTGGCAAAGCTTATAAGAAAAAAGCCTGAGCTGAAAGTTGCTCAGTCTTATTCAACTCTTTGTGAGAATTCTCCAGGCCAGAGTACTGGAGTGGGTAGCCTTTCCCTTCTTCAGAGGATCTTCCCAACCCAGAGATTGAACCCAGGTCTCCCGCACTGCAGATGGATTCTTTACCAGCTGAGACATAAGGCTCAGAGTCCCTTGGACTGCAAGGAGATCAGACTTGTCAATCCTAAAGGAAATCACTCCTGAATATTCATTAGATGGACTGATGCTGAAGCTGAAACTCCAATACTTGGCCACCTTATGTGAAGAACTGACTCACTGGAGAAGACCCTGATGCTGGGCAAGATTGAAGGCAGGAAGAGAAGGGGAAGACAGAGGATGAGATGGTTGGATGGCATCACTGACTTGATGGAGATGCATTTGAACAAGCTCCTGGAGTTGGTGAAGGACAGGGAAGCCTGGTGTGGTGCAGTCCATGGGTCACAAAGTTGAACACGACTGAGCGACTGACCTGAACTGAACTGAGCTGAAGCTCTATTTCACTTCAGTCACATTTGTATGAGACATCCACATACTCAGATGGCAAATGTGACAACTAGCCATAAGCAAAAAGGGGTGCTTTTCCTCCTGTATCAAAACCCTCCTGGGGACTTCCCTGTGACCCAGGGGTTAAGAATTCATCTGCCAGTGCAGGGGACATGGGGTAGATCCCTGGTTTGGGAAGATCCCACAGGTTCATTAGTGCATGTGCAGTCACGTTAGACTGTAGCTTGCCAGGCTCCTCTGTCCATAGAATTATCCAGGCCAGAATGCTGGAGTGAGCTGCCATTCCTTCTCCAGGGTATCTTTCCAACCCAGGGCTTGAACCTGCATCTGCTACATTGGCAGGTGGATTCTTTACCACTGTGCCACCTGGGAAGCCCACATGCCTTGGGGCAACTAAGCCCATGTGCCCCAACTACTGAGCCCATGCTCTGCAACAAGAGAAGCCATTGCAAAAAAACCACTAAAATAAAAGAAAGAAAGAAAAAACCTACTGGTTTCCCTCTACTATCTGTTTTCATCTTCTTCTTTGGTAATAGAATTTTTAATTTAGCTAGAAATCACTTCCTGGATAAAGACTACATTTCCCAGCCTCCTTGGTGGCTAGATGACCATATAACTAAATTCTGCCCTTGAGATGTAATTGGAAGCAGCATACATCCATGCTCAGAGTGTCTTTTGACTTGTCTTCTTGCCTGCTAGCTGGAACATGACAGGAAAAATGGGAGTTCCCATAGTTTCCTTGTGAATAGCATCCATGTTCAACAAAACAGAAGAATCTTGAGTCCACGGTACCATGAAGGATCATGCTATAATTTCAGGACTGATTCATTTTCAAAATGTCTAAATGTCAAGGAAGCCATATACTTCTATTTTTAAAGCCACAGTTCATAGATTTGTTTTTCTTACAGATTGCACCTAATATTGATTTATATAACCATATTCAGCATTCCATTTTGAAATTCAAAGGATTAGAGGTTTTCCAGAGTTTTCCTGAAAGCGTATCAAGCAGTGATTATGAGGGTATATCTGGTGCCCCTCAGCGGGAGGTTCAGGCACCCACTCCCAATATTACTTTCAGTGAGACGGGGGAGGAACAAGGAAGGCATGAAGCCCATTACCATAAATTACCCCGTTTATTCAAAATCCACGATGACCACGAGTTCTGCACAAGGGAAAAAAAGTGAAAATGGTAGTCACTCAGTCTTGTCTGACTCTTTGTGACCCCATGGACTGTAGCCCACCAGGTTCCTCTATCCATGGAATTATCCAGGCAAGTATACTGGAGTGGGTAGCCATTCCCTTCTCCAGGATATCTTCCCAACCCAGAGATCAAACCCGGATCTCCTAAATTGCAGGCAGATTCTTTACTATCTGAGCCACCAGGAAAATTAGATATTTACTATTGGTTCTACCCCAAACAAAAATGGCAGAAATGCCAGTTTCTTCAGTAACAAGTACCGTGTGAGACCCCTGGTTTCTAATGAGTTCTGCACCAAGCAATCTTTCAAATATACAGAAGACAAGGTATCTGAACGAAAAAGTTTTACTGGGAAATCCAGAATATAAGATGAAAGCAAGAGTAATGGAAGCAAATTGAATATTAGGAATATGACTTGTACCAAGGCTTCCTTGAATGGCAAGTTCTGGGTGGGTCAGAATTGTTAGGCGATGTCTTAAAGAAAGAGACATGATAATGGAATGTAAGGGTTCACATGACAAATGGGAGAAAAGGAGCACAAGGGTAAAGGCAAGAGAAATCCTCCCATTAACTCAAGCGCCTCCTTTGTGCAGGGCTGTGCTGAATGCTTGGGAGGACAAAATTAACCTTGAACAAGTAAGTTTACTGCACTGTAGTTTAATTTCCTCATCTGCAAATGGAGATAGCTGTAGAGTTCTATTCAGAACTAAATTTATGAATGTATATAAAGTATTTAGGATAGTACCTGGTACATACCACATACTCAATCAATATAAGCTATCCTTATTATTATTTTTTGAGGAACTCAAAGTCCAGTGAAGGTGACAACATGTAATATTATAAATGATAAATGTGGTATAATGATTAATATAATGTGGATAAAGCACTCAGGAAAACACAGGAGGAGAAAGCTAAGAGTTGGGAGAAGGCATTTATGAGTCTTCCCCAAATAAATCAAATGAGACTTTAGGTTTAAAAGGTGACCAAATGGGTTTCTCCAGATAAAGAACATAATTTCAGGTAGGGACAGCTGGTGCAAGCTCAAGGTGGTGAGATTAATGTGTGGCAGGTGGAAAAATGCTGATCACTCTTGGAGGGACAGCCAGAATCAATGAGATCTGCTGGTACACATTACATAAACCCAGCAATTGTTTACAGCTAACATTCATTCTGACAGGGCCACATCTGTTCCCATTGGCTGGTATCTATGCTGAACTGGTTGTTGTTTTGAATATCATCTCTAAAAAATTGTGTGGGAGGTGATGTGGGAAATGTCAGTACAGGCTTTGTAAATGTGGCTAAAGAATCAGGAATAAGAAACCCTGATGATTAAGTTAACTACCTCCTGAAAAGCAGACACCCACTTCATAGAGACAGACCGCTGCTGCAGGTTTTGCTCTTGCTTATTATTGGTGACCTTCTTGTGTAACATTTTCAGTATCATTTAGTTGATAGTGGACAAGCAATTTTTACTGAAAAAAAAAAAAAAAAAAAAAAAGCTGACGGGCCCCAGAAGTGTCTAAACTGTGCCCCATGTCGTTTGAAAGATGTGGCTGTGTCTTGTATATGTGTGATGCCAGTGGAGATACTGATGGAGTTTGCATATACTCTCTCTGTTTCCCAGCCCATGCTGATTTGTTCTGACTGAAGACATGTAAGCAGAAGTGATGAGCTCATGTTTGGTCAAATATGAAGGCCTGATATGTGTTCTCTGTGTATTTTCTCCTGGGATTATGCTGCCATGAAGAGATGTGTGATGGACACCTTTCTTGGATGTGTTGTATGAACGACAGAAAAAAAATTACAGAAGGTAGAAAGCTTTGTTGTGAATAAACTGGGTTTGCAGAGTTAATTTGTAACCATAGCATAGTCATCACCCTGGCTAATAGCACAACTGTTATCAGAAGTGGAATATCATCCATTGCTATGGACTAAATACATGTGCTCTCCTCCAAAATTCATGTGTTAAAACTACCCCCCCCACCACCAAAAAAAAAAAAAGAAAGAAAGGAAATGTTACTCTCCAGTGTCATAGCTTTAGGAGGTGGGACTTTGGGAACACAGTTAGGCTGAGATGGGGTCATGAGAGTGGAGCCCTCATGAATGGGATTAGTGCCCTCGTAAGTGTGATAAGAATGCCCTTTCCCTTCTCTGCCATGTGAGGACACAATGAGTCAGAAGTCTGTGCCTGGAGGGGCCTCACCAGGCAGAACCCAACCACGCTGGCACATGGATCTTAAACTTCAATCCTCCAACACTGTGAGAGAAAGCTTCTGTCATTTTCAAGCCAACCAGTCCAGTATTTTGTTATAGCCGCCAGACTGACTAAGACGCGCATCAAACCCCTAAAACAGGTAGCTTCTGTTTCAGTTCCGTTCAGTTCAGTTGCTCAGTCATGTCCGACTCTTTGCGACCCCATGGACTACAGCACACCAGGCTTCCCTGTCCATCAGGAACTACCAGAGCTTGCCGAAACTCATGGCTGTCGACTGGGTGTTGCTGTTGCTTAGTGACTGGTAATATGAAGTGGTGAAACATGCTGGAGGCTAAAAGCATGGTGCCCCTGGTTTTGCAGGAACAAAATGTTTCTAAAGCTATCGTCTGAGGAAGTTTACTGGGTACTAGGCAATGTGAGTTCTAAGCCAGAAACTCTTGGGAAAGACACTGAAAACCAGAAACTTAGTTTTGCTCTTGCTTTTTGGCAGCTAGATTTGACAAGGGGTCAAGGATTTGAGAAAGAAGATTTCAGAGCAGACTGGCTGGGAGAAGTAAAGTTGCTTAAAAAATAGTATAGATATATGGAGCTTTGCATTGAGGGGAAAGTTGGCTTTGAGACTCCCAAACCATAGGGGTTGGGACTTCAAGGGGCTTTTAACATCAATTTTACCAATAAGAGCTTTCAAAGCAAAGTGTTTCTTTCTTTCTTTTTTTTAAAAGTGTGAGCTGACTAAAGCCTATAGCTTTAATAAATTAAAAGCTAGATGCATATGCCAAGAAGGTGAGAAAATAAGCATTTTAGAGTGTATTGAAAAGAACTATATGATCACCAATACATAGAACTTACTATAAGTGAATTAAAAGTTTACTGAGTTGTTGAGAAATTTTTACTGCCAAAGGAGCTATAAATCTTGTCTAAAAACATCTGTGACTATTGAAGTTTAAAATGACTCTTCAACCAAGGAACAGGCTAAAAAGAAGTACACTCTTAAAGGACAGCATATTCCCCAGGGCCCATTAAATATGGTAGAGGGATATAAGGGACAAATAAGAATATGCTGGAAAGGGATCCAAGGACCTTGGAGAACAATGGGTAAGGAGTCCTTCCCCCAGAGGACAGAATCCATGTCTAATCAAGTAATAGTCTGCATACCCCTCATCCTTAGGAATCTTCCCAGACAGAGTAGACGAAGGAATGCTCCGGGTCTTCCATTGTTTCTGTTTATTAATGTTCATCTTATTTCCCTTCCACCATGCTAGAATGAGGAGTGAGCAGAAAATGTGTTGAGTTCATACGTTTCCGGGCTGAGAAGAGCCATACTTTGACATGATTGCACAAAATGTTGCGGAACATCATATGGTTGTTCTGCGTACGAGCAGGATTCAACGGTAAGATGAAATTTTAGATCATTTCTTTTGGGGAACCATTGAGTGTCCTCTGTACACAAGAGTGCACCAGGTGGAAATCCTATAGGAAACAGAAGGTGCGCTCGAATTAGAATACACTGAGGGAGGTTTACTGGTGAAGAGTTCAGTCATAGGGATGTAGGTGGAATATTGAGGGAACAATGAGGGATGGTATGGAAACCCAGGGCCGTTGTCGTCCATGGACCCAGAAAAATAAGAGTGAATGGCTTCCAGCCTCTGGAAGGAGCAAGAGTGAGTCATTTAGGTCAGGAAGCCAAGGTGACTTCACAGGGAGAGAATTGGGGGCATAAATACCCTGACTTCATTCTCCTCCTCCTCCTCCTCCTCCTCCTCCTAGGTCTCCTGGGGCTTCCTCTTTAGTAATCCTAGTTGGAAGGCACTGGCACTGAAGCTTTTTGATGTGGTCCATATATATTAGCATCTACGAGCAGAAAGCTAAGTGATGAAGGAGAAGAACAGATGTGGAAGGGCTGACAGATGACATAAGGAACGGGAAAGAAGGAAAAAGAGGGTTATTGAGTGAACGGAATGGAGAATTTAGGCAAGTAATCCTGTTCACACCCACTTCCACGCTTTCACGCTGCAGTTTTCAGTGAGGAATAAACGCATGCTGTGAGCGGTTAAGACCTCCTGATGCATGTTGCCGATGGGAAGAGTTCCAAGCTTCAGCACTCGATCAATGAGCTATACACTCAGTAAGGAGTTGATATGGACCAGGACCAAAGTTCATGGCTCCTTCCAAGTTATCCGGCTGCTGACCCAGGACTAAAGTCATAGCCTGGCTCAAAGCAGGGAGCAGAGTTCATGAAATATGACAGTGTTTGAGCCGCAGGTATTCCCTCCACATTCTCCACTGACCACCCTGCTCACTTCGTGGTAGATCCATTGCATTAATGGTGCCAGTTCTTTACTCATCTCTATACCCAGCCCTGTATGATGTGACTTTGCAGTTCCTTTCACTAATGAGATGGAGTCTGTTTTACAGCTGCTTGGTGACATCCTCTCCTTCAGATTTGAGTTAACCAAGAGGTCCTATATATCTGTTTCTGCTCTACTATCTCCATGAGAACATGCCCTGGTTAACCTACTGGAAGATAAGAATATCTGAAGCAGAGCCAAGTCAGTCCAGCCAAAGTCATCATACATTAGGTAATACTAGATGAACCCTACACATGGGAACGATCCCAGGCAATATCATTACAGATTAACCTACCTGCAGTTGATCAAGATGTGTTATCATGAATAGTTCTTTTTGCATGCTACCGAGATTTTGTGGTTGCTTATCACAGTGTTACTGTGACAATAGATAATATACAGTCCCTCATTCTTCTCCAGGTATATTAAATTATCCCTCCATAAGGCTATTATTCTACTTCATTGACAGTTTTGACTGCATAATGGCTTTAGGTCTAATTTTCATGAGCAGTCATTTTCACAATGTCTTTTTCTTTTAAATTCTCTCTAAGAATTGTTTTAGGCCCTTATACATTCTCATTTCCTTTAATCATGTTTTAGCTTTAAATAAATCCAGACTCTAAGTCAATCAGTATTAAAGTTCTGGCTCTGCTTTTTAACAACTATAATCTTAAGAAGATTAATTAAACTTGCTAAGCTTCAAACTCCTCTTCTGTAAAATGGGAAGAAACCTGTTGTGAGAACTAAATGAGAAAATGCCTGAAGTTTTTAGCATGATGCCTTTGTCTTCCTTCACAGGTAAGTCAGTCACAAGAGAAAAGATTATATCTACTTGTTATTAATCACACTTGGAGATGAAATACAGCATGTAAGTTACCCAACTGGATGGAAGGGATGAGATGAACCATATTTGCAACCCAAATTTTTATTTCTGCCTATTGTTTGCTGTATCTTTTTCAGGGAAGAATAAGAACCAGTAACTTTGTAAATAAAAGTGAAGAGGCCAAGACTCCTTTATGGATAGTCATTCCCTTCTCCAGAATATTTACATATTCCCAGGAGGACAATATTGCAGGTTACTGAACTAAGTCAACAAAATTTGGAGCAGGGGATTCTAGAGGTGTGCTGAAGCCAGCCTGAACCTGTTGGTGAGTCAGTTGTTACATTTTCAGGATTTTTCTTTAGTTGGGTGTTCTATATATTTGCTATGAAAAATTAATCAATTTATAGTGAAATAAGTTACAAGAAATACAAAGGTAGTAAATACTCAAAACTCATCACTTCCTAGCTATTTTACCACATTTTACGGTTATGTATGCTCTTGAGGTTGTTTACATCAGTTGCATCTAGGCAGTGGAATATCATACAATGGTGTGGTATAATACATCTTTTCCCAGCTCTGAGTTTGTGACACCACATTGATCCACTGAAACTGCCCATGGTGGGAGTATACACACCCAGGAATCAGGAAATTCTGCAGACCAGGGCTTTTGTCCCGGGAAGCCAGTTGGCCAATTTCGACCCAGAGATCAAACCCATGTCTCCTCCACTGGCAGGCAGATTCTTTACCCCTGAGGCACCAGGGAAGCCATGAGCACTATACACTGGCCCACATCTGTGTGGTCAGCCGCACCTGCACAGGCATTATTGATTCTGTACTTATTTAGAAGGACACTTTCCCTTGCCTACTTCTGCCATGTTACGATATGAAGAAGTTGCCTATACCTGTCATTACTCCTGCAAGGAAAACTTTTCTTCTCCAGTAATACACTAATGGGTCAAACAAACTTTAGAAGAAGCCAGGAGCATTAACTCCAGAATGTGGTCATTGCTATTCTTAGCTGCCTCATGGTCTGGCAAGGGGCAGAATGAGAAATGTATAGCAAAGATGAGGCAACCTTGGAAACCTGGGGCAAATATTTTCTGAGGATTCTTTTGTTAATCTGATTTCTTGGCTGTCTGCAGTATGTGGAAAGAGTAAGAGATAAGTGTTCCAAGCCCTGCTGAGTCGCTGCTCAATCTGTGGCCTTTTTCCCATCACTTTCACTCTTATGGGGCTTCAGTTTTAGTCATTCAGAAAATGAGGGCATGTATTAGATAATGAGTAAGAGCTTATTTGGGCTTCCCTGGTGCCTTAGAGGTAAAGAATCCGCTTGCAAATGCAGGAGATGTGGCTTTAATCTTTGAGTTGAGAAGATCCTTCCCCAGGAGAAGGAAAGGGTAATCCACTCTAGTCTTCTTGCCTAGGAAATCTCATGAACAGAGGAGCTTGGTGGGCTACAGTCCATGGGGTCACAAGAAGTTGCACATAATTGAGTGACTAAACAACAACAATAAGAGCTTATTTAGCTCTCAGATTTCATGATATTCAGGTCATGTAGGGGGAATTAAAAGGAAGCATCTCTGAAAGACTCTCTGCTTCCTCTCCTATTTATAAATCTTTGGTGATAAAGACAATTTCAGAGAGATGTGACCAGCTGGACTCACATCTTGTAAAGGAGAGAATTTAAAACAAGGAGAGAGATTTCACATAGATAGGTTGTTACCCCTGCCTCAGAGCTTCTTATTTTGTTACAGGTCATGTGAAGAGCAAACTTCAGCCCTTCTCCTCGGGGGTGATTTTAAAAGAGTGGACAAATTGTGTGGTGGGAGATAATGAGGAAAAGACTGCTTTGTCCACTTTTAGAGGTTGTTTGTCTCTGGAAATACAGCCCAGCCAGGGATGGAGGGGGCAGAGATGTGCAGATGGGAGCCTGGGTCTTATTGGATAAACAGCTCCTTCAGCTGGTTGTTGCCCCAGTGCTGGCTGCCCCAGCTAGTCGTGGCCCTGTCCCCCACCACCTCAAGGCCAGCAGCCGCCTCTGTTTCTGCCTCCACTTGGCTGAGCCGGGGCTGGGATCCCACTGCCGCTGAGCATTGCTGGGGACACTCATCACCCTGAGTCAGACAAGCTGGTGGGGATGACCTATTAGACCGCAGGGCCTTCACAACTCTGACTCAAACCCACAAAAGCAGGACAGTCAGACTTTTGTGGCCAATGTCCTCTCACCTCCTCAATTCCCAAACCCTCAGGGTGTCCATCGACTCATCCCCTGAGTGCTGCTGGGGGTGGGAAACCCCAGAACCCCAGGAGGATTTCTGGAGAAAGGAGAGGTTTAGCCCAAAATGAATTACGAACCAGTTGGCACCACGCCCTCAGATGAAAATTGTTTCCTACTTTGCCAGCTGTTTTGAACATCTCTCGGCTTTGATCTCTTATACTTTTGTCTCCAACTGGATTGCAGGTCCCTGAGGCCTCTGCCTCCTTGGTTTGCACTTCTTCCAGAGTCAGTTACAAAGGATCACCGGTAGACATTTATGATTTGATCAGTGTTTCCCTATGGGGCTCTGCTGTTCCACCTCTTGAGCCCACAGAGATGGACGCTGCCTGCCTGGCAAGAGGACAACTCAGTCCGCCGCCACAGATGAGATGTGCTCTTCTGTAAATGCACCTGACACCATTCAAGCCTCAGTGGCCAAGATATCCCTTCCTCTAGATTTACTTTCATTCTACGGTACTTTCTTTTCTGTTTAACATATGATTTTTTTCAACCTTTTCCACAATTTTGCACTAAAGCCATCTGGTTCTGAAAGGCTTCATTAGCTAACATATTGGCTTGGACATGTGGATCAATTTTGAACTGCTGCTCTCCTAATCTAAGACGTTTTTTTTCCCCTAAATTGTTCTTGAATTTATTTTAATAGTTCTTTTTAAAATGATCCATCAACCCAGATTTTAAAATTGTTATCAGTTAATCTTATCAGTATCAGTAGTCCCTAACCAGGGGATTTAGACATTGCATGTCTAAGAAGTGGATTAAGGAAACATAAAGACTTGTACCTAAGTGTTCATGGCAGCATTATTCATGATAGTAGAAAAGCAGAAAACCCCAGGTCTCTATCAGTTGATAAACAGGTAAGTAAAATGGGGGCTATTCATAAAGAGGAATATTATTCAGCCGTAAAAATGAATGGGGCACTGATCCATGCTACAGCATGGGTGAACCTTGGATATATTGATCAGACAAAGAAGCCAGACAGAAAGGACACCTATTCCATTTCCTGAAATGTCAAGAATACACAGATCCATAGAGACCAGAAGTAGATTAACGGTTGCCCTAGGGGCTGGGGTGGGGGGAGGGGTTGATGGCAGTGAAGACTTTGCTATGAATGGGTATGGAGTTTCTTTGAGGGTGATAGAAAGGTTCTAAAATTGATGATGATGATGGTGGCCCAACTCTGTGAATATACTAAAGACCATTGAATTGTGCACCTTAATTGGATAAAATGAATGGTATATGAACCATATCTCAATAAAGCTATTCTGATAAAAATTCAAGCCTCTTATTTTTATTTCATAAATTATCTTTTCCATTATGTATTTGTCATCAATTAAATATTTTGCTCCTGAATGACTAAGAAAAAAAGTAGCAATTGTCTTACTAAGAAACAATTATATGATAACACCATTAACAGGGATAACATACTATTTTTTAATTGGATACTTTTTTATATAGATGTGCGAGGAAGCACTATTTAGGTTGGCAACAGCTACTATTGATCACCTTTTAAATGCTGTCAGCATATACAAAAAACAAAGTCCTTGTACTGCCTGCAGAGACCTACCCAACCTGTTTTCTCTTTCTCCTATGCATCATCTCCCCCTGCTCTTCCTCCTGGCTCGGTGGCCTCTGGCTCACTCTCTCTGTACATGCTTAGCACACTACTCTCCCCCCAGCCTCTGCCCTAGCTGTCCTCTCTGCCTAGAACGCTTCTCCTATATCCACGAGCATGGCTTCACTCTCCGCTAATTCAAGTTTCACCCTGGAATCAGCTTGCCCCTGGGGCCTCCCGTGACCGCTGGCGTACCCTTCAAACATACTAAATAGCTTGCTGATTCATGATGCGTACATTTCCCTGTGCGCCTCCTCTTTTAGAACATAAGTTCTATGAGGTCAGGGATATTTGGCCACTGTATTCCATGATACATCCCTGGCATGTACCACATTGCTGGTGTATCACTGGTGTTCAATTGACACCGGTTAAATGAAGCAATAGACGTGGAGGCTAGTAGTCCAGTGTTAGTATGCTGTCTGTGCTTTGTTAATTTATCAACCAGCCCATCTCTAGCTTTAGATATTCTTCTGAATTTGGGATTAAATACCAGACCAACCAAATCATACGTTCAAAATGCATCTTTGGAAAGTAAAGAGTCAGTTCTGTGAAATGAAATTAATCTATAAAGAGAAATATACAGTATAAAAATCTTGACTACATGTTAGTTTTTATTCTGGTAAAAACATTTGATAGATCACTTTGAGGTCTTCTTAAAGTTAACAGCATATATGAATTAAGTCAGTCAAACAAACCCTGAGTATCTTTGGTGTTCTGGGCACAGGGTAGCAGTGATATAATGGTGGATGGAGATTACATTGCGGTGGAAGAACAAAAGCACCTAAACAAGTATTCAATACAAATAATCCCAGTGGGTACTGACAGCTCTAAGAGAAGCCAGAGGGTTAGAGATAAAGACTGAAGGGGTTCTGGAGTGGTCAGAAAAGATCTGTTTGAGACGCCAATGTTTGCACAAAGACTTGAGTAAAGTGAGGCGGAGACTCAGGCACATAAGTAGGAAGAGTGCCCCAGACAGAGCATACAGCTGATACAAAATCCCGCCGCTGGCAACTGTAGGTATATTAGAATAAAAGCAGTGATGAGGAAAAATCTAGGAAAAGATGTTGGAGTAGTCTCCAGGAATCAAGTCACCGGAGAGCTTTGCAGACCATGCTCAGGACTCAGTGGCTGTGATCTAGGACCAACAAAGCCTCTGCCAGGTTGAACTGACATGATTTCTTCTCCACTGAGTGATGTAATCTGATCTGAGAATATAAGTAAGAGCAAAAGGAGTCAGGCTCTATGAAAGCCAGAGGGAAATCTGGGGCTAGACTCTGGAAGGCAGCAGTGGGCCACAGGGAAGAAGAGCTGAGTTGAGTCTCCATTGCCTTGGAAATCTCAGACCTCTTAGAGCTTTGCCCTGAGCCTGGGAGCTTCCCTGTATGATGGGCATGTTGGCATGTATCCAAAGGAACAGACAAGAAAATCAGGAACTGTGCTGCGGTGAGTTCCATCTCCTCAAAGGCAGGATCCAAAAATGCCATGGGATCGACCCCTGTTCAGGGTGGAAATACAGGATACTTCACTAGCTCCCCAAAGTTATATAAAAGAGGGGATCCTAACTGAGTTTGTTCCTCTCCTACAGTAGGTTTCCTCAAAGGAGTCCCTCTGGCATCAATCCAATGGTAAACAGTTTGGGAGGCAAGTAATACAGATGTGGGAGAGGAAAAGTGAGATCTGGAGAGAAAGGAAGGCAGCCCGCACAGAGCATTTTGTTGAATCAGCTATTGCTGTGAGCAACTAGAACTTGGTTCGGCTGGGAAAATGGTGGTTACTTCCAACAATGGTACTGGGGTATGTATATACCAAGTACTGTCTGACACGGATTAAAAAGTCCATGGGATTCTCCAGGCAAGACTACTGGAGTGGGTTGCCATGCCCTTCTCCAGGGGAATCTTCCTGACCTGGGGACTGAACCAGTGTCTCTTGTGTCTCCTGTGTGTCTCTTATGTCTCCTTGTGTCTCCATTGGCAGGCAGGTTTTTTTTTTTTTTTTTTTTTTTTAATCACTAGAACCACCTGGTAACACCCAAAAGTTACTCCCAGTGGGGGTGAATTCCCCTTCACTTCTTGCCCATCATGTGAGTGGCTGAGCTGCTGGATGTAGGGGCCAGAGAAAGCCCTTAGACAAAGAGAGAGCTGGGCTGCTGCGCTCTGAATGAGCAGGGGAAAAGGGTATGGGTAGGGTTCCCACAGTATCTGCTGCAACCACTCCTCAGGGCGATTGTTGCTCACATAGGCTGCATACCTGCTCCCTGGGGTTTTGCAACCAGCCTCTCGTTCCTCGGCCTGTCCAGTCTCAGACTCTGTGACGCGGATAGCACAGGGGGAGGAGGTGCTCCTCAGGGTCTAAGGCTGCAGACCATTCCTTTGGTGGAATTCATAGTCTCTGAAGAGCACACAGTATTAATAGCCGTGAGAACTTGCGAACTTGCAGCAAGCCCATCACAAATCAGTGATAACACCCTAAGATGTTCTTTGAAGAACTGGATCGTGGAAAAGCAAGAATTTTATAGTTCAAAGTCAGGTTATCTTTTGTTTGTGACTATTTCTGTGTGGGAAGAAACTTATGAGGCCAGGGACATCTTTCCTGGGTACCAGCAGCCAAAATTTTTCTCTGTCTGTCCCTATAATACACTTTGTCTAGGGCCCATGAGTTCTAAGTGACTTAAGAGAAGACACTTTCTCATTGGCAGGCAATGAACATATAAGATTAGCTTAAAACATTTTCCTTTTGAGCTGAAATTTTGGTTTGAGGCCAGCATTAATCAGGAAGATGATGTATGACTGAGTTTTAGTTAGCTGCTGAAATGAAAAGAATGCATGTATAAGTGTGTGTGTGTGTGTGCGCACAAGAGGAGACTTGGTGGAAATGGTGACCCGGTTCTAACTCTAGTAGGACAAGCAAGGCTGTTGTAAGGCAGGAATGACTTCATCAGGAACTCAGGAAATCCTCACTCAAACTTCCAAATATACAAATAGATTCCTTTTATTCTGCTGTGAATCAAAATGATGCCACGTCCTGTAATGAAGGATGTTGTTGACCAGGTTGAATGGGAGCCAACCTTGCCTTGCCTTTGTTTCTATGACAGTCGTTCTGAAGTTCACCATTTTAAGGCTGGGAGTTACCTTATTTGGCAAACACACAGGAATACTGTTTCCACATTTATTTGGGGGTGACTGAAGTTTAACTTAATTTTTACCTCAGGGTAGGAGATGTGTTCATTGCTGGAGGACAGATGCACAAATATTTGTGTACAGGCTCCCATGCAGCCACACGAAAATAGAGAGTAATAGCTAAACAAATTCCTGCCATAGTGAAGCTGCACTGCCATTGAGCCAAGGATTTTTTTTTTTTTTTTGAAGTTGTCAACTGCAAATATATGTGGGAGTGGGTCAAAAGAAAACCTGGGCTTATTTTTTTCTTTCTTGTAGAAAACCATAGGCAACCATTAGTTTTTCTAAATATTAACTTCTCAAACCAAGCAGGTAACTTGCTCATGGGGATGGCAGGTGAAATGGTCTGTTGACTAGGCACATGGGGATGAAGAGTCATTGTAGCATCTTGAGGGCAGTGATGCAAACACTTGTGAAATCAGCCACTGGACTCCCTGGGAGACACAAAGATTTGAGTCCCCTCCACCCAGCTGCACAGGGCCTGTGCGGGATATCCTTCTTTGGGTTTCAGAAGAGGGCACGCTGCCCAATTTTCCCAGCTGCAGGAAAGAAGAAATCACCCGAAATGCTGAGATAATGCCTGAACTTGCAGTGTCTTCTGTCCCGCCTTCTGGTCCACCCCCAACAAATTCTATCTTTGTTTCAGGCCATGACTCATGACCCGCCCCCACCCCTCTGTCAGCTGTGACTCACAGCAGGAGCCAGATAAACTGAACGTGGAACAGAGCTGCGGGAGAGCTGTATTGTTTCCACCCCACCTCCTTTTTTTTTTTTTGCCTAACGAGAAAAGTTAGGTCAAATGATCAGGTGGCGGGAATCTTCTCTGAGTGTTTTTGTTTTGTCTTTGTGTGTTTAACTTAGGGGAATTCCTTCATTGGATGGGGGATCTGGCTGGGTATTCCCTTTTAAGGTAACTCAGTGATACTGTGGTTCAAGCTTCCACCTTTGGCAATCACTTACATTTGCCTGATTGTGCAAATGGCCCTACATTTTTTTTTTCCATTGCACCCCTCCTCCTTGCCCTTGGTGACAGGACTTTAAAGCTACTTCCTTTAAAGGGTGGAGTCTCCTTTACCCACTTCTTGAGTTTGAGTTTGCACATGTGACTTTGTCCAACAGGAAGCTGCAGAAGTGATGATGTGCCAGATTAGAATATAGGCCTCAAGAGCCCATAAATTCTCTGTCTGTCTGACTCCTCTGCTTTTCTATGAGAACAGACCCAGGCTAGCCTGGTAGGGGGTGATGATCACACGCATCAGAGTCAGGTTTAGGCCAAGACCATCCTACACCAGCCAGATCCCAGCCCACATATCTGTTGTTGTTCATTTGCTCAGGCATGTCCAACTCTTTGTGACCCCAAGGACTGCAGAATGCCAGGCTTCCCCGTCCTTCACTGTCTCCCAGATCTTCCTCAAACTGATGCCCATTAAGTCGGTGATGCCATCCAACCATCTCATCCTCTGTCATCCCCTTTTCCTCCTGTCTTCAATTTTTTCTAGCATCAGAATCTTTTCTAATGAGTCAGCTTTTCGCATCAAGTGGCCAAAGTATTGGACCTTTAGTTTTAGCATGAGTCCTTCCAATAAATATTCAGGCTTGATTTCTTTTAGGATTGACTGGTTTGACCTCCTTATAGTTGAAGGGATTCTCAAGAGCCTTCTCTAACACTACAGTTCAGAAGCATCAGTTCTTCAGTGCTCAGCCTTCTTTACAGTCCAACTCTCAGATCCATACATGACATATGGACCAAATATGTCCATGCTGCTACTGCTGCTAAGTCGCTTCAGTTGTGTCCGACTCTGTGTGATCCCATAGACAGCGGCCCACCAGGCTCCCCTGTCCCTGGGATTCTCCAGGCAATAACACTGGAGTGGGTTGCCGTTTCCTTTTCCAATGCATGAAAGTGAAAAGTGAAAGTGAAGTCGCTCAGTCATGTCCGACTCTTAGCGACCCCATGGACAGCAGCCTACCAGGCTCCTCTGTCCATGGGATTTTCCAGGCAAGAGTACTGGAGTGGGCTGCCATTGCATTATACATATAATCCAACAATTATAGCTTTGACTATATGGACCTTTGTTGGCAAAGTAATGTCACTGCTTTTAATATGCTATCTAGGTTTAACATAGCTTTTCTTCCAAGGAGCAAGCATCTTTTATTTTCATCTGCAGTGATTTAGGAGCCCAAGAAAATAAAATCTCCCACTGTTTCCATTGTTTCCCCATCTATTTGCCATTGATGGGACCAGATAACATGATGTTTGTTTTTTGAATGTTGAGTTTTAAGCCAGATTTTTCACTCTTCTTTTCCACTTTGATCACTTTCTACCATACCTGAAGCTTCATGAGAAGAACAAAAACAAAACACAAAATTGCTATTTGAAGCCACTAAGATTTGTGGTAGTTTGTTACTTTGGCAGTAGATAACTGAGCTACCTTTGTGTGTTTTAACTATATGGACTGGCATTTTTAGATTAAAAGAACCCATGCCATATGTATATCAGAAGCCCAAACTTCTGATTCTTGACTCCTCTCAGTGATCAAAACTGTTGTTGCTAAAGGCCCTCCAAAGTTGGAGAAAGTTAAGCTCTTAGAGCATGTCACACGAATTTGTTGAGAAGAAAATCTACCGCTCTTCTACTGGGCATAGGTTATCAAACCAAGATGAAATCAGTGCCAGATCCATTGTATTACTTTGCCAGAGCTATGAAGTACAAAGTTTCACAGATTGGGTGGCTTCAACAGCAGAAATTCATTCTTAAACAATTCTGGAAGTTGAAAATTTAAGACCAAGGAGCTTTCTTCTGGAATCCCTCCCCTTAGTCCTCATGTAGTCACCCCTGTGTATGTCTCTGTGTCCTGATTTCCTCTTTTCACAAAGACACCAGTTGTATTGGATCAGGGCCCACCTGAATGACCTCACTTTAACTTAATCACCTCCTTAAAAACCAAAGCTCCAAATATAGTCACATTCTGAGATCCTGTGGATAAGGGCTTCAACATATAAAGTTGGAACTTAGATGCTCCTATAAAAGAGGACTTTGGGGACAATTTGTTTCTAACTTATTTTCCTTCTAACTCTACTGCTTTGGTTTCACATCAAAACAATTCATTATCACCACTTCCCACTTTTCAATGACTTTCATTCTCAATATTATGTCATTAAGACTTAAAATATTAGAAGTCAGATATAAATCAATTCCTCTCCTCTACTGTGAAAATTGAGGAGTTAAGAACTCCACCATTAAGTCTAATTACTTGAGTTCAGTTCTTTACTTGAGCACTTATGTCATATGGATATCTCTCTTTCTCTAGAACTTATTTTTTTCACCTACATAAGATGAAATGAGGTAAACACTCAACGCAGCATTTGACAGACAGGAAGCCCTCAGTTAATGCTTACCATTGTTCATCCACCCATTCATCTAATAAACAATTTGTTTGATGGTGCAGTTACTTTCTATTTGAAATTTATTTTTGATTATTTTTCCTCCTGAAAGTTCATATTTTTTTTCTTTTGAAAGAGTCATTTCTCTTAAGTCACAAAATAGCCAGCATAGTACAAAACCAAACAAAATAGATGAGGAATTAATACTTCTAGGAATAAAGCATGCAGGTAAAGTGATCATGCATCCAATTTTCCAAAGTCAGTCCCAGCTCATACCTATCATTCTAGTTTACTTACGGATAGCATCCCCTTTCTGTCAAAGGTGGCCTGAGTTTGTATGATAAATTATGCGATCTCTTAGATATACATGGCTTGTTTGGGTCTTTGGCTTTAGCACCACAAAGCACTCCTAGAATAAATCCCCCATATTTAAACAATGTTAGGTAAAGAGTGTTTAAAAATATGTGTGATTTCTTACATACTGTGAATTTTCAAATTCAGTGGCATTTATGTAATATGATTCACTTTACATTTGATGCTGAACCCTTAATACATCTTATCCTATGTTTCAACAATAAAGTAGAATGCATCTGATTCATAGTTTAAAAATAATTTTCTAATTGAAACATACATCTGCTTTAAAAATAAACAAGCCATTTTTATTGTTGCTTTTTTGACTTGGATATTATGTACATTTAGGATCTTTCTCACAAAATATGCTATCTTTAATTTTTACATAAAAGTTAATAATATCTCATAATGAAGACATGCAAGTTTCATATTAGAAGAGAGGAACTTTATAGTTTTTAGCTTCAAAAACCACTGCAAACAAATAGTCACCCTCAGTGGAGGCTATGATGTTTTTTGTTATTATTTTTGCTTATGTTTGTATACCTTAAAATACTACCGGATTAGCATGTCTGAAGCAATTCATTCCAGATCAGATGTGGAAAAAAATTTCAACCCACTTCTCTTCACAGTTGGGGCAGGCCTTGAAATTGCCGAGGGAAATCCCAGGCTCGGCCATACTGGAGAATGACATCAGTCTGTTTCCTAGGATTCCCTTACTGTGCTCGAAATACTTAACTAAGTAACAAAGTTTGGGGATTTTAAATGAGGTGTCCTACACTCTAGGTAATTTAAAGGAGTCAACTATTTTAAATTCAGTAAACAATTCAATTCAATTCAAAACAACAAACATTTCCCCCAAGTCTTATGTAATATGCCACAGAGATCATAAACATGATTGAAATGTGAAGTTTGTTTCTATTCATGCAAAACAGCAATTTCCCCCAATCCCCCTCACAAACTATGTGTATGTGTGTGTGCGGGGGAAGGGGTGTGTGTGCGGGGGAAGGGGTGTGTGTGCGACCCCATGGACTGTAACCTGCCAGGCTCCTCTGTCCATGGAATTCTCCAGGCGAGAATACTGGAGTGGGTTGCCATTTCCTTCTCCAGGGGATCTTCCCGACCCAGGGATTGAACCCAGGTCTCCCGCGTTGCAGGCAGACGCTTTACCCTCTGAGCCACCAGGGAAGATTGTGGATGAATATTAGTATTTTGATTCCCATTGGGTTTCTTTAGTTTTATACTGCTGGGCTAGCCATACAATCATCCATCTTTCCCTCACCCATCGATTTTTTACCAAGTACCAACTATGTTTCAGTCTCCATTATGGGCCCTGGGGTTAATTATGCTCCAGTAAGTGATTTGATTGAAGTCCTTCTTATTTTTTATGTAATCATTTTAACTCTAACACAACCTGTTGGAATTTGATTGGAACCTGAACTACTCAGATGCGTTATAAGAAATCCAGTTTTACCGCAATTCACAGTGGGTACTTGGTTCTCCTTTTGCGGCTGCAACGTCACTTCGGTCGTGTCCGACTCTGTGCGACCCCATAGACGGCAGCCCACTAGGCTCCCCCGTCCCTGGGATTCTCCAGGCAAGAACACTGGACTGGGTTGCCATTTCTTTCTCCAATGCATAAAAGTGAAAAGTGAAAGTGAAGTCGCTCAGTTGTGTCCGACTCTTAGTGACCCCATGGACTGTAGCCTACCAGGCTTCTCCATCCATAGGATTTTCCAGGCAAGAGTACTGGAGTGGGGTGCCATTGCCTTCTCCTTGGTTCTCCTTTTATGTTACATTAAATGCCCAGATTTACATTAAATCTGGACTCTGGTGCTGATGGTAGGATTTAGTGCCTGCATGCCTCAAATTAAAGGATCCTTGGTAGCTTCCTATTTCTTCTGTGCCCACCCAATCAGCCCTCTTTTAATTGCAACTGATGGCATGACATATATATATATTCATTCAAGTTTTAAGGCTTTCTTAATTTTCATTTATACTTACTCTTTTTATGACTATCTCTCATCCCCCAACCATCTCCCTATCCTTATCTCCCATCCCACAACTAACCCCTCGTCTGGCCTAGAATGGCTCATGTCCATCTCTTACACAAATTTTATATAATATTGATACGTAAAACGCTGAGCTAGGACTTCACAAACAACTCCTACTGAGTCAAATGTCATGTATAGGAGGGGAAGCTGGGGAATAGAGTTCCGAGGGGTATTGTGTCAGAGGAACAAAATGAGGTAACTGTACCATTGTTGCTGCAGTTGCCAAGCCGATACAACCAGGGAAAGTGCTGCAGCTTATACCAGGCTGCCTGTGGGAGGCTCCTGCTTCCTGCCCACGTCCACTCCCGCTTGTTCTGTACCCTGGGGCTGACCCACAAGGGGGATACCTGTGGGTTTTGTCTTCATTTGGGCTCCCTCTGAAGCAGAGGCTGAGATAGGGATTGTCCTGTGAATAACTGACCTGGATGGTGATCCCAGGATGTAGGGAAGAGGTCCAGGGGAGGCAATGGGTCCACTGGTGTGCATGCTGAAGAGCAAGTTTCCCTGTGGCCAGCTGGCACTGGTCCTGGAGGAGCTCTGGAAGGTGGTGCAGAGTGAGGACGCTGGGGAGCTATTGACTGATTTCTTCCAGTCACTGGTTTATGGCTACTTATGGGAATGCTGGGAGTCCCTTGGACAGCAAGGAGATCAGACCAGTCAATCCTGAAGGAACTCAGTCCTGAACATTCACTGAAAGGACCGATGCTGAAGCTGAAACTCCAGTAATTTGGCCACTTGATGTGAAGAACCGACTCGTTTGAGAAGACCCTGATGCTGGGAAAGATTGAAGGCAGGAGGAGAAGGGGATGACAGGGGATGAGATGGTTGGATGGCATCACCGACTCAATGGACATGAGTCTGCGTAAACCCCAGGAGTTGGTGATGGACAGGGAGGCCTGGAGGGCTGCAGTCCATAGGGTCGCAAAGAGTCGGACACGACTGAGCGACTGAACAGAACTGAGCTAATGGGAGCATCCAGGTGGCAATAGTGGTAAAGAACTTGCCTGCCAAGCCAGGAAACGTAAAAGACTCGGGTTCAATTCCTGGGTCAGGAAGATCCCCTGGAGAAGAAAATGGCGTGCCACTCCAGTATGCTTGCCTGGAGCTTGCCATGGACAGAGGAGCCTGGTGGGCTACAGTCCATAGTGTTGCAAAGAGTTGGACACGACTGAAGCAACTTAGCCCCCACGTGTGGGAACATCCACTTTCCAGTGTGTTTGCTGTGCATGTGGGCCATGCACGCTCCCCTGCCACAAACACCCTCAGGCCACGTTTCAAGTGTAAAAAGCCTTCCACACATACCTGAGTGCCAAAGGGCTGTGGCCAGAGCTGCTGCTTAGCTTGGGAAGCAGTTAGGAGATGCAGACAGTCCCGGTGGGGGCATGGTCCAAGGACAGTGCTCTGAGTGCTCACCCTCCCCCCCACCCCCTTCCTCTTGTCCTGCTGGGGTTGCACCCCCTGCCAAAGTCAGGGTGCTCCTCTCCCTAGAATCCTTCTGGTTTCCAGACCCTGCTCCCTGACTTCGCCCCTCAATCTTAGCAAAGTAACAACTCTGGGATGTCTCAGCCCCCTTCTTGCTTTTTCAAATCATGCTTGCAACTATATAAAAGTCTTCATAGTTAGACAGCTCTCTGCTGCTGCCGAGTTGCTTCAGTTGTGTCTGACTCTTTGCCACCCTGTGGACTGAGGTCCACTAGAATCCTCTGTCCATAGGGTTCTCCAGGCAAGAATACTGGAGTGGGTTGCCATGCCCTCTTCCAGGGGATATTCTCAATCCAGGGGTTGAACCTGTGTCTCTTACATCTCCAGCACTGGCAGCCAGTAGCTTTACCACTAGCGCCACCTGGGAAGCCCAAACAGCTCTCTACTAACACATTAAAATGTACCTTTTGTCATCTGATATAAGATATAGTTTTTTATTTAAGTATTTTTAAAATGATTTCAATGTTGTACTAGTTTCTGCCATACAACCATGCAAATCAGCCGTATTATACATGCACCCCCTCTCCCCTGCCTCGAGATCTTCACAGAGTGCCAGACTGGCCTCCGTCTGCTCCAGAGCAACTTCTCACCAGCTCTCCATAGTGTGGATGTACTTTTATATCTGGAGTCTGTCTGGCTGGCACTTCACAGCGACTCTGTTGTTACTGCTACGTTTCTTCTTTGGCAGGTTTAAGCGCCTGACAGGTGAGTGGTCCTGGCTTCTGAGGGCCAGGCTGTAAGCGAGCAACTAACTAACTCTGCAGGCCCGTGCTGCTGACAAGGAGCCGTGCTCTAAAGCAACCTAATGCAACCTTATTGTTAATAACAAGCGTCATTACTGATGCCAGGTTCTGGCTCAGTGTTGAGCTGACTGTTCAGCCCTCGGCCAGGTCCCCATGGCGCTGGGCGGAGGGGAAGCGATGGTGGGGAATGCAGAGCACTGTGTGGGTAGGTGGCCTGGCCAGCCAGGTGACGCCCCGCCAGATGGTCGCCTTCCCCAGAGGCCACTGCTGAAACCCCGAAAGAGATAAAATGCCTGCGGAACCCTTCTCTGAGAGGGACCAGATGCTGCTTAGGAACCTGTTCACGCGGCAGCATCAGGTGGTGCATGAACAAAGCGAAGGAGAAGCTGCCCTAGGTCTCCTTAGAATAAAATAAATGCCCACTGATCTCTCCCTCCTTTTGCTGCTATGCATAGGTTAAAATGACCCCAGCTGAAGACAAGTATTAAAAACAGACTCTGAGAAATACAGGCATGGTATCGACCTTCAAGGTTTCCACGGAGGCATCTGCGAAGGGGAATTAACTAGGGGAGGCTTCCTACTGTTGCAGGGCCTGCGTGGGTCGCTTTTTCCACTGCTAGTGTTTCTGTTGGCAGAGAGCACGCTGCTGGAGTGCACCCCGGTGGCCTTCAGTGGAGGCAGTGTGTCGTGCGGGACAGAGACTTATCAAAAGGGGCCGGGGGATGGTTTTGTCTGCTGTGACCCCAGGGTGCCCTCTGGAATCTGTGAACAGACCTGGGCTGCGGGAGGGCACTCTGCCTGCCTTTGTTTGGCCTCAGCTCCAGTCTGCAGCAGCTGATCTGGTTATTATGCTCCTGAAAAGAATTTCTAGGTGGCCACAGTGACCATAAGGAACCGAGAAACCACGAGGGCTGAAAGCCACGAAGAACAACACATCGGCTGCTGAGTGATAATCCCGCCCATAATTAGAGGGTCCCTTTCAGCCCCGTGATGCCCATCGAAATCTGAACTAAGGCAGAGAGGAGCCCTCTGAGGTCTGTAGCCCACTGACTAAATGTGCTGTCTTCAGCGTAATTCGCTCATTTCATGGGACTCGATGTTTTAAAAAGAAAGTCAGAAGACTATCTGAAGAGTAGCTTTGGGGCAAAACCAGACCTCATTTAAGATTTAATTAAACTCGCCTTAGTTTTCTCAGCTCTTCCCCTCTAACGCATTCTTAAAATCCTGTGCACTTTAATGGAAATTTAATCTGTGTGGGTCTGATTTGTTTACGTTAGAATCATCAAAATGCTGTTTAGTAACAACGATTTCATATCCAACAAGATTTACATAACTTTCTCTTGGGCTATATTTCTAAGAAATAAAAACTGATGCTTGGGTCCTAAATGAACAGTTTCGCCTCATCTGAGACTTGTCATGGCTTCAGGTGCACAAGTGTGCCTTTCTCTGCTTTTCGCACTTCCCAGTGATCCCAAGCACCTCCAGGTCTGCACTACAGTAAAGGTGATCTGTGCCCTGTTGGCAGAATTTAACCCGTGAGGGTGCCCAGGAATAGCCAGCATCACCATGTTCTGTAACGTCACCTTGTGTTTTAATTTGTCACAAACAGCCTGCTGGCCGAGCGCAAGAAAATACATGCTGCTGCTAAGTCGCTTCAGTCGTGTCCGACTCTGTGCGACCCCATGGACGGCAGCCCACCAGGCTCCTCCGTCCCTGGGATTCTCCAGGCAAGAACACTGGAGTGGGTTGCCATTTCCTTCTCCATTGCACGCATGAATGCTAAGTCATGCGACCCCATGGACAGCATTCTACCAGGCTCCTCCACTCATGGAATTTTCCAGGCAAGAGTACTGGAGCGGGTTGCCATTGCCTTCTCCATGCTGTATCCTACTGATGTGAAATTGAACTAATTGTTGAATCTTTCTGATCTGTTTCTTCATCTGAAAAATAAGGGTAAATCCTTATGTACACAAGGGTTAGTAAGGGGATCAAATGAGATAATGGTAAGGTAAAACATTTAACAATGCATAAATGTTCTATAAATGTAGACTATCTCATACTTAATCATCACAGAAGTCTCCTATGAGTTAAAATCTGGTCATATTACATGTGATCCTAGATCCAAAGGAGAAGACAAGAAATATATATAACAAACTGTTATGTCTCTTATTAGAAACAGCACAACATTCATAACACTAATATTTATTTTTTTAATTTTTATTTTTACTTTATTTTGCTTTATAATACACCTGTATTAGTTTTGCCATACATTGACATGAATCAGCCACAGGTGTACATGAGTTCCCAATCCTGAACCCCCCTCCCACCTCCCACCCCATATCATCTCTCTGGATCATCCCCGTGCACTAGCCCCCAAGCATCCTGTATCCTGTATCGAACATAGACTGGCGATTCGTTTCTTACATGATAGTATACATGTTTCAATGCCATTCTCCCAAATCATCCCACCCTCTCCCTCTCCCTCAGAGTCCAAAAGTCCATTCTATACATCTGTGTCTCTTTTGCTGTCTCACATACAGGGTTATCATTACCATCTTTCTAAATTCCATATATATGTGTTAGTATACTGTATTGGTGTTTTTCTTTCTGGCTTGCTTCACTCTGTATAATAGGCTCCAGTTTCATCCACCTCATTAGAACAGATTTAAATGTATTTTTTTTAATGGCTGAGTAATTGTGTCTATGTCCCACAGCTTCTTATCCATTCATCTGCTGATGGGCATCTAGGTTGCTTCCATGTCCTGGCTATTATATACAGTGCTATGATGAACATTGGGGTACACATGTCTCTTTCAATTCTGGTCTCCTTGGTGTGTATGCCCAACAGTGGAATTGCTGGGTCATAAGGCAGTTCTATTTGCAATTTTTTAAGGAATCTCCACACCGTTCTCCATAGTGGCTGTACTAGTTTGCATTCCCAACAGTGTAAGAGGGTTCCCTTTCCTTCACACCCTCTCCAGCATTTATTGCTTGTAGACTTTCGGATCGCTGCCATTCTGACTGGTGCATAACACTAATATTTAAAATAATATGCTCAGTCGGACACATATCTGGTCCCAAAAGTGTTGTCAACTTTGGTTATTAGCTGCACGACCACATAAACTTTAAGAAAGAGGTCATAGATAACTTTTGAAAGTGATATGAATCCATATGTGTTTTAAACTTTTTTAAAAGTACACATATTCCAATGAAATTATGAGGAGATGAAGATAAGGTCATGGATATTTATAACACTTTTGCTTTTTTTTCCAACTCTATTATCTTTTTGATTCCCTTAGCAACCTTGTGAGGTAGATACAGGTAGATCTGATTAGTTCCCTCTTACAGATGAGGAAACCAATGCCCAGATTTTCCATAGCCACATGAAAAATTCACAAGCTAACTTGGGTTTCCACCTTTTTATTGGTGCTCATTTCATGAGAGCAGATCAAAGGCAGGCGTGGAGGACCTTAACTTAGGGACTTGCTTATCCAAATTCCAGTAAGACGTCTATTCACATTTGGTTCAGCAACTAAGGAGACAGAATCTAAAGGCTAGTAGCCTTGGGTAAAATGCCTGCCTACCAGGAGATCTTGGTGAATAAAAATATGAGGATGTAATTTTGCTTATGACCTTGCAGGATCTTAACAAGATTGTCACAGATTTCTTTGGTGTCTGGGAATAAGATGGGAAAATGTAAATTACTGTCCCCTTAGAAGGCTGTAATGTCAACTTGAATTCCTCTCTCAAGCACAGATTGCAAATACAGCAAACTTGCTGAGGAGATATGGACAAGTGCTTCACTGAGCATACCTTTGACACCAAAGGATGCAAATATAAGCCTGGAACTTGGAAGGATGGATAGAGGGACTGGAAAGTTTAATTAATGTTTCTTAGCTTTGAAGCAAGCATATAATGTCACTAGCTAGTAAACAGTCTACATTTGAAGTCAGTTTTGAATATCTATACGATGTTTCATGCTGACTGAGAATAAATTGGTATTTTACCAGGATATAACCCTGAATGAGAAGAATATAATAAAATAAACAAAGAACAGGATCCTACTGTATAGTACAGTTAACAAAATTTAATATCTTGTAGTAAAACATAATGTAAATATATATATTTAAATAAATATATATTTACTGAATCACTTTATATATACCAGAAACTAATACATTGTAAATCAACTACATTTCAGTTTTTTATAAAAAGGTAGCATATAAGTAGCCAATCTGCATCTTGTCCAAACTTCTAAGTCAAAAGAAACATTGAATAAGACACATTTACCACATATGATCCTCCAAAAGTTTCCGATGAATGGCAAAAGATTTGCACACATTTAAATTAGATTTCGCACAATCTGTCAAACGACAGAGTATTAAGGGGGATTAGCCTAATTAAATGGGATCGTGAGAATGCCTCTGAGAGATCCGAAGTGCAGATACCTTCCAAGCAGGATCACAGGACGGCCTCCCAGGATCTGTTTCGCCCCTTTCCTGGCTCTTGGTCACAGAGCACACTCATGCATGCAGTGACATCTAGTGACAAAGACAGTAACGCCAGCCCCGAGGCCACTCCTCTCCTGAGTGTCTCCACAGAAAGACCCTGTCCTCGTCACCACAGATTTGTGCACTGCGGTCTATTTTACAAAACAGATTCCCCAGTTTCTGCACTACATATATCCAGAAGAAGATCCACTAGTTCCAGCAAACTGTCCCAGCACTGCCATCCCAGCAGGCATTTGAAACGCATTTCTTCCTGGCTGCCCACTCAGTGAAAGCTGGCGTTCACACTGCAGACGCCCAGTTAGCGTGGAAGGTTCTGACAGACTATTGGCATCTTCCAAGGAAAGGATTAATGTGTGTGCGTGCTCAGTCCTGTCCGACTCTTTGCAACCCCATGGACTATAGTCTGCCAAGCTCCTCTGTCCTTGGGATGATCCAAGCAAGAATACTGGAGGGGGTTGCCGTGCCCTCCTCCAGGGGATCTTCCCCACCCAAGGATCAAACCCTCAGCTCTGATGTCTCCTGCATAGGCAGAAGGTTTCTTCACTACTGAACCACCTGGGAATTATGATGACTAGAACATGCCATCTGATATTCGTATTAGAATGTTCAGTATATATAAATGAGTAACACAGATGAAGTGACAAGATGAAGATTTAACCAGATTTCAAATTAATCTTAATCTCAGTGAAGCTCATTCTCGATCAATGGTCCCCATCTTTTTTGGCACCGGGGACCAGTTTCTGGGAAGACAGTTTTTTCCATGGAAGGGGAGGGGGTTGTTTGGGGGGGGAATGCGAGCAGTGGGGATGGCAGGTGAAGCTTCACTGGCTTCCTTGCCAGTCCACTGATCACCTCATGTTGAATTAGAAGAAAGTAAGACCAGAGCTGTTCACTGCCTTCCCTCAGCCACAGTGTTGCTAGTAAATTCTGTCTTGACCAGGATCAAGGTCTGTCAGCCGCTGGCAGCCAACCTTACAGGAGGTAGTGATGGTTTATCCTACCGCCCCACACACCAGAGGCCTTGTTACTTTACCGCTTCCTGGGATCTGCGGTGGGGCTCTGGGATCTAAATTTTCAACAGACACCCAGATGATCTTCATACTCTATGCGTGTCAGTGAAAAAGGGAAAATTAAACAGGAGGCCTGGAGTGGGTTCAAAATTTGTAAAGATAACTTAAAGTCACATAAATTGCCTGGGATTGAGTTCATAAAACTCAGCATCATGAATCAGACCATCCACTTTCAACATTTACAAAAATAATGGTGCACTTGCCAGAATTATTCCCAAGTGAATTGCAAAATGGCTGAAAAAATAACTGGCTTTTTTCCTTTTCTTTCCTTCGTTATTTTTGTCGGTGCCATTTCTACCTTTGGGGCTCTCTTTACCTGCCCTTATAGAAAAACAAGTAAATAGAATCTTTAAGTAAATCAGGCTTGCAGTTGTATTTTTTGAAATGCTAGCTATACAGCATGGCCAGTGCCTGAGAAGGGTATTCTCAGTTCCTCTGAACTACTGATTATGAATTAAATGCTTAAAAAGAGAATAATCTTTGATACAGCAAAGGACCCTGCTACTTAATGGCTCCCCATAGTAAATCCTATAGTCACATTTTACAAAGATAATAATAAACTAATTATTTTGTGATGAAGTGGAATATATATATATATATATATATATATATGGCTTATTTAAAGTTGGCATATCATGTGGACATTTATGATAAAATCAAATGTTTCTGTTGGGTTAACACTTTCATTTATACACTTACAGTGTAGATTCTAGTGTTTACTGGTACTGTTAAGACTAAGATTTTTTTCTTTGTTTGTTTTGGTTTTTAACTGTCTTTCCTTTGAAGTTCTGAAAATGCACTAACGTTGCCAAGTGATTTTTTTTTTTTGGTATGATTCTACTACCCAGGATAAGCTTTTTGACATTGATTTTCTCCTGGCTGTCTGTCTGTTTGAACTTGGATCTGCAGAGTTTTAGGGGCCTGGGATCTGCTTTAGGGATTTCAGGGAAATCTCTAAATTCAGGTGGATCAGGGGCAGTGAAGGACTGATTCTCAAAGAGCCCCCTTAAGCATAGCCTCAGGTTTTATTTATGATTTTTAAGAGAAAAAATTTTTTTTCACTTCAGGCAGGCTTGCAAAATATTAGTTTAGTGATTTCCTTGCAAAATGTTTTCCCCCTCCTTCCTCTGCTGCTTTTTCCTTCATTAACTCATTGATTTAATTTTATCCCAGAAGCAAGTAATTGTTATGACTTCACAGGTCCCTGTGATCTGAAAATTCAGAAACTGTGTAGAGACTGGAGCAGCTGTGTCCGGGAATATCCTGCATGCAACTGACACACTTATATGTCCCCATTCTGTGGGTTTTCCCATGCTTCTGGTACTTTTATTTATTTATTTTCATTTTAAAGATAAGTGCTTAGATGCTAGCAGGCCATTCACCCCTCTTCTCATATTTATTGCTGTGACTGGGAAGTGTGGTTTTGTTGTTGTTGTTTTTCAAGATTTGTTAAATCATGCACTTTCTCTCCTGAAAAACTTTGATTGGTCCTTGGTCACAAATGTGATGCTTGCTCAGATCAACCTAGTTAGCTCTTCTACTTGCCCCCACCCATGGCACAGCACTCCTGACCTTTCTTATTCTGCTTTTGTTTGGTTTCACATCACATTGTCATTTTGTATATACTGTTATCTGTCTGTCCATCCATCCATCCACTTACTTATTATTGCTGGAGGCTGAGCTGGGGTGTCTTGAATAACAATGAATGCTGGGATAGCTTCCCTGAGACCACGTCTTGGGCCTTAGCTCTGACTATCGACAGAGTTCACCTTTCTTCTCCATGTGGTACCTCCATGTGGATATCCCAGAAGGCTGCTTCGCTCACATCTCTGACCTGTCAGCTGGCCTGGCTGAACCGCGGGCCTCTGGCTGGGACCCATCTCCCTAGGTTCCTTCTCCATGCAGCTGGTTGGATTTCCTAACAGTGGAGAAGTCCCAGAGCATTGGGCCTTCTTACTTAGTTTCCATCTTGTGGCAGAGTAGATTGGTGAGTGACAGGGACTAAGCAGGAGAGGAGACAGGCAAAGGAGGAGGAACTGCTTATTTTTGCAGGGAGTTTTCTTTTGGGAGGATGATGTGTTTGGGAAATAGAGGTGGTGGTTGTACAATATTGCAAATGTACTAATGTACTATACAATTCACTTTTAAGTAGTTAATTTTGTATTATATGAATTTCACAATGGTTAAAAGAAAAATAAGGTCAGTCACAAGTTATCCCAGATTAAAAGAAAGAGGACCCCACAGGGTGCGAATACTGAAATGTAAGTCTGCCTGCTTGTAGCATCAATGCTTCTCATGTTAGAGTCATCATTCCCCTCAGCCCCTCTCACAACACTGCAAAACTTAAGATACCATAACAACGTTGCTGATAATATTAATACAGTCTTTTGTAGATGCTAGAGTTTCCAAGAAATTGAGTCAGTCATTTTTAATCAATGTCGGTGGCCAAATCTGTTTCAAAAGGTCTTCCTGAACTGTTTATTTGAAACTCAGAATACAATTTTCTCTAGGAATATTTTTTGAAATAATGGTTAAGATTCAGTTATAGTTCAATATAGAGTGCACTGACTTTATATTCAGAGAGTGACACCCACAAATCTGTACAGTAATTTCTATGTGCCAGATGCTGTTTTAAGGTTTTCAGATATTACTTAATCTGTATTACATAAAAACTTTTGAGTGTGCCACATGGTATGTGGGATCTCTGTTCCACAATCAAGGATGGAACCAATGCCTGCTGTGTTGGTAGTGTGGAGTCTTAACCACTGGACCACCAGGAAAGTCCTTAAATTAATTAACTTAATGATAAAATATATTATCATTTAGTCCCTTAAATGCAATACAATGAGGATGTTACTGTGACCATACTCATTTTATAGATGAGGAAACACAGAAGTTAAGTAACTTCCTATTGTGCATAACTAATAGTAGTGGTGTTAAGATTCAAACCTAGACAGTGTGAGTTCATAGTCCAGGCTCTTAGCCATTTTGCTATCACAACTTTTTACTTTCAATGTATAACTTAAATTCCTTAAGTCTCATTTCCTTCATCTGTATAAAATGATAAAGATTCCTTCTTCTAGGGGTTGCTTCAAGTTTTAAATGAGGATATCTATTTTAAAACATCAAAACAATATATAATTCTTGGCTTAATGCATCACTCTATTCCATTTATTTGTACAAGCATTTTAATTGAACACTTTCTGTGGCTCAGCTGGTAAAGAATCCTCCTGCAATGCAAGAGACCTGAGTTGGATCCCTTGGTCTGGAAGATCCCCTGGAGAAGGGCAAGGCTCCCCACTCCAGTATTCTGGCCTGGAGAATTCCATGGAATTCTCCATGAGATAGTATAGTCCATGGGATCGCAAAGAGTCAGACACAACTGAGTGACTTTCACCGGTTCACTTTCTATAGTTGAGTAAGATTGAATTAGTCCTCTCAAAAGCATATTGTCCACTCAAGAGAGAGATAACTAAATATACTACAGAGTGACACATTTTCTAGTCGGAAGATAAGAGAAAGACTTGGGGACTTGGGTCCACAGAGATCTGTGAATCTGGATATGAGAATTTTCCGCTTTGGCTGTGATGCCTTTATGACAACAATTATAGCTAAAGTCAATGTAACTAGCACCACAGAGGGTATATTTAGAAGCTCAAAAGTGCACTCCAAGAATTGTGCAAGTTGAGGTACCAGCCTCTATTAAATTGCCCACAAGCAAAACTGATCCTGAAGTTAGTAGAAAGTCACACAAAGCCAATAACAAGCAACAAGCCCAGGGGCAGACAGGGGTATTATCTTGAATTGACATCTTTGACATTCTCATTGATTTTTTACATAACAGGAACACTTTTCTTTAATATCTTTTGTATCTTGAATATGATAACAGAAGCTGTTTCATACAAAAATTTTGAGAGCATTTTAACACTTCTTGTGTCTTTAATTGAATAAAAATGATAAACCTCAAATACCTGTGCACTTTTAATAGTTTTTTTTTTCCCCAATTTTTGAAGAAGGAGGAATGGTAAAAATCTTCTGCCCTGATTGGTCACTGCTAACATTTCATAAGTTCCCACTCCTAAAATAGTAAACATGGACTCTTCAGAAAGAGGCTTAAGTCTCGCGTAAAGCATGGATGGATGCCATGATCATTGGGAGTTGGGGAAGAAGGTGAGGTCTTTATTTAAATACTTGATGATATCCTTCTTTGTTAAGAGGCCAGAGGAAGATAAGATTGCAATTAAGACTTTGTTTTGCCACAAGCACGTCCCTCCTTGGAATGCATGCCTCCATTTGCATCTGATGTTTATATAGACCAGGGTGTGCATTTCATGATATGCCATTTGAAAACAATGGAGGAACCTGATATTCTGCATTCTGTTGACTATTTTATCTTTCAGAGGCTTTTAGAAAAACCAAGGGGAATCTTTAGGTATTTACCCTGAACTCATCTGAATCTTGGGGCTCAACTGTACTGGGCAGAACCAAGAAAGAAAAGGGAGTGAAATAAAAATGAATGAGATGATATATCAAGTCCTCCAACACATGAAATATGTGAATAAATTAGGTAGAGAGTCAGAAGCTAGATCTCCATTACAGAAACATCAGGAAATAGGGAGAGGTCCTTTCTAGCTCACCAGGGCCCTTTTTCCAGTTGTATTCAATATTTATGGGGTAGAGAGTCTAAAATACTAAGAACTCCTTACAAAAGGGAAGACTTAAGCAAGATTATGGTATAATTTATATGTAATAATAATTTCTAATTCATTGATATTATTATTACCTAGTGCATTAGATTATTTCAGTCTAATGTTATGACATATATTATAAGAAACCAAAGAGAAATCACTAAACCATTAATCATTAATGAATTAATTTTACACATATTTATTTTAATTATAAAAATATGTTTTAGAATTTCTCCAAGTACGTCTTTGTTATATACACAAACACAGTTATGTGCTTCAATATATTTTTGTATATGTATATATAATATTGATGTATAATTATATAAATATAAATAATATAATGTACATATATAATTTTTATTTATATTGCTAAAAATGTTCATAATAGTTAAAGTTAAGTGGGAATACAAATGTACATGCCTCTATTGACAGATATATTTGGAAAAAATTCTGAATAGGTTTTAACAATTAAAATAATAAAATATCATTAAAATTATTTAAGCATACAATGAATATTTTATTAATCATTTTTCTTTGGTTTCTTGTCACCTGATATGACCATTCTTTTGAAGGACAAAGAAATCTGTGGATTAACTTTGAAACTAGAAAATTTGTTAATATATCACAATACCTATATGAGTCAGTCACTGACTGCATGATCATCTCAAACCTCAAACTGCTCTGGGAGTTTAGTCTTTACTTTCGTACCATGCACATGGCATATGGTGTCTATCGGGGTTACTCTGAATAACTTTATCTGTTTTTAAAATAGATTCTTGGTCTGTGGTAATGTGGGTTACTGATACATTTCCTATGCACCATGCACACAACTATTACTTTTCCTAAGCCATCCTATTGAAAGGGACACATTCAGAAACAGCTTATTTAATAGAATTGCTGTAATATTTGCTTCCATTGAACACTTTTCAACCTAATGTGTTAGAAGAAAAACATTTTTCATGATCCAGCAATTTCACTCCTGGATATATATCTGAAGACAATGAAAACACTAATTCAAAAACATAAGTATTGCTTACAGAAGCGAAGATATAGAAACAACCTAAGAGTCCATCAACAGATGAGTGGATAAAGATGCAGAATATATACACAATGGAGTTTACTTAGCCTCACAAAGAATGAAATTTTGTTATTTTCAACAACATGGATGGACCTGGAGGGTGTTATGCCCAGTGAAGTAAGTCAGACAGAGAAAGACAAATACTGCATGTTGGCATTTATACATGGAATCTAAAAAATAAAACAGATGAATGAGTAAAACAAGACAGAAACAGACTTAAAGAAAGAGAGCAAACCAGTGGGAAGAGAGGTCAGGGAAAGGCAAGGCTGGTGAAAAGAATTAAGTGGTATCAGCTCCTTTGTATAAAATAAATAAGATACAAGGGTGTATCTTATACAGGGAATATAACCAATATTGAATAATAACTTTAAATGAAATATAATGCTTAAAATAGTGAATCTCTATGCTGCATACCTGAAACTAATATAACATTGTAAATTAACTATACTTCAATTTAAAAAAATGATCTCATCAAAAAAAAGGATTAATATATGAGGTGATGGACATGTTAATAAACTACATGGTGGAAATAATTTAACAATGTATATGTATATTGTGTTCTTGCCTGGAGAATCCTAAGGATGGGGGAGCCCGGTGGGCTGCCATCTATGGGGTCACACAGAGTCGGACACGACTGAAGTGACTTAGCAGCAGCAGCAGCAGCAGCAGCAGCAGCATGTATATTACAGGGCAAAGCCTAACAGTTTTGCCAAGAGAATGCACTGGTCATAGCAAACACCCTCTTCCAACAACACAAGAGATGACTCTATACATGGACATCACCAGATGGCCAATACTGAAATGAGACTGATTATATTCCTTGTAGCCAAGGATGGAGAAGCTTTATATAGTCAGCAAGAACAAGACCAGGAGATGACTGTGCCTCAGATCATGAACTCCTTAGTGACAAATTCAGACTTAAATTGAAGAAAATAGGGAAAACCCCTACTTCATTCAGGTATGACCTAAATCAAATCCCTTATGATTATACAGTGGAAGTGACAAATAGATTCAAGGGATTACATCTGATAGACAGAGTACCTGATGAACTATGGATAGAGGCTCATGACACTGTGCATGAGGCAATGACCAAAACCATCCCCCCCAAAAAGAAATTTAAAAGGGCAAAATGTCTGTCTGAGGATGCCTTACAAATTGCTGAGAAAAGAGAAGTGAAAGGCAAAGGAGAAAAAGAAAGATATACACATCTAAATGCAGAGTTCCGAAGAATAGCAAGGAGAGATAAGAAAGCCTTCCTAAGTGATCAGCGATCAATGCAAAGAAATAGAGGAAAGCAATAGAAAGGGAAAGACTAGAGATCTCTTCAAGAAAATTAGAAATACTAAGACATTTCATGCAAAGATGAGCACATTAAAGGACAGAAACAGTATGACTTAACAGAAGATATTAAGAAGAGGTGGCAAGAACACACAGAACTATACAAAAAGATCCAGATAACCACAGTGACCCAGATAACCATGATGGTATGATCACTTACCTAGAGCCAGATATCCTGGAATGCAAAGTCAAGTGGTCCTTAGGAAGCATCACAATGAACAAAGCTCATGGAGGTAATGGAATTCCACTTGAGCTTTTTCAAATCCTAAAAGATGATGTTGTGAAAGTGCTGCACTCAATATGCCAGCAAATTTGGAAAACTCAGTAGTGGCCCCAGGACTGGAAAAGGTAGTTTTCATTCCAATTTCAAAGAAAGGCAATGCCAAAGAATGTTCAAACTACTGCACAAGTGCGTTAATTTTCACATGCTAGCAAAGTAACGCTCAAAATTCTCCAAGCCAAGCTTCAACAGTGCATGAACCGAGAACTTCCAGATGTTCGAGCTGAGTTTAGATAAGGCAGAAGAGCCAGAAATCAAATTGCCAACATCCGTTGGATCACAGAAAAACAAGTGAATTCCAGAAAGACATCAGCTTCAGTTTCACGGACTACACGAAAGCTTTTGACTGTGTGGATAAGAACAGACTGTGGAAAATCCTGAAAGAGATGGGAATACCAGACCACCTTACCTGCCTCCTGAGAAATATGTATGCAGGTCAAGAAGCAACAGTTAGAACTGAACATGGAACAATGGTCTGTTTCACAATTGAGAAAGGAGTATGTCAAGGCTGTATGTTGTCACCGTTTCTATTTAACTTACATGCAGAGTACATCATGAGAAATGCCAGGCTGGATGAATCACAAGCTGGAATCAAGATTGCCAGGAGAAATATCAAAAATCTCAGATATGCAAATGACACCACCCTTTTGGCAGAAAGCGAAGAGGAACTAAAGAACGTCTTGATGAAGATGAAAGAAGAGAGTGAAAAAGTTGGCTTAAACTCAGTATTCAAAAAAGAGAGATCTTGGCATCTGGTCCCATCACTTTATGGCAAGTAGATGGTGAAACAATGAAAACAGTAACAGACTATTTTGGGGGGCTCCAAAATCACTGCAGATGGTGTCTGCAGTCATGAAATTAAAAGACGCTTACTCCTTGGAAGAAAAGCTGTGAAAAACGTAGACAGCATATTGCAAAGCAGAGACAGTACTTTGTGACAAAGTTCTAAATAGGCAAAGCTATGGTTTTTCCAGTAGTCATGTATGGATATGAGAGGTGGACCATAAAGAAGGCTGAACACTGAAGAATTGATGCTTTTGAACTGTGGTGTTGGAGAAGACTCTTGAGAGTCCCTTGGACTGCAAGAAGATCCAACCAGTCAATACTAAAGGAAATCAATCCTGAATATTCCTTGAAAGGACTGATTTTGATATTGAAGCTCCAATACTTTGGTCACCTGTGTGAAGAGCCAACTCATTAGGCAAGACCCTGAGGCTGGGAAAGATTGAAGGCAGGAGGAGAGGGGACAGCAGAAAGCAAGATGATTGGATGGCATCACTGACTCAATGGACATCTGTTTGAACAAAATCCTGGTGATGATGAAGGACAGGGAAGCCTGGCATGCTTCAGTTCATGGGGTCACAAAAGTTGGTCATGACTGAGCCACTGAACAACAATATGTATATTAATCACTATGAAGAGCACTTCAAGTATCCTATACTTTTAGTTATCAATTATACCTAAATAAAACAGAAAAAATTAAAAGAAAAATATTTTTCACTTTCTGCCCCCAAACAAATGTGATTTTAATTTTATTTGACTGTGTTTAGCCTAAGTAAATTTGGTCTGGTCCTTTATCAACCATCAGACGAAATGAAGGTAATAAAACCACTCCTCTCATAATGAAAAAAAAAAAAAAAGCATGTGAAAAAAAGAAGCTAAATGGAAACTATGAAAGGTAATTTCAAAAAATGTTGCTAATGATTAATTGCTGAGAAAAGCATTTTCGTGTTTATATGGTAGATGCTTACTACCTAATTAAATATGATCTGGAAAGCACAATCAAATGGTTAGGGATGCTTAGCCATTTTTTTAAAAACTCAAAATAAAATGATTGCCTTAAGAAAAATTCTATATATTGTTCATCCCACTAGGAATCCAGACCAAATGATTACTTTCAGGTTTTCTTGGAAATAAATGAAGGTAAAGATGGATAATACTGATCATTGCTCTTGTCCCATTACTGAAGTAAAAGCAGGTAAGGTGAACAGGAAGATGTAAGAAGTTTTGAAAGGGTATGACGTGGAGAGTAGGGGGTGGAGCAGCGGGTACTGTCCTCTATAATCTCAACAAGATAGCTGACTGGTGCTTAGACCACTTCAGAAATGTCAACTCTTAACAGCCTCTCAGTAGGGCTTCTTGAACTGCCTTAGTGATTTTTTTTTTTTTTTTACAATCTTCTTAAAGCGTTTTATTGTTTAAGGGACAAGACCAACAGTATCAGTTAGCTGTAAACACGCTTTCACAACAGTTTCCTTTTGAAAGTGTCCTTTCCTTCCATTTTTGTAGTTCCTACAGAGAACCAAACATTTTCCAGGGTCTTCATTTTGAAGATCATCTCCACCTCGCGCCGTCTACGCCGTCCGCGGCCGCCTGGCCCGCGCCTCCGGGGCCTCGCTGGGGACGCCGGGCCCGGGGGCGGCCAGCGGGCGGGGACACGGGGCGCCGGCGGGCTGGCGGGCGGGCGGCCCCATCTTCCGGCGCGAGCGCCGCGGCCCAGCGCGCCTGCCTTAGTGATTTTGATCATGCCATTGAGAAGTAACTGGACAAAACCTCGGAGAATGTCTGTGCTTAACAGAATGCATATGTGTACACAGAGAAACACTCTTGCCACCTTGTCCCGTATTACTACACCCACAGGGTTGTTTATGCTTCCCTGGGGGCTCAGTCAGTAAAGAATCCACCTGCAAAGCAGGACACCACCTACAATCCAAGAGACCAGGGTTCGATCCCTGGCTCGGGAAGATCCTCTGGAGAAGGAAATGGCAACCCACTTCAGTATTCTTCTCTAGGAAATCCCTTGGACAGAGGAGCCTGGCAGGGTACAGTCCATCGGGTCACAAGAATTCAACATGACTGAGTGACTGAACCACCACTGCCAGAGTTGTGTATATTTACATATCTTCCTAATGTAGAATTATACTGAACATTAGGAATTAGTGAGTAAAGACTTCTCACTACGTTAATGTTGCCATATATGAAGATGGGGAGGAAATACTACACAGTGGAAGCAGAGATTGGAACACTTGTACCTACGTTTCTTTCTTTTTCAACTTTTAATTTTATATTGAAGTATAGCTGATTAACAATGTTGTGATAATTTCAGATGCCCCAGCCATACATATACATGTATTCAGTTTCCCGCAAACTCCCCTCCCATCCAGGCTGCCATATAGCAGTAAGCATAGTTCCCTGGGCTCTACAGATGTACTTACGTTCCTGTTTTAAAATAAAAGAATGAGAATGATCCAACAATCCTACTTCTGGGCATATACCCAGACAAAACAATAATTCCAAAAGATACATGCACCCTTATGTTCATAGTAGCGCTGTTAACAATGGCCAAGATATGGAAACAAACCTCAATGTCCATCAATAGGTGAATGAATGAAGAAGATGTGATATATATACAATGGAATATTACTCAGCTATTAAAAATAATGAAATAATGCCATTTGAAGCAAAATGGATGAATCTAGAGATTATCATACTAAGGGAAGTAAGTAAAAAAAAAAGACAAATACCACAAGATACCATATATAAGCATGTGTGAAATCTAAAATACAACATAAATGAACAGATCTACAAAACAAGCACAGACATAGAGAACAGACTTGTGGTTTCCTAGGGGCAGAGGTGGTATGGGAGGGAAGGATTGGGAGTTTGAGATTAGCAAGTGCAAACTAGTAGATATAGGATTTTAATAGCATTTGAAATCATTTCTACCAATTTCCTTAAAAGTTCAAAACTCACTTCCTTGAATATGCTTTTCTGTATTAAATTAATTCAAAACTCATTATAGCCTTACTTGTATCTCTAATGTTTAACACAATGCAATTATAATAGTACAGTAACAAGATTAGTTACACCAACAGACATATGCATGTGAAGATTTTCCCCTTTATATCTGGTATTCTAAGAGGTTTTCCTGTGGCCTTGTCATACACTGAAACGTTCATCATAAATCTTGGGGGATTCTTGCACTATATTCAACTTTTATATTTTAATATCTTTCAGTTTAATTCAGTTGCTCAGTCGTGTCTGAATTTTTGTGACCCCCATGGGCTGCAGCACTCTAGGCCTCCCTGTCCATCACCGACTCCCGGAGTTTACTCAAACTCATGTCCACTGAGTCGGTTGTGTCATTCAACCCTCTCATCCTCTGTCATCCTCTTCTCCTCCTGCCTTCAATCTTTCCCAGCACCAGGGTCTTTTCCATTGAGTTGGTTCTTTGCATCAGGTGGCCAAAGTATTGGAGTTTCAACTTCAGCATCAGTCCTTCCAATGAATATTCAGGACTGATTTCCTTTAGGATTGACAGGTTAGATCTCCTTGCAGTCCAAGGGACTCTCAAGAGTCTTCTCCAACATCACAGTTCAAAAGCATCAATTCTTTGGTGCTCAGCTTTCTTTATACTCTGACTCTGATATCCATACATAACTATTATTATATATAATATATAATTATATATAATATATAATATATAATAATTATCATATTATATAATATATAATATGATGTTTATATTATATAATATTATATAATTAGATATATAATTATATTATATTATAAAGAACAGAATTTGGACTCTGTGGGAGAGGGAGAGGGTGGCATGATTTGGGAGAATGGCATTGAAACATGTATACTATCATGTAAGAAACGAATCGCCGGTCTAGGTTCGATACAGGATACAGGATGCTTGGGGCTAGTGCACTGGGATAACCCAGAGGGATGATATGGGGAGGGTGGTGGGAGGGGGATTCAGGGTTGGGAACTCATGTACACCTGTGGCAGATTCATGTCAATGTATGGCAAAACCAATACAGTATTTAAAGTAAAAATTAAAAATCATAATAATAATAAATAAATAAAACAAAAATAATATAATATACATTATATAGATTACTATCTATATATAATATAGGTTATATTATATGATGTTATACAAATTATATATTATATTATAATATATATAATATATAATTATATTTGTAAACTATACAATTGTTATCTATTAATATATTATACAATTATACATAATATATTATATTAATATATAATTATATACATATAATATATACATAATTTATAACATATAAATTTAATATAATATAATAAATCATAGTGTATAATGCAACTGAATTTAAATACAGGGGTGGCTTTGTTCCTAGAGTGCAATAGAGAACTTTATATGGCCATCTAATTTTGCTTTCTTCAAAAATACTACAAAAAGTATAGAAAAATGTATTTGACCTAAAAGACAGACCCACAAAAATAAGGAGACCAGAAAAATAGACAGGAGCTATGCAATTTTCAGAAGTAACTGACTTAAAAGATTCAAGAAAGCTGAATTTTCTGTTGGGGGATACAATGGAAAACCAATTTTAAGAACACAGTCTTTACGGTCATAAAAAGTTTCAGGAAACTGCAACATAGGTAACTCCAGGGCTAGGGTGAAGGGGAAGTTGACAAAAGAGAAGGATAATAGGAACACTTTTAAAAGAATTTCACTAGATTCTGCACCAATTCTTCCTCTGCAACAAAAATTTGGTAGGAATAGAAGACAGGTCTCCCGAAATGGGATACAGCAGGCACAGTTGAAACGAGTAGTGTACTGGAACTGCAGAGGAATGATTTGACTCTACTCAGTGATCACTCTGAAGGTCATCAGCTCAAATAAACCTGTAGGATTCAACTAAAGCTATTACTTCCCACCATCTATTTGTACCCTTCCCTTCTAAATGCAAGGAGTCATCCATACCTCAAACAAGATTGCTTGGTACCAGGACTGATGTTTCACTTTTATCATATTTCTAAGGGAACAGAGATAAAAAGTTATGCCAAGGTCATATGCCAAGGTCAGCTCCACCTGAAAAGCCACAACATTACTGCTGTGTCCTGGCTATGTCCTGTGGGGTCTGCAATGAGAGGGGAGAATACAGCGGTTCTGTGGCCACGGCTCCTGTGCCAGCCAGGAAAGAAGAAAAGTGTCTGCAGTTCCTATGGCTCCTGGAGTTTTCCTCTAGCCTCTTGACTCATGCCTTGCCAACCCTGGGTTCAGAGAACAGTGTGGACAGTTTGAACAGCAAGACAGTTGGCGTAAGGAACAGAATATGACATTGACTGTTCCTACCAAAGAAAATGATGTCTTTTCACTTTGCTCACATACATTTTCCATGTTTTATTCATTTATGGTTGAGTATTGCAACATTTTCATTGCTATTGCAAATGACATCTCCTTTGCCTTCATCCTGTAACTAATTCTTATTTGTGCATACGATAGGTATTGGTTGGTTGGTTATTTATTTATTTTTTTGTATGTTCATTTATATACCCTGATAGTTTCCCATTGTTTCTCTTGGATTTCATCAATGCCTTGATGAAATGCTTCTCTATTCTATCCACATGTAAACGATATGGTTTTCAAGAGAATGAGGCAGCACACTTTTGAGAGAAGAATCAAGGTGCCTAGAAAGAAAAGACCATCTTACAGAAGCTGATTCCTTTACAGAAGTTTTTAGTAAATGCACAATGTTTGCAGAAGATGGCTAAGGATCAACTGCACTATTGAAGTCAGCCCAAAACGATGAGGGTGTGCAGGTAACACTCAGCATAATCTTAACCATGACAGCAGACACTTTCCGTGAGCGATTCTGCTCAGCATCATTGGAATTCTGTAAAACTGCAAGACAATGTAGAAAAGGATTGAATTAACCCCAAACCAGGAGTTTTGATCTCATTTCACTTAGATCAGCACAGTTCAGTTCAGTTCAGTCACTTAGTCGTGTCCAACTTTTTTTCGACCCCATGGACTGCTGCACGCCAGGCCTCCCTGTCCATCACCAACTCCCGGAGTCTACCCAAACTCATGTTCATTGGGTCGGTGATGCCATCCAATCATCTCATTCTCTGTTGTTCCCTTCTCCTGCCCTCAATCTTTCTCAGCATCAAGTCTTTTCAAATGAGTCAGCTCTTTGCATCAAGTGGCCAAAGTATTGGAGTTTCAGCTTCAACATCAGTCCTTTCAATGAATATTCAGAACTGATTTCCTTTAGGATGTACTGGTTGGATCTCCTTGCAGTCCAAGGGACTCTCAAGAGTCTTCTCCAACACCACAGTTCAAAAGCATCAATTCTTCAGCACTCAGCTTTCTTCACAGTCCAACTCTCACATCCATACATGACCACTGGAAAAACCATAGCCTTGATTAGATGGACCTTTGTTGGCAAAGTAATGTCTCTGCTTTTGAATATGCTATCTAGGTTGGTCATAACTTTTCTTCCAAGGAGTAAGCATATTTTAATTTCATGGCTGCAGTCACCATCTGCAGTGATTTTGGAGCCCATAAGAATAGTCTGACACTATTTCCAGTGTTTCCCCATCTATTTCCCATGAAGTGATGGGACCAGATGCTATGATCTTTGTTTTCTGAATGTTGAGTTTTAAGCCAACTCTTTCACTCTCCTCTTTCACTTTCATCAAGAGGCTCTTTAGTTCTTCTTCACTTTCTGCCATAAGGGTGGTGTCATCTACATATCTGAGATGAGTAAAAACAAATGTGTTTCTTATATTCATCACAAAAGACCTTGTTATGGGATGAGCACTAGGAGGGAGTCAACTGAATCTTTGTTAGCAATGTAACAGTCATCACTGTTTTAGCACATAAGGGCAGAATGTATATTGATGGAGTTGTTTGTCACTTCAGAGCTGAGAAACCAAGCAAATAGCAAAATAGCAAAATTTATTGTTGATGTCTTTCTTTCAGAGCTGAGAAACCAAAGTTTTACATGCCCTAGTGAGTACAATTATTGCAATGAATCATCTGGCAGAAATTACCAGTTTCCAAATGTGAAAAATAAGTTTACTAGGGATGAATCAGAGGTTAAAAGTCATTGAGATAGAGTCACACTGATAAGTGAGTGACCTTCCTTTCCTGTTAGTTTATTGGTTTTTATGATCATCAATAAATATTCCAAAAATTATGATTCTTTGAATCGCCTGCATCAGCATGAGCCAAGTTTTAGAAATGTAGAGTCTTGGCTCCACCTCCAATCTACTGATTCAGAATCCCTGGGAGGGGATCCCTAGAGTCTGTTTTAACAAATCTTCCAGATGATTCTAACACAGACTGAAGTTTGAGAAGCATATTTTGAGAAATACAGAAAAAAACCATGGATCTGCCTTCTGAGAGTGAAGAGTGACAGCTTACAAAAGCAAACAAGATGATTCTTGGCAAATTAGGTGAATAGCAATGAACTAGTGACGACAGAGATCCAGAAAAATTCTCACTTCATGGATTGCAGGTTGAAGACCAGAGCCTCTCTATGGTGACCAGCTGTTCGATTTTCCTCTGCACTGTCGCGTTTTAAAACTGGCGAGCTTGTGTCTTAGAAATCCCTCATTTTCTTTCTTTTTTTTTTTAATTTTTATTTTTTTTTTAGTTTTTTATTTTTTAAATTTTAAAATCTTTAATTCTTACATGCATTCCCAAACATGAACCCCCCTCCCACCTCCCTCCCCATAACATCTTTCTGGGTCATCCCCATGCACCAGCCCCAAGCATGCTGCATCCTGCGTCAGACATAGACTGGCGATTCAATTCACATGATAGTATACATGTTAGAATGTCATTCTCCCAAATCATCCCACCCTCTCCCTCTCCCTCTGAGTCCAAAAGTCCGTTATACACATCTGTGTCTCTTTCCCTGTCTTGCATACAGGGTCGTCATTGCCATCTTCCTAAATTCCATATATATGTGTTAGTATACTGTATTGGTGTTTTTCTTTCTGGCTTACTTCACTCTGTATAATCGGCTCCAGTTTCATCCATCTCATCAGAACTGATTCAAATGAATTCTTTTTAACGGCTGAGTAATACTCCATTGTGTATATGTACCACAGCTTTCTTATCCATTCATCTGCTGATGGACATCTAGGTTGTTTCCATGTCCTGGCTATTATAAACAGTGCTGCGATGAACATTGGGGTACATGTGTCTCTTTCAATTCTGGTTTCCTCAGTGTGTATGCCCAGCAGTGGGATTGCTGGGTCATAAGGTAGTTCTATTTGCAATTTTTTAAGGAATCTCCACACTGTTCTCCATAGTGGCTGAAATCCCTCATTTTCAAGCAAAGAAAGACAGTGGGTGACCCTAACCACCATCTGGCCAGCAACCCAATGAGTGAATTAATAGGCCCAGGTCTCCTGGAGCTGTGGCTTCTCCAATATTATCATGTTACCTTGGTAAAATGTTACTTTGGAACTCACACTCAAATACGGTGTGTTCTATGTTTTCCACTTGGCAAATCCGACATTTGCATTTGTCTTTCATACTTCATTCTCACGGGTCTTGTTTCTGTGGGTGCTTTATGATGTGTATCGTGTGTGTGTCTGTGAGAGAGAGAGAGAGCACACAGTGAGCTAATAATTATTGGAAATTCTTTGAGAAAACACTTGCATTTACTTCTCCAGTAAACACTTCAAATTGCAATTCTTCATGTATGTGTCTGTGTGTGTGGTGTCGTGTACCTTAGAAAATATTCTTTCCAATGTCATTTTAAGAGCTCTTGTTCACCTACTTTTCCTCCTCTATCTTGCCATGTAAATGCCTTTGTTGGTGGTGGTGGTTGACTGTATATATATAGTGTGTCTCTTCACTTCTACATACCTTCTCTGCCACTTCATACCCATAGATGTGGCTTGGATGCCCCCAGAATTTTCTGCTCCTTACAGTAGCAGTGTCCTGGGTGTGGGCTTTTTTTTTTTTTTGGAGGTACTATTTTTGGGGGAACCATGTTTGTCAGAGCTACCTGTCGATTCTTGGCTTTCTTCCTCAACTTGGTTTCCTTTTCATTACATGTTCAACCTTTCTGTCATTGACTATGGTCTAGCATTTGTGCCTTCTAAATTCTTTGTAACTATAGTTTTTATCATTATCATCACTATTATTGTTGTTGTTATTGTTACTGTTATTTTGATTTCAGAAGAGATAGAGGGACAACGATGCCTTCACCACAGCATCTTCAGCTGAAATATAGCTTAGTTCATCTTCAACAGATGATGCCAGGAGTTTCTGGGCTCAGAACTTGGAATTATGCTACATGGTGTGCGTGCACGCTCACTTGCTCAGTTGCATCTGATTCTTTGGGACCTGTGGACTGTAGCCCCCCGGGGTCTTCTGTCCATGGAATTATTCCGGCAAGAATACTGGAGTGGGTTGCCATTTCCTCCTCCCGGGGATCTTCCCAACTCAAAGAGTGAACACATGTCTCCTGCATCACCTGCCCTGGCACGTGGATTCTTTACCACTAGTGCCACCTAGGAAGCCCCTGATGGAGCAATACTCAATTTAACTTTCCAATGACTCACTCTAATTCTACCTTGACTATGCCCTAGAGTTTCAAAACTATGTACATCTCATATTTCAATCTCACAGTATTTCTGCAATTTTGTGACTATAATGATTTTACAAATAAATTTGCTAATTATAACAGCCAAACTGCCAGAAAACAATCTTGGAATCAAATATAATTCAACTTTGAAAGTTTCTGTTTGTTTGAAAGTAAAACTGGTGTGTTAGAAAATTTTGTAATGTTTGGATTTACTGAGCAGCTGTAAGTTGGATACTGTGGGTGGGAAAAACCTAAGCTGATGCAGACAGCACTGCCCCCCAGGTATTTTGGATCCCTGGGCATTCCAAATTTCAAGACTTTTTTTTCAATTTAAATTGAAAAATTAGGAATCTATCATTCCAACATGAATCATGAAATTGTGAATTCTTTTGAGCCATTTTGAAACCATTTCTTAAAACCATTAAATTATCTTTAAATGTGCTCATATTAGGTTTTATAAACCTACCACTTCCCCTAAAATTTTATAATTATAGGTTTTCAGGCAGGTGACTGAGCTTGGCACATTCAACCTAGTTTTCAGCATGAAATTGCATTCATCACTCATCGCATTTCACAGGCACAAGCAAACTTGATATAAAGCCCCCTTCCATTATAGTCCGGCCCATTTTATCTCTGCTTATGGTGGAAAAGATGCCTCTTTGTCCTGACCAGCAATTAGAAGGCAGAAGGATTAAGAAAATAGGGTAAGTTAAACCAGGCTCATCATGAGAGTAATGAAATCTTCAGTGTGTTCATGGCCCCTTCATAAATTCTGGTTTTGTTCCGTAGAACCAAGTGTGGTTTTCATTAAATGGAGTTCTGAAATAATATACCGAGGGGTCCTTTACTGTGTTTTCCCTAGAATACCTGTATAAATATTTTATATTCGTAAACTAATGGGTTCTCCTGTGTGATGGCGGATTTATAAGTGGGAAGGCCAAAAGAGAAAAAGTTGGGTTAGGTGAACCAATACCATGTAAGTGGTCAGATAAGAAACAAACTCTAAATTTCTAGATTCTACATATATTCCTCCAGTCCCCTCCCTCTGAGGTATTGGCTAAGTCACCTGATTGCATCACACCGCAGTGTCCACACATGACTATTTTTCAAAATTGTAATCATTTAATTTATTGAAATATAGTTGATTTACAATGTTTCAGATTTTCAGCAGTGATTCAGTTATATATGTATGCATATGTAATATATATGTGTCATATTATTATAAGATATTGAAGTAGTTTCCTGTACTATCCAGTAGGTCCTTGTTGTTTATTTTATATGTAGTAGTATGTACATAAAATTGTCCCCTTTGGTAACCTTAACTTTGTTTTCTCTTTCTTGAGTCTACTTCTGTTTTATAAATAAGTTCATTTGTATCATTTTAAATTCCACGTATAAGTGATATCATATGTTACTTGTCATTCTCTTCCTGACTTGCTTCATTTAGTTTTGATAATCCCTAGGTCCACCCATGTTGCTGCAAATGGCACTCTTTCATAGCAGCACTAATTACAATAGCCAAGACAAGGAAGCAATCCAAATGTTCATCAACAGGTGAATGGATAAAGATGTGAGATATATATTAATATATATGTATGTTTTTTATATCTATCTGTCTATCTATATATCTTGGGCTGCCCAGCTGGTGCAGGTGGTAAAGAACCCACCTGCCAGTATAGGAGACATAGGAGACACAGGTACTATCCCTGCGCTGGGAAGATCCCCTGGAAGAAAGCGTGGCAACCCACTCCAGTGTTCTTGCCTGTGGAATCCCATGGACAGAGGAGCCTGGTGGGCTACAGTTCAAAGGGTGCAAAGAGTCGGATACAACTGAAGCGACTTAGCCCATCCACATATATATTTATGCATACACACACATACACAAATGGAATATTACCCAGTAATATAAAGAAATGAAATAATCCATATGATCTGAGGCAGTGTTTCTTGAACTTTAATGTGTACATGTATCACCGGGGGTCTTGCTAAAATGCAGATTCTGATTCAGTAAGTATGGTGCTGAGTCTGAGATTCTGAATTTATGAACAAGCTACCAGGAGATGCTAATAGCATGGTGCTAAGGTCACATTTAAGTAGCTGGATTTTAGAATTATGCTGCCCAGAATGGCAGCCACATGTGACTAGAAACATGGCTAAAGGGATGGAGGAATTAAATTTTTAATTCTGTTTCATTTTAATTAATTTAAACTTTTAAAAATGTCTACCTATGGCTGATTCATGTTGAGGTTTAACAGAAAACAACAAAATTCTATAAAGCAATTATCTTTCAATAAAAAATAATTTAAAAAACTAATAATTCAGTTATGGGAAAAAATGACATATAAAACAATTTAGATATGTGAATCTATCTTTTTCAGTGACACATTTTACAAAATCTAAATAAAGATCAAGCAGTTCTGATAAAACTTTATGTCCAAATTGAGATACAGTGTTACTGTAAAAAAAAAATGTATCAGATTTGGAAGGCAGTACAAAAACAGAATGAACTATGTCACTAATATTTTATCTTGATTATTCATTAAAGTAATATTTTGAATATACTGTTTATAATATATTAACATGCATTTCTTCTGTTTCTTTTTATACTTTAAAAATGCAGCTACTGAAAACTTCAACATTCATCTATATGTATATATCTCATATTACATCTTTTGGACAATGCAGGTCTAGGGTGCAGCCCTGTAGCCCTTAATTCCAGCACAGCTGAATTATCAATAGTTAGGTCTCTAAATACTGCAGAATCAGACCTCAAATATGTATTTCTTTTTTTGCCCTTTTCCTTTTTTCCTTTTCTTCCCATGCCTTTTTTATTTCTGTCCATCTTCTCTATTTTCTTGTTCTCTTTCTCTCTCTCTCTCACACACACAGAGACATATATATATATATTCATTTACATTTGTTTATTTATTACTCAAAATCACTGCAGATGGTGATTGCAGCCACAAAATTAAAAGACACTTACTCCTTGGAAGGAAAGTTATGACCAACCTAGATAGCATATTGAAAAGCAGCGACATTACTTTGCCAACAAAGGTCCATCTAGTCAAGGCTACGGTTTTTCCAGTGGTCATGTATGGATGTGAGAGTTGGACTGTGAAGAAAGCTGAGCACCAAAGAACTGATGCCTTTGAACTGTGGTGTTGGAGAAGACTCTTGAGAGTCCCTTGTTACTGCAAGGAGGTCCAACCAGTCCATTCTAAAGGACATCAACCCTGGGTGTTCTTTGGAAGGAATGATGCTGAAGCTGAAACTCCAATACTTTGGCCACCTCATGTGAAGAGTTGACTCGTTGGAAAAGACTCTGATGCTGGGAAGGATTGAGGGCAGGAGGAAAAGGGGACGACAGAGGATGAGATGGCTGGATGGCATTACTGACTCGATGGACATGAGTTTGAGTAAACTCTGGGAGTTGGTGATGGATAGGGAGACCTGGCGTGCTGCAATTCATGGGGTCACAAAGAGTCAGACACGACTGAGTGACTGAACTGAACTGAACTGATGCCTTCTTTGGAGAAATGTCTATTTAGATCGTTTGCCCACTTTGTGATTAGGTTGTTCATTTTTCTGGTATTGAGCTGCATGAGCTACTTATATATTTTGGAGATTAATTTTTTGTCACTTGCTTTGCTTGCTATTATTTTCTCCCATCCTGAAGGCTGTTTTTTTACCTTGCTTATAGTTTCCTTCATTGTGCAAAGCTTTTAAGTTTAATTAGGTCCCATTTATATATTGTTTTTATTTCCATTACCCAGGAGGTGGGTCATAGAGAATCTTGCTGTGATTTATGTCAGAGAGTGTTCTGACTATGTTTTTCTATAAGTGCTTTATAGTTTCTGGTCTTACATTTAGATCTTTAACCCATTTTGAGTTTATCTTTGTGTATGGTGTTATAAAGTGTTCTAGTTTCATTCTTTTACAGGTGGTTGACCAGTTTTCCCAGCACCACTTGTTAAAGAGACTTTCTTTCCTCCATTGTATGTTTTTGCCTCCTTTGTCAAAGATAAGGTGCCCATAGGTGCATGAATTTATTTCTGGATTTCCTATTTTGTTCCACTGATCTATATTTCTGTCTTTGTGACAGTACCATACTGTCTTGATAACTGTAGTTTTGCAGTATAGTCTGAAGTCAGCAAGACTGACTCCCCCCAGTTCCATTCTTCTTCAACAATATTGCTTTGGCTATTAAAGGCTTTTTGTGTTTCCATACAAATTGTGAAATTATTTGTCCTAGTTCTGTGAAAAATACCATGGTAGTTTGATAGGGATTACATTGAATCTATAGATTGCTTTGGGTCGTATATTCATTTTCACTATATTGATTCTTCTGATCCACATACATGGTATATTTCTCCATCTATTTGGTTCATCTTTGATTTCTTTCACCAGGGTTTTATACTTTTCTATATATAGGTCTTATGTTTCTTTAGGTAAATTTATTCCCTAAGTATTTTATTCTTTTTGTTGCAATGGTGAATGGGATTATTTCCTTAATTTCTCTTACTGTTTTTTCATTGCTAGTGTATAAGAAAGCAAGGGATTTCTGTGTATTAACTTTATATTAGTGGGAATGTAATATGGAACAGTCAATATGGAGAACAGTGTGGAGATTCCTTAGAAAACTGAGAGTAGAACTGCCATATGACCCATCAATCCCACTGTGGGGCATACACACCAAAGATACCAGAATTGCAAGAGACATATGTTCATTGTAGCACTGTTTACAATAGCTAGGACATGGAAGCAACCTAGATGTCCATTGGCAGATGAGTGAATAAGGAAGTTGTGGTGCATATTCAAAATGGAATACTACTCAGCTATAAAAAGGAATGCATTTGAGTCAGATCTAATGAAGTGAATGAAACTGGAGCCTATTATACAGAGTGAAGTAAATCAGAAAGAAAGACAAAAATACTATATATTAACACATATATATGGAATTTAGAAAGACAGTAACGATGACCTTACATGCAAGGCAGCAAAAGAGACATAGATGTAAAGAACAGACTTTTGGACTCTGGGAGAAGGAGAAGGTGGGATGATTTGAGAGAATAACATTGAAACATGTATATTACCATATGTGAAATAGATGACCAGTGCAAGTTTGATGTGTGAAGCAGGGCACCCAAAGCCAGTGCTTTGGGACAACCCAGAGGGATGGGGTTGGGTGGGGGGATGGGTCAGGGCCCAGGATGGCAGGACACATGTCTACCCACAGCTGATTCATGTTGATGAATGGCAAAAGCCGTCACAATATTGTAAAATAATTATCCCTCAATTAAAATAAATTAATTTAAAAAAAGAATCAGAATGGAAATTGAACTGAGTGAGAATGTGGCCTCTGCTGTGCTGGACCTTCAGCCTGATTTTCCTGGGAGGTCTGCACCATGAATAGCAACCAGAACTTTCTCACCTTCAGGCAAAGGAACTGGTGGTCATTTGCTGAGGCTGTCTTCAGGAGCAATAAAACTTTCTTGAAGTGGGTGGCTCCTCTCAGCAGATGACAAGTCCCTGTGTAGGGAGCAGAGGCCAGTCATTAACAACCAGCACAGGAGCAGGGAGACAAATGGAGGCAATAAAGATCTCTGATAGAGACTGATGTGCAGAACCTACAGCGTCTACTGTCTGAATTCCTTGAAAGACCTCGTGTTTTCTCACAAAACCAGTTTCTCAAGTTACATGGTTCCTAGTTCTAGGACAACCCAATAACTTTTACTGCACTGAATGTCTCTTGTAAAAGGTGGCACTCAGAACTGAACCCAGTAATCCAGATCTAGTGTGACTATATTGTGATGAAGAGTTATGGTCAGGGGAAAAAGCCCTGGGATCAGGCACGGGTGCCCCTGAAGGGCACGGATGAAGATGTGGGGGGCAACTGCCATGTCCTTGTTAGAGAGTGATGGACTGTGAACAGAGAGCCGTGATGTAATGGCAGTTGGTTTTGGTAAGTGACAAAATCTAAGAAGATACATTATTATGAGTCAGGTTAGACCAACAGAGTTCCCAGACAATGGGATAAATTTAAATGGAGCCTATTATACAGAGTGAAGTAAGCCAGAAAGAAAAACACCAATACAGTATACTAACACATATATATGGAATTTAGAAAGATGGTAATGATAACCCTGTATGCGAGACAGCCAAAGGGACACAGATGTATAGAAGGGACTTTTGGACTCTGTGGGAGAGGGAGACGGTGGGATGATTTGGGAGAATGGCATTGAAACATGTATACTATCATGTAAGAAACGAATCGCCAGTCTATGTTCGATACAGGATACAGGATGCTTGGGGCTGGTGCACGGGGAAGATCCAGAGAGATGATATGGGGTGGGAAGTGGGAGGGGGGCTCAGGATTAGGAACTCATGTACACCTGTGGTGGATTCATGTCAATGTATGGCAAAACCAATACAGTATTGTAAAGCAAAATAAAGTAAAAATAAAAATTTAAATAATAATAATAATAATAAATTAAATAAAATCTGAGGGTGGTGATTCAAGGGAGGAGATGTACTGAATATCCAACCCAGGCAATTAGGCACAAAAAAGAAAGAAAACACAACCAGATTGGAAAGGCAGTAAAATGGTCTCATTGTGATACAACATGATCCTATATGTGGAAAATCTTAAATAATCCACCACAACATTATTATCATTGATAAATGAGTTCTTCAGGGTTGTGTTGTACAAGATTAGGACAAAAAAATTAATCATAACTATGTAATCAATGAAGAATTCAAAAATTAAATCATAAAAATAAGCAACTCCATTTAAAATGACATAAAATTACTTAGGAATTAATCTGAAGAATTAAATGATCCAACACTGAAAATTACAAAACATTAAATAATTTCTAAATAAAATGAAAGATATTCCATAGTTAAGGATTGGAAGATTTAATATTAAGATGACAGTGCTCACCAAATTGACTTATACATCCTATGCGAATTCTATCAGAATCCCAGTTAGCTTTTTTTTAAGGAAAAGATTTGACAAGCTGGACTTAAAATTTGTATGAAAATGCTTAGTATCTGGAATAGCAAAAACAGTTTTGAAAGTAAAAGAACAAGGTTGGAAGACTCACATGTATAAATTTCAAATCTTAATATATACAACTGCAGTAATAAAGATAAAATATGCTTACATAAGTATAGACATGTAGATAAACACAATTAAGAGTCTAAAAATGAACTCTAAAATGTATTATCAATTTATTTTTGAAAAAGGTGTCAAGGAAATTCAGTAAAGAAAGAAGAATTTTTCAAATAAATCCAGTTGCGACAATACACAAAATAGTGAATTTGGACCCCTATCTTACATTATATGTTAAAAAATTAAAATAGGTCACAGATTTAAGTTTTGGAGATTAAAATTTATAAACTTATAGAAGTAAGTCTTTGTGACATTGGATTAGGCAATGTTTTCTTAAATATAATACCAAAGTATAACAAAAAATAAACTAGGCTTTATCAAAATGAAAAATTTTTGTGCTTCAAATGCTTTCATTAGGGAAGTGAAACAACAATCGTTAGTCTTGGAGAAAACATTTGAAAATGACATATTTGATAAAGACTTGTATACAAAATGTATAAAAACACTTACAACCTGATAATGAAAAGACAAAGAAGTAAATTTAAAAACAGGCAAAAGATTTAAATAGACATTTCTCTCAAAGAATATATAAAAATGACAATGAAAATTAAATTAAAAGATGCTCAACTTTATTAATTATTAGAGAAATAAAAATAAAAACTACCACAAGTTATCCATGTATACCCCATGTACACCCAATTGTCAACAATTATCACATGTGGATGCAGAGAAATCACACATTACTGATGAAAATATAAAATGGTGCAGCCAAACAATTGGCCAGTTGCTTAAAACATTAATTATAGAGTTACTATATGAACCAGAAATTCCATTCCTAGGAATGAAATTAAAGCATATAAACAGAAAATTTTGTATGTGAATATGAATAGTACCATTATTCACAGTAGTCAAAATATAGAAACATTGTAAATGTCCATCACTGAAGGAATAGGTATACAAATGTGGCATATCCATACATGAAACTCAGGTATTACTCAAAGAAATGCCATACTGACAGATGCCACAACACAGATGAACCTTGAAAACATCCAGAGTGGAAAATGTTCACAAAAGACCGCAGATTGCATAATTCCACTTCTATAAACAATTTCCACTTGTCTTGTCCAAAATAGGCAAATCTATAGAGGCAAAAATCACGCTAGAGTTGTCCAGCACTAGTGCAGGGGGAAGAAGATGAGAAATAAGAGCTGATGGGTATAGATTTCCTTTTGAGTGATAAGAACGTTCTAAACTTAGATTTTGGAGATCAATGTGTAGCTCTGTGATTATAATAAAAATCACTGGCCTGTATCCTTCAAATGGGTAAATTTTAAGAAGTGTGAATTATATGTTCCTTTAATGACCTTGTGGTATATTTGCATTCATTTAAAGTTTGGTTCATCGCTAGGCTAGTTTGCAAGGGCAGTTTGGGGGATGGTGACTTAAATCTGGGTTTGAAGCAGTTAAACTTGCACCTGCCACTCTTCTGATATTAGGTAATTTACTAAGGATACTGACCACTGTTGCTGTGTTCCCACATCTAGACCATCTCTCATCTTCCCTTATGCAAAGTTTTACCTTGGAGCTAATTTTAGTAGCTCAGGGAAAAGGCAGTTTATATAGAAGTTCCAAGTGATTCTTTTCCATAAAGAACCTTTGCTGTTTAACTCAGGTCGACTTGCCACAGAGATTAGGAGATGTAGTGCTGCAAAACTGGTCTTAAAACTGCAACCTAAATGCGGTTATTTCACACCCATGGCGGCAAGCTTAGAACAGGGTTGTATTTCCCCTCCTGGTTTCTCTTTGGCACCAATTTGGCACCAGTTGTGCAGGGGGAGAGTCAGACAGGAGCACGACACAAAAGCTCGGCCTCTGGCCCACAGCTGAATGCTGAGGCTGTCTGCCCCGACTGGGCCCTGGGTGCAGGGAAAAGAGAGGAGCTGATCAGATTTCCCAGCTTTGAAGTGGGGATGTAGCCACAGTGAAGAAGATCCTGATCAAAGGCTGCAAGCAATAAGGTAACTTTCCAGGGAGAGCCAGGACACCTGCAGCCAGCTGGGGAGAGGATGCCTGCCTCTGAATGGGCACTTCTGTTTCCACTCCTTTTGTCAGCAAGCAGCACTTGAAGCAATTGGAACCAGCAATTTATAGGTCAGATTGGCCTAACGCAATGCTTCTCAAAATTGATATGCCTTAGAATCACCGGGAGATGTTTCTGGAAACCTCAGATATCTTGGTTTCTCCCCTGAAGAAAGTTATTCTTAGGGTCTAAGGTGGAGATCTCAGCTCTGTACTTTTTCTCAAGTTCTCCTAAGTGGTTTAGATGCTTGTAAAGAAAAACTGACTTTATGCTCAGACTCACCACCAATCCAGAGGGGAAAATATTATAGGTATCTTAAATATAATACATATCCCAGGTGGCACTACTAATAAAGAACCTGCCTGCCCATGCTGGAGACATAAAAGGAGCAGCTTCAATTCCTGGGTCAGGAAGATCCCCTGGAATAGGGCAAGGCAGCCCACTCCAGTATTCCTGCCTGGAGAGTCCCATGAAGAGGAGCCTGGTGGGCTATGGACCATAGGGTCACAGAGAGTTGAACATGAATGAAGCGACTTAGCAAGCATATATATACATACATATATATGTGGTATATATATATATATATATATATATACACACACATATATATATACACATATACATATATAAGATACCTTATAATAGGTATCTTGCAGTTGGTAGGTATAATAGGTACCCATTGGTTCCAATGGGTATTTGGAACCAATACCTATTATAAGGTATCTTATAAGATACCTATTATATAAGGGGTATAATAATTTCAAATCTTCATCAAAAACCCTCAAAGAAACAAGAAGGTATTTTCAGTAAATCTCATCTACCAATTTTCTGAATACAGGATAGAAAGCTCAAAAAAAAAAAAAATTTTCCCTGTAGACCTAAGTGCCTTTGTTAGCATTCCAGGCACCACACTAGGTGCTAAGGGTGGAGATGAGCAACACAGACATGTTCCCAAGAGCTCAGCATCTTACTGGGGAGACAGACATGTAAACAAAATAAATGAAGTCTTTTAAGAAGAATGTATAAGGGCCTATTCCAGCCCAGGAAGAGAATGACTAACTCTGCCTGGAGGTTGGGAGGAGAGATGGCAGAGGTTTTCCCAAAAATGCAAGGTTGGAAGCCAGACGGGTGATGAGGAAAAGCTGGCCTCCCTGGTATGGGGAGGTGTAGGTGGTCTGGCAAAGAAGTGGGAAGATTCCAGTCCTTGAGGAAACGGTGTGGAGACCCAGGCCTGGAGGTTCCATATGGCAGGGACACAGATAAGTTGGTGATGGGGTGACTGGGGTAATGTAGAGAAGTAGCCTCATTATGAAAGAACCTGTGAACTTCATGAAGGACCTGGGGACTTTGCCTGCAGGGTATGAGCACCTCATGCAGGAATTTCTCCTCTGTCTGCAAACCCGAAGAACCCACAATCCTGGCTAGAAAATTGTTATTCAAGTCCAGTAAGCTTGAATTGGGAAAATATAATGAATGTGCCTCCAGAATAATAACAGCAAACTGTTTGTTTATTTCTCATTTGATTTTGCAAGCTCCAAATGGACACTAGTAACAATGAGTATCTACATATCTTATAAACTAAGAGGAAAATTCACAGCTATTGTCATATACGCTTTTCAAGACCTCAGAGTAACCACATGAAGTAGGGGTGGTTTCTCAACTTTCTAGAAGAAATCTCTTAGAAAATTTTAATAATTTACATCACATAGCTTATAAGATAGTAGACCTAAGATACGAGCACACATTTCAGGTTATGAATCTTAAGATGTTTCTCCTACAAGATGTGGATTTACTGAAAAAATGTGTAACTCTAAACAAACACACACAATTAGAGACCAGAAAACATACCATGAAGCCACCTAGAAGAAAAATTCAAAAGAGAAATGTTACGATTTCTGTAAATGCTAGCATTGGCCTGACTATGCTATGATTATAAACAAATATACCACAAACAACCACAATAATAAAAAATGTGATCTCAGAGACTTAGTATAGTAAGAGGTTACATTATTTTTTTAAAGTAGAAAAGAATAGGTTCATGGCTTTAACCAGGCAAAGGAGACACAGTGAGCTCATGCCTGTAACAAGTGTGTCCCCAGTAAATTCCCCAGCAGGAGGGCTACTGTCTGCTCATTCTGATTTGGGCAGCACTCCTGGGTTTCCCCCTGCCCCTGGTTTCCAACTTGGGGCCATACTTTCCTAAGGCTGTAGGTTACCTTGGCAGCCCCCAGCCAGCAGGTAGGATTTCCCAGGTTCCTGTCACTCTGACTCTTGGCCCCACCATGTGACTTGCTTTTGCCAATGAGATGTTAGCAAACATGACACAAGCAGAGATCTGGAAAGTACTGTATGCTCGTCCTTGCTTATCCTTGCGCATCCTTGCCCTCTGCTATCTGATACCTATGCCCTGCCTCTTTAATGCTAGAACACTGTGGCCTGTAGAGAGAATAACCAAAGCCATCACTAATTGATCTCAGCTCTTTTTCTGGTGTGTGGTAACCTGTATGAGAACTAAGTGCTTTGCAATCTATACAGCTTTGCAAAAATGTCAATTTCTTACCAAATTATAATTATCACCCTAATAATTATCATGTCTGGGACCTCCATGCTATTTTTTACACTCTATTTATTTACTCATGGCTGTGCTGGATCTTCACTGGTGCCCGAGGGCTTTCTTTAGCTGTGGTGAGCCGGGGCCGCTCTCTAGTTGCAGTGTGCAGCTTCTCAACGTGATGGCTTCTCTTGCTGTGGAGCCCAGGCTCCAGAGCTCACTGGTTCAGTAGCTGCGACTCGTGGACCCTAGAGTGCGGTCTCAGTAGCTATGACCCATGGGCTTACTCCATGGTGTGTGAGATCTTCCTAGACCTGGGATTGAACTCATGTCCCCTGCATTGGCAGGCAGACTCTTAACCACTGGACCACCAGGGAAATGTTCCTCTATACTGTTGAATTAAGGCTCTAAGACAAAAATGAATGATGCAGTCTGATGGAGACTGACAAAGAAGAAATGTGTGAATTTCTATAAAAGCTGCTGGTTATTAACCACACGAAATGAAATATGCCCTACTTTAGGTTCTTTTGGGTTGATCACGTGCTGTGCTGTTCTTAGTCACTCAGTCATGTCTGACTCTTTGTGACCCCATGGACCTGTCAGGCTCTTCTGTCCATGGGGATTCTCCAGGCAAGAGTACTGGAGTGGGTTGCCATGCCCTCCTCCAGGGGATCTTCCCAAGCTATGGATCAAACCCAGGTCTCCTGCACTGCAGGCAGATTCTTTACCCTCTAAGCCACCTGGGAAGCCCGAGCAGATCATGGCAGCCATTAAAAAGAGTTTAAGTGAGAGTTAGTTACCCAGGACTTCACTGCCAAGTTATAGTGAAATCAAGTCTCAAATCAAAGTCCACCACACATATGGACATTAATTTAGCAGAAACACTTCATATAGCCTTTCTAAAAAGGTGATGATGTTACAGCTCTCTTTCTACGTGTCCTGGCCATTCATTGCTTGATAGTTCATTTAAAGTCAACACAACATTCCAGAGACTCTGTTCTTTTGTTGTTTATTGGTTATCCTCCAAAACCAATAGCTGGGTATAGAATCACTCAGGAACTGAACCCTCCATGACTGTAAGGCATTTTTACTTGTTGTATTCAAACTCCCTATTTATGCATGACTGGAAACATCTCTAAAATACATATTGCCTTTAATTCTGCTCTTTTTAGGACTCATTTTCACCAAAGGACTCATTTCACCAAAAGCTGCTCATTTTCACCAATGTTTCTCACAATCAGTATACTAACTAGAAATCTGTGATCAAAATGGGATGAGGGATGGGTTTATAGCAGCTGCCTCTCTGGTAGAGTGCACTCTGATTAACGCCACTGCTCACCCCTGGATTGTGCCATTTTGATGAAGCTGATTCACTTAGAGTTAAAGCTGAAACTAACTAACAAGTGCATGATGCTCCATTAACTGTATGCATCTCACAGAATACATTCTGACCCATCTCACAGAAATAGTAATCCCACGTGATTTGGAATTAGATCTTCATTTGTCCTGTCTACAAGCATTGTTGATGTCTGTCTTCTGGGCTCTTTATAATACTGGCAACTATTTTCATGGTGACACATTTGATAGCATGGGCTAGAAATATGCCTTATAACACAGCCTCAAAATTCACACACCAAACCAAAAAAAAAAGCCGTTTAAAATTTAGGCATAAGTCTATTGTGGGCTTTGGCTGTTACGCTAGATCCTTGTGGTCTGTAAAGATAAGGTACACAGATCTGGAGGAACAGAAACTTTCAAAGGCCTTCACAACCTGGCCTGGGGTTCTAGCTGCAGAGTTAACTCCTTCTCTGGCAAAGAGAAAGGTATTTATGAGGTTGATTGGGTTGGATCTTGCTGCCTGGGAGCTCACTGCCTGGGAGAAAACAGAAAGCTTTGTCTGGCTTTCAGGTCTACTCCCTTAGAGAGTCAAACTCCTTTCCCTGGCCCATGGAGATGTGGTAACTTGCAGCATCACTAAACCAGGATTATGACTCCCACGCTGACATTAGCAATTGATTGAAATGTGGTTTCAGGCGAGGGCAGGAGGAAATAGCACAGAACAATACAGCCAAGTTCATTGTGCTAACTCGGAGCTACAGCTCCCTGAGAACCAGGTGCAAATTGAATAGAAAGGGATATTATCGGCTCAAGGTTCCACTGGGTGGTGTAGAAAGCAGGGCACGTGGTATGTCTGTCAACCTCATCTGACTCATACCTGTCATTTCTCCCATTTATTCTTAAACTCGGCCATTTCTCTCTTCTCTCTCCTGCCTGATTGGCAGATGCTGAGATGTCAGCAGATGAAACTGGGAAAATAGCGCCCCAGATCCAGACAACTGTGGCCCCCACTTCAAAGAATGGAGATGAAAGAACTGATACACAGGCAATACTAAAGTCTGAAAGTCGAAGGGGAAGGAAGGGATAAGGAAGTTTTGTGGCTTATTCTGCGCCAGCCCAGATACAGGTACTTTGTGTTCATCAGTGCATTTGTCCTATGAAATCTTTGGATGTTAAGGATTATTATCCCAATTCAACAATGAAAAATCTCAAGATCAAGGTGTTTCAGTAACTTGCCTATTGTTACCCAGGTAATAAGTGATGAAAGTGAGATTTAAGTCCAAGTTTATTGATTCAACAAAGCTACTTCAGCATCGTCTTTCTTTTCACTACTTGTTTTCCTGACTTCAATGGCACCTATTTTATTTATATATTTGGTGAGCTTTATTGGGCAAAAGTTATATGGCAGATTACATACAAGTTTCAAGCGAGCTACTGCTGCCTCTTCTATCCAGCATTTAACCCCTCTCTTCTTCTCTTCTTCCTTTGTTAATCTCTTGCTCACATGATCTGAGTAAGCCTGAACCCAACCTGCACTCTGGAAGGAGCCAAGTGTTCCTGGCCATAGTAACTGGCTCAGGAGTGGGTGTGATCCAATCCATCCACTGAGAATCAGACTGGGAACTTTCCCTGGAACTGTGAAGAAAGAGAAACATTTTCTGTTGGGATAGCTCAGGTGGGTAGAACTTAAGTCTGGACTGTTGCTAGACATCTTTCTGAAACATGGCAAGAGATTTCCTGAAAACGAAGCACCATGTGGAAGACAACGGAGCCAAGAAATGAGAAGAAAACACCGTTTATATACCTGAACCCTGACTTACCTGAATCTGAGATTTGATCTAAATTTCAGTTACATTAGTCCAATGTTTTATTTATTTCATTTCTTCCCCTTTTTAAAACATGTAAGTTGCTTTCATGTCTTATTTGCAAGAGAAAGATCTCTGGCCACTGCTCAGGTTAACCAACACAGACCAGGTCTCTGAGTTAATGAAGATGTTATCCTAGAGGGGAGATGGGTAACAATCAAATACTCACTGAAAGAAGTGTTATAAAGATTAATAGGTACCCCAAGGAAAGAGACATTGTCCTATAAAAGCACATAGTAAAACTGTGCCTGGCTAGGGGGAATCAGAAAATCCTTTGCTGAAAAACTTACCAGGTATTGAAAAGGTACAAAGGACTTCATTAGATGGAAACATGGGTAATATATGGTTCATACAGAAGGAAAAAAAGATGCAAAAGGGATAATTGTATATCTAAGAAAATAAACAAAGGTTAAAGAATAAAAGAGTGGTACCAGAGACGGTATAAAGGTGAGCATGAACAAAGCTGTACATGGCCTATGCTATAGGAGGAAGTTGGAGTTTTATCCAAGAGATACAAGATGCAAGAGACAGAAGAAGCCATTACAGGTTTTTAAACCTGCTGACATGATCAGACTTGATTTTTGAAATCTACATATAACGGAGAGAACAGAACAAAGGTGGCCGCAGTAGATGTAAGAAAATCAGTCAGAAGACTATTGCAGTGGTCTATCCTTCCTCAGCAATCAATGCAAAGACACAGAGGAAAGCAATAGAATGGGAAAGACTAGGGATCTCTTCAAGAAAAACAGAGATACCAAAGGAATATTTCATGCAAAGATGAGCACAACAAAGGACAGAAGTGGTATGGACCTAACAAAAGCAGAAGATACTAAGAAGAGGCAGCAAGAATACACAGAAGAACTATACAAAAAAGATCTTAATGACTCAAATGAGCACGATGGTGTGATCACTCACCTAGAGCCAGACATCCAGGAATGTGAAGTCAAGTGGGCCTTAGGAAGCCTCACTATGAACAAAGCTAGTGGAGGTGATGGAATTCCATCCTAAAAGATGAAACAGAACACTGCAGATGGTGACTGCAGCCATGCATTGAAAGACACTTGCTCCTTTGAAGAAAAGCTATGAACAACCTAGACAGCTTTTTAAAAAGCAGAGACATTACTTTACCAACAAATGTCCATCTAGTCAAAGTTCTGGTTTTTCCAGTAGTCATGCATGGATGTGAGAATTGGACTATAAAGAAAGCACCAAAGAATTGATGCTTTTGAACTATGGTGTTGGAGAAGACTCTTGAGAATCCTTTGGACTGCAAGGAGATCCAACCAGTCCCTCCTAAAGGAGATCAGTCCTGAACATTCATTGGAAGAACTGATGCTGAAGCTGAAACTCCAATACTTTGACCTCCTGATGTGAAGAACCGACTCATTAGAAAAGACTGTAATGCTAGGAAAGATTGAAGGTGGGAGGAGAAGGGGATGACAGAGGATGAGACGGTTGGATGGCATCACTGACGTGATGGACATGAGCTTGAGTAGGCTCTTGGAGTTGGTGATAGACAGGGAAGCCTGGCATGCTGCAGTCCATGGGGTCACAAAGAGTCAGACACGACTGAGCGGCTGAACTGACTGATTGAACTGAACTGAGGGGAAGATGTAACAGCAGCTTATACAGCAAAGTTGTATCAGTAGCTAGACTGATTTCTAGGGTGAATTTGGTGGGAGAGGAAAGGAGAGAGGAGGGGAGATAATCTGTGGTTCTTAGGTATTTGGGTTGTGCAATCTAATAGAAAATGATCTCTTTTAATGGCATAGAGATCAATAGTAGAATAGGACCTAGGCCAGGGAGCTGAAGGAATGAATTCAAGCTCAATCCTGTTGAGGTAGAAGTGCATTTGAGACATGTAAGTGGAGAAGATGAATAGGCAGGTAAAATTAAGACTGTCTGGAGCTTATACAATGAGGTTTTAATTGGAGGAAAAAAAAATCTGGGAGGCACTGATCTATAAACTGAGGCAAATTGAAGCTGTAGGTGTGAATTGCATTGCCAAGGAAAAAGCATAGAGTAAGTAATGCTGAGAGGCTAGGGTTGAGCCTCATGGCAGTCCTAATTTCATATCTGTTGTTAAAATAATTTTCAAGAAGACACAAAATTATAACTTGTATAAATATATAAAATGAGTACACAATAAAAGACTTATTTAACTCACTTTTATGATAAAAACAGGCAGATCACACAACTTGGTTCAATCCTCATATTAGTTGACAGAATTAATACAATCACTGTAAATATTTCAGTAGGTTTTTTTTTTTTTCGCTAAAATAGACAAACCAATCCTAAAATTCATATGGAAATGTAAGGAACCTTGAATAGTCAAAACAACCTTGAAAAAGGAAAAAAAAAAGTGGGAAGACACAAACTTTCCAACTTCAAATTTTACTACAAATTACGGTACTCCTGAACATCAGTACAGCTCAGTCTCTCAGTCCTGTCCGACTCTGAAACCATGGACTGCAGCATGCCAGGCTTCCCTGTTCATCACCAACTCCTGGAGCTTCTTCAAACTCATGTCCATAGAGTTGGTGATGCCATCCAACCGTCTCTTCCTCTTCTCCTGCCTTCAATCTTTCGCAGCATCAGGGTCTTTTCCATTGAGTCGGTTTTTCACATCAGGTGGCCAAAGTACTGGAGTTTCAGCTTCAGCATCAGTCCTTCCAATGAATATTCAGGACTGATTTCCTTTAGGATTGACAGGTTGGATCTCCCTGGAGTCCAAGGAACTCTCAAGAGTCTTCTCCAACACCACAGTTCAAAAGCATCAATTCTTTGGCGCTCAGCTTTCTTTAAGGTCCAACTATTCTCTATCTGGTACATGACTAGTAGAAAAACAATAGCCTTGACCATATGGATCTTTGCTGGCAAAGTAAAGTATCTGCTTTTTAATATGTTGTTTACTTTTGTCACGCTTTTTTTTTCCAAGGAGCAAGTGACTTTTCATTTCATGCCTGCAGTCATCACCTGCAGTGATTTTGGAGCCCAAGATAATAAAGTCTGTCACTGTTTCCATTGTTTCTCCACCTATTTGCCGTGAAGTGATGGAGCCAGATGCTATGATCTTTGCTTTCAGAATGTTGAGTTTTAAGCCAGCTTTTTTCATTCTGCTCTTTCACTTTCATTACAAGGCTCTTTATTTCCACTTCACTTTCTATCATAAGGGTGATGTCATATTGAGTGTAGCACTTTCACAACATCATCTTTTAAGATTTGAAACAGCTCAACTGGAATTCCATCACCTACACTAGCTTTGTTCATAGTGGTGTTTCCTAAGGCCCACTTGAGTGCACACTCCAGGATAACTGGCTCTAGGTAAGTGATCACACCATCATGCTCATTTGGGTCATTAAGATCTTTTTCTTATAATTCTTCTGTGTGTTCTTGCCACCTCTTCTTAATATCTTCTGCTTCTGTTAGGTCCATGCCATTTCTGTCCTTTATTGTTCCCATCTTTGCATGAAATGTTCCCTTGGTATCTCTAATTTTCTTGAAGAGATCTCTATTTTTTCCTATTCTATTGTTTTCATCTGTGTCTTTGTATTGCTCACTGAGGAAGGCTTTCTTATCTCTCCTTGCTATTCTTTGAAACTCTGCATCCAGATAGATATATCTTTCCTTTTCCCCTTTGCCTTTGCTTCTCCTCTTGGCTATTTGTAAGGCCTCCTCAGACAGCCATTTTCCCTTTTTTGCATTTCCCTGGTGGCTCAGAGGTTAAAGCGTTTGCCTCCGATGCGGGAGATCTGGGTTCAATCCCTGGGTTGGGAAGATCCCCTGGAGAGGGAAATGGTAACCCACTCCAGTACTCTTGCCTGGAGAATCCCATGGACAGAGAATCCTGGTAGGCTACAGTCCACGGGGTCGCAAAGAGTCGGACACGACTGAGCGACTTCACTTTCACTTTCACTTGTGGATGGTCTTGATCACTGCCTCCTGTACAATGTCAGGAACCTCCATTCATAGTTCATCAGGCACTCTGTCTATCATATCTAGTCCCTTGAATCTATTTATCACTTCCATTGTATAATCATAAGGGATTTGATTTAGGTCATACCTGAATGGTCTAGCAATTTTCCCTACTTTCTTCAATTTAAGTCTGAATTTGGCAATAAGGAGTTCATGATCAGAGCCACAGTCAGAACCTGATCTTTTTTTTTTTTTTGCTGACTGTGTAGAGTTTCTCCATATTCAGCTGCATAGAATATAATCAATCTGATTCCAGTGTTGACCATCTGGTGATGTCCATGCACAGAGTTGTCTCGTGTGTTGTTGGAAGAGGGTGTTTGCTGTGACCAGTGTGTTATCTTGGCAAAATCTGTTAACCTTTGCCCTGCTTCATTTTGTACTTCAAGGCCAAACATGCTTGAAACTCCAGGTATCCCTTGACTTCCTACTTTTGCATTCCAGTCCCCTATGATGAAAAGGATATCTTTGGTGTTCATTGTAGAAGGTCTTGTAGGTCTTTACAGAATCATTGAATTTCAGCTTCTTTGACATTATTGGTTGGGGCACAGACTTGGATACTGTGATACTGAATAGTTTGCCTAGGTAACAGAGATTATTCTGTCATTTTTGAGATTGCACCCATGTACTGCATTTTGAACTCTTTTGTCGAGTGTGAGGGTTACTCCATTTCTTCCAAGGGACTTTTGCCCACTGTAGTAGGTACAATGGTCATCTGAATTAAATTCCCCCATTTTATTCCATTTTAGTTCATTGATTCTTAAAATGTCTATGTTTACTCTTGCCGTCTCCTGTTGGACCACTTCCAATTTACCTTGATTCATGGACCTAACATTCCAGGTTCCTATGCAATATTTTCTTTACAGCGTCAGACTTTACTTCCATCACCACTCACATTCACAAACTGGGTGTTGTTTTTGCTTTGGCTTAGCCTCTTCATTCTTTCTGGAGCTCTTCTCCGCTCTTCTCCAGTTAGCATATTGAGCACCTACTGACCTGAGGAGTTCATCTTTCAGTGTCATATCTGTTTGCCTTTTCATACTGTTCATGGGGTTCTCAAGGCAAGAACACTGAAGAGGTTTGCCATTCCCTTCTCCAGTGGACCATGTTTTGTCAAAACTCTCCACCATTACCCATCTGTCTTGGGTGCCCTAAACACCGTGGCTCATATTTTCACTGAGTTGGACAAGGCTGTGGTCCAAGTGATCAGTTTGGTTACTTTTCTGTAGTTGTGTTTCATAGTCTGTCTGCCATCTGATGGATAAGGATAAGAGGCTTGTGAAAGCTTCCCGATGGGAAGGACTGCCTGTGGGGGATTCTGGTTCTTGCTCTGATGTGTGGGCTCAGTGAATCTTTAATGCAATTTCTGTTTATGGGAGGGGCTGTGTTCTGTCTCTGTAGTTTGCCCTGTGGCCAGACTAGGGTAGGGGTAATGGTGACTTCCTTCAAAAGGATTTATGCCAGGACTTATATATTCAGTGCTCCTGACCCCACAACAGACCACTGTCAACTATAGATCAATGAAGTAGAACTGAGAATTCCAAGATAAACTTTAGCATTTATAGTCAATTTTTTGGCAAAGTGAGAAGTTTGATGAGAAAAGAATAGTCTTCTCAACGAATGGTGTTGAGACAACTGGACATCTACCTGTAAAAGAAGGCATTTGAACTCTTCACTCACATCATACACAAAAATACCTCAGGTGGATCATATAGTTAACTGAACTAAAACTATAAAATTGTTAGAATAATACAACTTGGTGAGTTCAGGTTAGGTAATGGTTTCTTATACCTAATGCTGAAAACACAACTGACATGATACAGTGGATTTCATCAAAATTAAAAACTTTTGTCTTTCCAACTACAGAGTCAGCAAAGTGAAAAGATGATCTAGAGTCTGAAAGCCTGACTTTCTTTTTCTGGGCTCCAAAATCACTGTGGATGGTGATTGCAGCCATGAAATTAAAAGACGCTTACTCCTTGGAAGGAAAGTTATGACCAACCTAGACAGCATATTAAAGAGCAGAGATATTACTTTGTCAACAAAGGTCCATCTAGTCAAGGCTATTGTTTTACCTGTGGTCATGTATGGATGTGAGAGTTGGGGCATAAAGAAAGCCACGCTCTGAAGAATGGTTGCTTTTGATCTGTGGTGTTGGAGCAGAATTTTGAGAGTCCCTTGGACTGCAAGGAGAGCCAACCAGTCCATCCTAAAGGATATCGGTCCTGGGTATTCATTGGAAGGACTGATGTTGAAGCTAAAACTCCAGCACTTTGGCCATCTGATGCAGAGAACTAACTCATTTGAAAAGACCCTGATGCTGGGAAAGATTGAGGGCAAGAGCAGAAGGGGACAACAGAAGATGAGATAGTGGGACGTCATCACTGACACAATGGACATGGGTTTGGGTGGTCTTTGGGAGTTGGTGATGGACAAGGAGACCTGGTGTGCTGTGGTTCATGGGGTCACAAAGAGTCAGACATGACTGAGCAACTGAACTGAACTGAACTGAAGTCTGAAAAAACATATTTTAAATCATTTAAATTAAATTATTTGGGACTTGTATCCAGAATACATACATACATCACAACTAAATAGAGTAAGTTCCCTTCATACAAACCTTTAAGTTGTAAACTTTCAGAGGTGTGAACATATTATAAACCTATTACGGTATAATACTATATCAGCAATTGTGTTAGTTGGGTACCTAGGCTAACTTTTTGGACTTATGAACAAACTAGACTTACAACATGCTCTGGGAATGAAATAGAACCTATTTGAGGGTAGGGGACTTACTGTAATAAAGACAAACACTCCATATATAAAATGAGCAAAGAATTAGAATAGACACTTTATCTATAAAGATATACAAATAAGCTCAACAGAGGATGTTCAGTACCATTACAGTTGTCCCTTGGAATCCAGAGGGGATTGGTTTCAGGACACTTGCAGATACCAAAATCCAAGGATGTTCAAGTCCCTTAGGGAAAATGGTGTAATATTTATATATAAGCTATACACATCCTCCTGTATACTTTAAATCATCTCCAGATCACTTACAGTACTTAATACAACGTAAATTCTACATAAATAGCTGTAGACATCATTGAAAATCCTATACAAATAATTGTTGGCATGAGGCAAATTCAAGTTTTGCATTGAAATAAAAATGAGTTTTCAATCCAAAGTTGAGTGAATCCATGGGAACAGGCAGAACCCACAGCTACAGAAGGCTGACTGTAGTCATTAGTAAGAAGCAAATTAAAATCACTACAAGATACTTGCTCACTGAGTTGGCTACAATAAAAAAGAAAGACAATTGCAAGTGTTGACATGGATATGGAAAATTGGAACTCCCATTCACTGCTGTGGGAATGTCAAATGGTGCAGGTACACCAGATAATATTTTGGCAGTTCCTTTAAATGCTAGACATGCATTTATCCTCTGGTCTAGCAATTCCACTCTGGCGCTGCCCATAGCCACTGCTGGAAGAACTGCTACCATAACTTCCCAAGGTGCTGCTAGGAGCTGCCTGCTAGCCGTCTCCAGGTTATGAGAGCTATTGCCTGTAAGACAATCGAGAACATTGATTACTACCACAGCCACCGGTCTAGCCATATCTCTGGGGAGTTGGTTCTGCTCTGAGTCTATCCATAAGAACCACTGTAGCTAGATGGCCTACAGTGTCTGTGGACTAGCCAAAATGACTGTAACTCTGCTGTCCACAGGGCTGATGGCTATGCTGGGAAATCTGTGCCCACGTTGGGTGGGGTAGACCCAATAGCTTTGGGTTGCTGTTTGGGTATAGTCATTTGAGATCATATCCACACACAGGCCAACAGTAACAAGGTTCCAACCCCACAGAGCATCGACTTCTGAAGGACTGAGCTGACTTCATCTCTTATTGACAGGAGCTGCAGAGTCATGCTGCAAGTTGTGTACTTAAAGGGAGTAGAATCACTAGAGCCATTTTTGCAGCCAACCCACCTAATACTCTTTTATAGCATTTCATTCTTCTTCATAAGATTTACCTAGATTTGCAATTGCATATTGATGACTGTGTTTAATTGTAAATGGCTAACTCCTAACAAATGAAACTTTCAAGGAGGCCAAGAGTATGTAGATTTTTATCTAAGTTGGAAGACTGGTCCTAGTATACTTTTTTGGCATATAACAGGCACTGAGTGGATGAATAATTAGTTAGCCCCTGGCTAATTTACCAGGTTGATGCAAGTACTAGAAATAAAGTGTTGGCAAGGTGATCCAGATAGAACTAGAAACTGATATCCACTGAGAAAAGTTATGGCTGGTGACAGCTCAAATATCTACACCACACGTTGCTGAAAAGGTCAAGACAGCTAAAGACAATTCATAGACATAGTAAATCACTTTAGAACATCTTTAAATGCTTTGGGAAAGCATATGAGGGCACAGTAGTCTCATCTTTGTTGACAACATCAATCAGTGGTTAAAAAGATTGTTAAAACTATGTATGCGTGGGATGTCCACTTCTAAGATTTTGAGTCTGTGGGTCTGGTGTGGGGCCAAGGCATGCAAATTCAAGACAGCCAGTTGACTCCAGTTTTCATTTTCCTTGTCTCACAGAAACAGCTCACCACAGCCCTTTCCAGTTTCCAGCACCAGCCAGGTGCTGTTCTGAGCATCAGCTCTACTGGGTCACTTCTTGTGTTTCCGAGGTGTCAGCCCCAGGAGGAAGCATTCTCATCATAAGGGTCTGAGATATTTCACACTGGACATGGGTTGGGTCTTCAAGAGTTTGACGGACCTTTTTTCTTTTTGCAAGTCTTCTCTACCTTAATAAGGTCCATTTCTTGCCTTCCCTCCCCCAGCCTTAAGGGGAGGACTGCAAGCTCTTCCTGCAGTTACTCTGTCACATGGCTTTTCCTATTTTGCCTTTTCCTGCCCACTCAATTTCCTATGTACTTTATGTTAAAATAGCTGGCATGGCTTTGGTTTTTCCTGACCAGACCTTGACTCATGGAGCCACCTGGCACACTTTCCTCCACGGAGTTCTCCTACTGAGGGAAGCTCAAGGGAGAACAAACCCTTGCCAGCATCCCTGTCTCACCCACACTGATTATTCGGAGCACCCCACCCAGAATGATGTCTCTGCACACCCTGGAGCCCAGAATATTCCCACCAACTCATGGAACATGTTGCACACACACACCAATTCCAAGAGCAAACATCTGTTTTGAGATATTAGAAGCTAATCTATTTGGCCTGCACCGATGGACCCAGATGCATAGAGGGGAGAAAAGCAATTTAGTTTCACTTGTTAGCAGGGGCTGTGCTGGAGAGTGAACAGCAATCCAAGCCTCACCCTGTTGGTTCCTGGAACAAAAGTAATTATATTGGCTAAAGTTAGGAAAATCTCACCCTGTACTTAGAGCATGTTTGATTCCACAGTGATAGATGGCGGAGCCTAATTCTGAGCATGTGTATTCATGAAGATTTTATGACCTTTTAAGATCCTACAATACTTTAACAAGCAAAAGTAGAATCTAATTACTCTTTGTGCCAACAGATACTGCTTTGGAGTCAACACTCAGTGAAAAAGTTGGGTCAGAAAACAGAATATGAGAGGACAACTGAGATTTGTTTTCTAATTTTTATGCTTTTTTTTTTTTAAGAAAAACATGAACAATTTATTGGCTTCCTAATATCTCCATTAACCCAATTACAGAGGATTTATTTACTTGCAAGTAGTTGTCCAGTTGCTAAGTCAGGTCCAACTCTTTACAACCCCATGAACTGCAGCTTGCCAGGCTTTCCTGTCTTTTACTCTCCTGGAGTTTGCTCAAACTCATGTTCATTATGTTGGTGATGCCATCCAGCTATCTCATCCTCTGTCGGCCCCTTCTCCTGCCCTCATTTGCTTTACCTGCAGATATTACTGTAAAGAACTCTTGAAAACCTAACCCATGTCTGATATGAAACATAATTCTGTGCCAAAAATGTCTGTTAAAGTCTCCTTATGTCTTAAATCCATCAAATCCATCTGTATTATAGGGCCCAGCTTAAATTACATTTTCCCTCCAGATCCACAGTGAAGTCCTCCCATTCAAAACAGGACTTCATTTGTTCTGTCCATAAGCATTCATTTCATTTTTCTTTATATATTTAATGTTAATGTTTTATATACCCTGACAGACTATAAGCTCTTTGAAATCAGAACAAATAGCAAGCATAAAATTAACAAGTGTGCTTTATGAGACTTGCTATGATTTTACAGAGTTTGACATATTCTATATACAAGTATTCCCATTTTGAACATGAGGATATCAAGGCTTGAGAAGTTAACTCACTTTTTCAAATACAGGTAACTGTGAGAGGAAGGATTAGAAGCCAAATCTTATTGTCTCTAAAGGCCATGTGCTTGCAAAACTAAATTATTTGTATAGACTCCACGTCTCCGAGCACAATGCTTTGCACAGACTAAGTGCTCCATAAATATTAAATATGTAAATATTATATTAACTGAGTCTTATTTCTGCCTTTTACTATGACATAACTGCTACCAAGTGATTTGGCAAGAGTGTGGTTGGAGATAGAAAATGAGGGACTAACACTCCAGTCTTAACTAGGACATTAGTTTCCTGTGCTAAAATGAATCAATCACTTCCTTCTGCTTAACAGTATTGCCCATTCTAGACAGATGAGAAATTTAAGATATTAAATTTCTTCCGCATCTACATTACAAGGTGGGTAGTAATAATACAAGTAGTTTCTGTCTATTAGGATCTTTCTGAGACAAGTCCTCTACTGGATACATTACACATACCTTACTCCATGACCCATGGTAGTCATACACAGTTTATACATGGAGAAACCAAGACTCAGAGAGGGTGATGAGTAAGGGTCACAATCAAGGTTACTTTACATCTTATGACAACTACTTTAATATTTTACACAGAAAATGTTGAAAGCATTTCATATGCATATTTTAAAAGATATTTGTAAACCAGTTTGCTTGCTCAGAATTTGAAGCCCATCACATTTTAGAGCCCTCACAAAAGTACTTTAAACCTCTCTGAAAGTAAGGACCTTACCTTATTTTCCAACTGTTCTCTGGTCTATAAAAGTGGATTTCAATGCTGAGATCTTCAAATAATAGAGGACATAGTAATATAAATTCTACATCCCATTCTCAACAAATAATTTACATGATTTGGCTTTAAAATGTGGAGAAAATAAAGGAATTGTTTTGTAGACATTCACTGGAAAATATGAATGCATACAATTAAAAGTTGAATGAAGTATGTAACATGACTTAAGGTCTTCTTGTGATGGTTTGAGGCTGGCCTTCATACCTGTGTAGATCAATTTATTTCTGTTCTCTTCTTTTTCAACTTCAGTAAAGACTCACCAAGTAGGTTAATTGGACAGGCATGCAAAAAATAGTGTATTGAGGAAAATAACTTTTAAAATTTGAATTTCTCTCAACTTTATCAATCTTGCTATCTTGGGAAGCCATAAGAGTTCCCTATGACTGAATTTTGTTTTCATTGTAAAAGAAGAAAGTGGAAGAGATGATTTTGCAGTGATATTGTTGGTATCGAATAGAACAATGCATGTAAATAATTTACAAACATGAAGCCCATTTTAAGAATAAGGAAAGAGAAGTGAGAAGCACTGAACTTTGTATTGATGCCAATTTTGTAGACACAGAGACGCTTTAACTTGACTTAGACACACACCCATTGAATACAGGCGAAAACCCCTAGGCAACTCAGTCTCAAGCTTAACCATGCTCAGAAGGTTGAAGACTATGTAGGTGAATGCTTTGTCTTTTTTTTTTCTGCCTGCATATTATTTATCAATTGCTGCATAACAGCAATATCATATCAAAACTTAGTGACTTAAAAAAAAAAACCACTTAATTCAGATTTTGTAGGTTGGAACAGGACAGTTCTGCTGGTCTCACCTGGAATCAGTCTTGCAGCTGCAGTTGGGGGGCAGGTCACCTGGGCTGCGGTCTAAGAAGTCCCCACTCACGGTCTGGTGGGTGGATGATGCAGGCAGCTGGCTAGACTGGTCGGCAATCTGGGCTTCTTTACACAGCAGCAGCATCCTCAGACTGCAAGCCAAAGGAGTAAGCCTACCACCACATCATGCTCACTGCAGCTGCATGGGCCAAAACAAGACACAGCCAATCACAGAGTCAAAATAGGAAGGGCCCACACCAGGGCATGGATATAGAGGGACATTGGGGTTACTACTGTAACAATCAACCAGTGGTGTGAATTTCAAAGCTTGGTTGTATTGTTTCTGAAACTATTTGTAACCACTACTTCCTTCTGTACAAGTTGTCCCTGAGTGACTAATGCCAACTAGACACTAATAATATGTTTTTCAAAATTCTTTCATTACTTTCGTTGAAAAATGGCATTATCATCTTTCATATAAATACATGTGTGTGTGTTTTATACATATATAGGTAAGATATAGAAAAATATATGTGTGTGTGTGTAAAACAATTGAGCTTATCAATACTAGAATTAACACATTCGGCCAAGTTCTCACAACCAGTGAATATGAGCAGTCAAGTATAATACTGAGATCTTCTGACTGGAAATATCAAGGTCCTTATCCAGAAAGCTGATAGTTAATACAAACAGTACAGTTAGTACTCCTTATAAGTTATGCACTATTATCTCTACACCATACATGATATGAAATTGGGAATAAAAACATGATGAGATTAGTCAGGGTCACTATTTAGTGAATATCAAAGCTAAGACTGGAATAACAGGCAGGTTTGGCCTTGGAGTATAAAACAAAGCAGGGCAAAGGCTAACAGAATTTTACCAGGAGACAACACTAGTCATAACACTCTGTTCCAGAAACATGAGACAATTCTACACATGAACAACATCAGATGCTCAAAACCGAAATTAGATTGATTATATTATTTGTAGCCATAGATGGAGAAGCTCTGTATGGTCAGCAAAAATAAGAACGGGAGCACCTAGAACTTGAACTCCTTATTGGAAATTCAGACTTAAATTCAAGAGAGTAGGGAAAACCTCTAGCAGATTCAAGTATGACCTAAATCAAATTCTTACATTTATACAGTGGAAATGATGAACAGATTCAAGAGATTAGACCTGAGAGAATACCTGAAGAACTATGAATGGAGACAACATTGTACAGGAGGCAGTGATCAAAACCATCCCCAAGAAAATAAATGCAAAAAGCAAAACGGTTGTCTGAGGAGGCTTTACAAATAGCTGAGAAAAGAAGAGAAGCAAAGGCAAAGGAGAGAAGGAAAGATATACCTATCTGAATGCAGTTTCAAAGAATAGCAAGGAGAGATAGGAACGTCTTCCTAACTGAACAATGCAATGAAATAGAGGAAACAATAGAAGTGGAAAGACTAGAGATCTCTTCAAGAAAATTAGAGATACCAAGGGAACATTTCACGCAAAGATGGGTACCATAAAAGACAGAAACGGTATGGACCGAACAGAGGCAGAAGATATTAAGAAGAGGTGGCAAGAATACACGGAAGAACTATACAAAAAAGATCTTAATGACTCGGATAACCATGATGGTGTGATCACTCACCTAGAGCCAGACATCCTGAAGAGTGAAGTCAAATGGGACTTAGGAAGCATCACTATTAACAAAGCTAGTGAAAGTGATGGAATTTCACTTGAGCTATTTCAAATCCTAAAAGATGATGCTGTTAAAGTGCTGCACTCTATATGCCAGCAAATTTGAAAAACTCAGCAGTGGCCCTCGGACTGGAAAAGATCAGATTTCAATCCAATTCCAAAGAAAGGCAATGCCAAAGAATGTTCAAGTGAAAGTGAAAGTGAAGTCACTCAGTCATGTCCAACTCTTTGTGACCCCATGGACTGTAGCCTGCAGGCTTCTCCGTCCATGGGATTTTCCAGGCAAGAGTACTGGAGTGGGTTGCCATTCCCTTCTCCAAAGAATGTTCAAACCTTCACACAATTGCACTCATTTCACATGCTAGCCAGGTCATGCTCAAAATCCTCCAAGCTAGGCTTCAGCTGTATGCAAGTCAAGAAGCAACTGTTAGAACTGGACATTGGACAACAAACTGGTTCCAAATTAGTAAAGGAGTATGTCAAGGCTGTATATGGTCACCTTGTTTATTTAACTTATATGTAGAGTACATCATGAGAAATGCTGGACTGGATGAAGCACAAGCTTGAATCAGGACTGTAGGAGAAATATCAATAACCTCAGATATGCATATGACACCACCCTTGTAGCAGAAGGTGAAGAAGAACTAAAGAGCCTCTTGATGAAAGTGAAAGAGGAGAGTGAAAAAGTTGGGTTAAAACTCAACATTCAGAAAATGAAGATCATGGCATCTGGTTCCATTCCTTTATGGCAAATAGATAGGGAAACAGTGGAAACAGTGACAGACGTTATTTTTGGGGGTTCCAAAATCACTGCAGATGGTGACTTCAGCCATGAAATTAAAAGACTCTCGCTCCTTGGAAGAAAAGTTATGACTAAAGAGCAGGAGTGGGTTGCCATTTCCTTCTCCAATGCATGAAAGTGAAAAGTGAAAGTGAAGTCGCTCAGTCATGTCTGACTCTTCATGACCCCATGGACTACAGCCTACCAGGCTCCTCTGCCCGTGGGATTTTCCAGGCAAGAGTGCAGCAGTGGGTTGTCATTGACTAACCTAGACAGCATATTAAAAAGCAGAGGAGTTACTTTGCCAACAAAGGTCCATTTAGTCAAAGCTATGGTTTTTCCAATGGTCATGTAAGGATGTGAGAGTTGGACTATGAAGAAAGCTGGGCACCGAAGAATTGGTGCTTTTGAACTGTGGTGTTAGAGAAGACTCTTGAGAATCCCTTGGACTGCAAGGAGATCCAACCAGTCCATCCTAAAGGAAATCAACCCTGAATATTCACTGGAAGGACTGATGCTGAAGCTGAAGCTCCAGTACTTTGTTCACCTGATGGGAAGAGCTGATTCATTGGAAGAGACCATTATGCTGGCAAAGATAGAAGGCAGGAGAAGAAGAGGATGACAAAGGACACGATGGTTGGATGGCTTCACTTAGTCAATGGACATGAGTTTGAGCAGGCTCCAGGAGTTGCTGAAGGACATGGAAGCCTGGTGTGCTTCAGTCCATGGGGTCGCAAAGGGTCAGACACTACTGACTGACTGAACAACAAAAGCTGGACTCAACCTAAAGCCCATATTTTAAATATCACTGATGTTATTTATACTGGTCTCACCTTCTGTAAAAGCTAAATATCTGCAAAAAGTAAGTCTTCACACTTTTGCAATTAATCAACACTGCTATTTGTTAAGCTGACTACATTTTCTTCCATTAAGCAGAGTGGATGAAAACATCCTCATCTTAACCATCATCATAATGTCTTTCATGCTGATGGGAAATCATGGATTTTTAGATAGTTAAAATGAGAAGGTCTTATGGAGAACCTGTATTTGTAGAGCTGTAGATTATTTTGTTCAAAGGAGATCTCAAACATAAGCAAAATTGATAACAACTGACATAAAATAAAGAATTCTTATAATGTAGTAGGTTTGTGCAAGTAACAGAAGATTTCTTGGGCCCAGAAAAGTGAATTTTTGTTCAGGTCATGTGGCGTCAAGACCAGAATTCCTCTTTTCTAGATACCAAAACCATACTCTTCTTGGAAACTTTCCACCCTCAACTGAAAAAAAATGAAGAGGTGATGGGCCTCCAAAGCACCCAGTTGACTGCTGATTTTCTGTGGGTTCCTTAGTGAGAGATGAAATATTAGAAACAGGTGTTTATAATATTTCTGACACTCTACAGGAACTTTTGGCCAACAAGATACAGTCTTTTCATTCAACAGTCCTTGCCAGTAGCCTTGTGTATGTTTTCAGAGAATTCCTCAAAGTTGTAAGTCTGGCCTTTGCTCTTAACAATGACTTAGCTATAGCAAAGGAATAGAACTCGCATGTTGGTGGTCCTGAATGTCCTCCTGCTTTTTCCTTTGTGGGTCATTGGTGTTAGAGCAGCAGTCACTTTGGAGTTGGCACATTTTTGCTGAAATAAATAGAAACCTAGCAACATTTATTTAGCAAAACCACCCTGGGCATACCCCAGATTTTTTTGAGAGCTTGGGGTGATAGATTTCTGTCTAGCCCACCCAGATGCCTTGTATCATTATCTTTTGGTTATCCAAAGAAAAAAGAGCATGCACAACATGTCCTAAACTTTAAATAAAGTGCTTAAAGTGAGTTTCTAAATGCATCTGGGGATCCTTTTCTGCATCCCAGTCTTCCTATCAATTCATGACAAATATCAGAGAAGGAAGCAGGGCAAGAAATTAGCAAAAGGAGAAGTGCTGAGGTTTTCAGCTTGCAACAGTAGCAGCTGAATGGTGGTTTAGATCAGTGTTTCTCTGATACATATGAATCACTTGGGGATCTTGTTAAAAGGAAGGTTTTGATAGGCAGGTTTGGGGCAAGGTCTGACAAAATGCCTTTCGCATAAAGTCCTGGGTGATGTTGATCGACTGCCTATAGACCACACTTCAAAAACCAAGCTGGGTTTCTAAAACGTGTTGCTCATCTTTGGGATTGATTATACATTTCCCACCTCATTGATGTCAGGTTTGGTCGTGTATGTCACCTTGGCCATGAAATGGGCAGAAGTGATGTGTGTTTTTTCCTAGTAGAGGCATGAAGGGCAGTATTTATCTTTCTTCAATTTCTTTTCCTTCTTCAATAAAACTAGCAATGATACAGATGGATGTGCCTCAATCACATCTCAATCTGGGTCTGGGAATAGAGACACAGAGTAAACCTGCAGTCTACTGTTTGAGTGAGATAGTGTGGGAAAGATATACAAGTGTTCGTTGATATAAGCCACTGAGATTTGAGGCTGTTACTGCAGTATGACCTAGCATATTCTGATTGATATAAGCCATGTTGTATTGTTTACATGTATTGTACTGGGTTAAAGAACCATGTTACATAACTTATTTTATTGGAGATACTGGCCAAGATATTTAACTTCTCTGGATCTCAGTTACCTCATATGCGAAATGGTTATAAAATCTACTTTCCTGAAGGGAGAATTCTGGCTTTGTTGGAATACATTTCTTCCTTGATATTTGAAGTTGAATGCTTCTATGGTTTAAGATCTCTCCCAGGAAAACAATCATCTTCAGGCAAAAATGTTCATTCAGTCTTTAGCATAACAGAACCACCACCTAAGACACTTCAATGCTAATCTTGCCTGAAGAAGCAGAGAAGCCTTCAGTACCAACTGGCACATCCCAAGATGGGGAAAAAAAAAAAAAGAGAATTAATGAGACACATGACCCAGGGTTACAATCCTATAGGAAAACTAAATCATACAATAGCTGCTATAATCCCAGACACAGTTTTTTATTCCCCTTTCATAGGTACATGTGACTGGCAAGAAAATGCTCATATTGGAAAATGTTTTTCCTCAGACTTTGGCTAAAGACCCTGATTATCCTGGATGTAGGGTTGTTGTGCTCAGTAGTAGAGATGCGTGCATGCTTCTAGCAGACCAAACCCATAAGTTTTTATGGACACAGAATGAGTATTGCATCTCAAGGAAGGTCTCCATATATCTCTTCTCCAAAAGTTTGCCTCTAGTCCTTAGTACCTCACTGGTTGCCACAAAACAGATCTGCCTGGATGCCAGTTCAGTCGGTTGGAAATACTTTGGCTAAAGCACCAGAGTAGTCTCTCCCCAGAGTTATACTTGATGGGAATTGGACCCATTGGCTATACTTTAGTCATTTAAGGTTATTTCAAGGAAGATTTCTCCTTTTCGTAGCATCACAAAGGATTTTTAAACACAATTTCCTTACTTGTAAAATTAAGGCATTTACCAAAATTATCATGATAGGCATTTCTGGCTTTGGTTTTGCATCACCCACACATTTCTTATGTTCAGGAGGAACACCATGGCTATGAATACTAGTGGCATATGGATAGTCCTTTCCATCACCTATATCTGCTGGAGACTGCACTGACATGGCCAGTTGGAAACTGACTCCTAGTTGGGACTGCGGATCTTGAGAATGCCGGGGGGAAGTACAGGCTAGCAAGCCATCAAGGCAGCAGAGCAGAATGGATGTGATGTGGTGGGTCTAGTGATGTGGCAAGAAGTGTCTGAGGCTGGCGGACTCAGCAGCACGGAGGCAAGTGAGGAGGGCAGCAGAGACTGGGGCAGAGGGATAGTAGCCCAAGGTGCCATCTAGAGGCGATGGCACAGGCAGCCTTTCCTGGAGCTTGGCCTTGGCTAGACTCACTTTCCTTGATTCCTTAGTAAGTCTGCTTCCCAAAGTTCCTGACTTTTCTGAGAATACATTATGGTATATATTCTTCCCACTTGAGTTAAAAAGAGCCACATTCTTTTACTTGTCACCAAATGCCTTCATTACTATAATGCTTTCTTTCTAAAATTCTCAGGTTTAACTTCCAAAATTTTCAATTCTTTAGTTCTTCATGAACTATTCCCCAGAATTTGCTTTTTTCTTTAAAGTCTTCTACTCATATCTGGAAGTTTAATCAGGTCCTCCATTTAAAACTGGGACATAGAATCATGAGTATATTTTATTGGCATGCTGATCAAAGAAACAATTGTACTTTATAAGACTGTTAAAGAAGTCTATTTAAACCCTTAGAAATTATACAAAGCATCTGTTTCAAAATATTAACAGCATTTTCAGGAAATTGTGCTAGAATAACCAGAAATCCCTCTATATTGAAAACAAACAACAAAATAAAAAACCTCAACTCATAACATCAATCGTATTCAGAATAAAATAGAGCTTGATCTAAATTTAGAATCTAAAATGATTAAATTCTAGAAGAAAGCATAGAAAAAATTTTCTGTCACTTTGGGTTAGGCAAAATTTTTTAGCTACTGTACAAAAGTACAATCCAGAAAAGAGTAAATAATAGATTGGATTTAATTCAAATTAAAAACTTCTGTTCTTCAAAAAACACTCTTAAGGAAATGGAAAAATCTGCCACAGACTAGGAGGAAATATTTGCACAGAACATATCTGATAAAACAGTTACAGCTAAAAACAATGACAACAGCAAGATCTCAAAAGTGAGAAATTTAGATTAAAACACCCAATATTTTTTAATGGCCAAAATATCTGAGCATACAGTTTAGTAAAACGATGTCTCTTAAGCCACTTAAAAATTGCTCAGCAACATTAGCCAGTAGAGAAATGCAAATTAAAGCCACAAAAAGATACTACTAAATACGTCAGAATAGTTACTGTTATCATCACCATCATCATCAAATTGACAGCGTCAGATGCTGGTAAGAATCTATAGCAATTGGGATGCTCACACATTGCTGGTGGAAATGCAAAATGAAAAGCAGTTTCATAGTTTTTTCATACAACAAGCAATCTGACTCCTAGGCATTTACCCAAGAGAAATAAGTTTCTGTTCACACAAACACCTGTATATGAATGTGTATAGTGCTTTATTCATAATCACCAAAAACTGGAACAACCCAAATGTTATCCAACTTGTGAATATTTAAACAAATTGTATTATATCCTTGCAATGGAAGACTACACAAAAATGAAAAGGAAGACATTATTAATACACACAGCAAGGTGGAGAACCACAGATGCTGGGTGATAAGTGAGAAAGCCAGATCCAAAAACTATGTACTATATGCTTCTTGGTATATGACATTTTGGAAAGGGAAAATTACAGAAACTAAAAAAAAAAAAAAATCAGTGATTTCCAGGAGCTGTGTATGTGTAAGGGAGTGGTTTGTGTTTATAAAGTGAAACTATGGAATATCTGGGGACAATGGACTGCTCAATGTCTTAACTGTGGTGGTGGTTAAACCAATATAAGCATTTGTCAAAACTCATAGAACTGTTTCCTAGAAAGATTAGATTTTACTCTATGTAAATTATACTCAAAGTCTGACTTTAAAAATATTATCAGCAAATTATTTGCTTTCAAGTTAAGTGTAAGATAAGTTGTTCATTTAATAGCTATGTATTGAGTGCCTACTGCATGCCAGATCTGTTCTAAACATACAGAAAAATAGTGAATGAAATACACAGGGTAACTGCCTTTAAGGGGCCTACATTCTATCAAGAAAGTCAGTGAATAATCAATGTGATCAGTAAGCTAGGAACATAAAACAATGCTTCTCAGACTTTACCATACATAAGAGTCTAGAAGGCTTATGAAAACACAGATCCTTGTGCTCCACCCTGGCAATTCTGATTCAGCAGGTCTAGGGTGGACCCTGAGAATTTGTATTTCTAACAAGTTCCCAGGTGATGCTGACATTGCTGGTCTGAGGACCACACATTGTGTAGTTCTGGCATAGGATGTTACAATGCAGTGCTATGAATAAAGGAAAAACCATGACTAAGGGTGTAATGGGAAAGAAGTCTGGGAAGGTACAGTTTGCAGATTTTAAATAGTAGGTCTCATTGAGCAGCTAATTTGGGGCAAAACCAAGAAGAAAGGGGGGGAGTTAGTTGTAAAGATATCTAGGGGAAATCATTTTTATCTGAATGATCAGTCAGTACCAAGGCCCTAAGGCAGGGGACATGTCCATTTATTCCAAGAAAAAGAAAGGAGCCCAACGTGACAAGGATAGGAAGGGTGAGTGAGTACAGTAAGACATGTGTTCAGAGGGGATAATTATTAAAGGAAAAGACTGGGCAGAACAAGTGCCTTTCAACTTTTGCTGCCTATAAAGCATGAAGCCACTGGAGGGTTTTGAACAGAGAGTGACATTATCTGAATAATGTTTTTTAAAAAACCCACTCTGGCCACTGTGCTGAGAATAGGCAAGAATGAGAACATATCAATTATTAAGAATTTTCTGAATAACCTAGATGAGAGATGATTGTGGCTTGGATCAGAGTGTTAGAAACGGCACTGGGAAATAGTGACTTCCTTTTGAAAATGTTTTTGAAATAAAAACAGTAGGAGGTCCATGATTGACTGTATGTTCAGTATGAGAGAGAGAGGGCTCAAGAGTGGCTGAAGAACTTCATAGCTAGTAGTATCTGTCAATATGATGAAGCTGATCATTGACTATATGGATATTTGTCATAAAAAGCTCTTTTAATTTGGCCTGTCAGTTTCTAGTACAGAGAAAGATGAAACAGAGCGAAGAAAGCCTAGGTGCATTATGAGATATAAAGAGAAACAATCTATGATTCTTGGAGTCTCAGAAACAGAAGAGAAGGAGATAGAGGCAGAAAGCTTATTTCAAGCAATGACTGATAACTCCTCGAATCTGGGGAAAGTTTTGGAAATCCAAATTTAGAAAGTTCATAAGTCTCCCAAAAGATTCAACTCAAAGGATCTTTTCCAGCATATAGTATAATGAAACTGTCTAAAATGAAAAATAAAGAAAAAAATTTAAAATAGGAAGAGGAAAGAAACCCCTCACATAAAAGGGGACTCACAAGGGGCATAAATTGAATTACTATGATATTGACTTGTTATACATTACAGAATGTTCTCTGTTTCCAAGGCAAACCATTCAAAGTCTATGCCCCAGCCACTAATGCCAAAGAAGCTGAAGTTCAATGATTCTATGAAGACCTACAAGACCTTCTAGAACTAACACCAGAAAACGATGTCCTTTTCATCGTTGGGGACTGGAATGCAAAAGTAGGAAGTCAAGAAACACCTAGAGTAACAGGCAAATTTGGCCTTGGAGTACAAAATGAAGCAGGGCAAAGGCTAACAGTTTTGTCAAGAGAATGCATTGGTCATAGCAAACACCAGCTTCCAACAACACAGGTGACAGCTCTTTTTGCTCATGTGCATGAGCAACATGGACATCACCAAATGGTCAATACCGAAATCAAACTGGTTATACTCTTTGCAGCTGAAGACGGAGCGGTTCCGTACTATCAGAAAAAACAAGATCAGGAGCTGACTGTGGCTCAGATCATAAATTCCTTATTGCAAAAGGAATTTATTCACACTTAAATTGAAGAAAGTGGAGAAAACCACTATGTCATTGAGGTATGACCTAAATAAAATCTCTTACAATTATAGAGTGGAACTAACAAATAGATACAAAGGACTAGATTTGATAGAGAGAATGCCTGAAGAACTACGGATGGAGGTTAATGACATTGTACAGGAGGCTGGGATCAAGTCCATCCCCAAGAAAAAGAAATGCAAAAGGGCAAAATGGTTGTCTGAGGAGGCCTTACAAAGAGCTGAGAAAAGAAAGGAACCAAAAGGAAGATGAGAAAAGGAAAGATATACCCATCTGAATGCAGAGTTTCAAAGAATAGCAAGGAGAGATAAGAAAGCCTTCCTAAGTGATCAATGCAAAAAAAAAAAAAAAAAAGAGGAAAGCAATAGAATGGGAAAGACTAGAGATCTCTTCAAGAAAATTAAAGATACCGAGGGAACATTTCATGCAAATATGGGCATAATAAGGCCAAAAACAGTATGGACCTAACAGAAGCAGAAGATATTAAGAAAAGGTGGGAAGAATGAACAGAAGAACTATACAAAAAAGATCTTCATGACCCAGACAGCCACGATGGTGTGATCACTCACCTAGAGCCAGACATCCGAAAGTGCAAAGTCAAGTGGGCCTTAGGAAACATCACTATGGACAAAGCTAGTGGAAATGATGGAATTCCAGGTGAACTATTTCAAACCCTAAAAGCTGATGCTGTTAAACTACTGCACTCAATATGCCAGCAAATTTGGAAAACTCAGCAGTGACCACAGGACTGGCAGTCAGTTTTCATTTAATCCCAAAGAAAGGCAATGCCAAAGAATGTTCAATCTACTGCACAATTGCAGTCATTGCACAGGCTAGTAGAGTAATGCTCAAAATTCTCCAGCCAGGCTTCAATAGCACATAAACTGAGAACTTCCAGATGTTCAAGCTGGACTTACAATAGGCATAGGAACCAGAGCTCAAACTGTCAACATCTGTTGGATCAGAAAAAAAAAGCAAGAGAGTTCCAGAAAAACAGGTACTTCTGGCTTATTCATTATGCCAAAGCCTTTGACTGTGTGGATCACAACACAATGTGGGAAATTCGTTAAGAGATGGGGAAACCAGGCCACCTCACCTGCCTCCTGAGAAATCTGTACACAGGTCAGGAAGCAACAGTTAGAACCAGACATGGAACAACGGATTGCTTCCAAATTGGGAAAGGAGTGTCTCAAGGCTGTATATTCTCACCTTGCTTATTTAAATTATATGCAGAGTACATCATGCAAAATGCTATGTTGGATGAAGCACAAGCTGGAATCAAGATTGCCAGGAGACATATCAGTAACCTCAGAAATGCAGATGACACCACCCTCACAGAAATCAAAGAGGAGCCTAAGAGCCTCTCGATGAAAATGAAAGAGGAGAGTGAAAAAGCTGGCTTAAAACTCAACATTTAAAAAATAAAGATCCTAACATTCAGTCCCATAATTTCATTGCAAATAGATGGGAAAACAATGGAAACAGTGACATACTTTATTTTCTTGGGTTACAAAATCACTGCAGATGGTGACCGCAGCTATGAAGTTAAAAGACGTCTGCATTCCCCTTGGAAGAAAAGCTATGACAAAACTAAACAGAATATTAAAAAACAGAGACATCACTTTGGCAACAAAGGTCCATATAGTCAAAGCTATGAGTTTTCCAGTAATCATGTATGGATGTGAGAGTTGGACCATAAAGAAAGCTGAGCTCCGAATAATGGATGCTTTTGAACTGTGGTGTTGGAGAAGACTCTTGAGAGTCCCTTGGACTGCAAGATCAACCCAGTCAAACCTAAAGGAAATCAGTCTGAATATTCATTGGAAGGACTGAAGCTGAAGCTAAAGCTCCAATACTTTGTCCACCTGATGTGACTCACTGGAAAAGACCCTGTTTCTGGGAAAGACTGAAGGCAGCAGGAGAAGAGGGCATTAGAAGATGAGATCGTTGGGTGCCATCACTGACTCAATGGACATGAGTTTGAGCAAATCGCGGCAGTTGGTGATAGACAGAAAAGCCTGGCATGCTGCAGTCCATGGGGTCACAAATAGTCTAACTTGGTTGAGCAACTGAACTGAACTGATATTGAAACATGGGGAGGGGTAGTATAAGAACACAGTTTTGGTGTTTGATTGAAGTTGAGTTGCTATCAGCTAAAAATAATCTATTGTAAAATATGTTTTATGTAATCCACATGATAACCACAAAACAGAACCCTGCAATATATATTTGAAAGATAAAGAGAAGAGAATCAAAGCATACTATCAGAGAAAATCATCAATTCATAAAGGAAGACAGTAAGAAAAGAAGAAAAAAAGGAAAGAAACTACAAAATAGCTAGGAAATACAAGATGGCATTAGCAAGTCTTTATCTTCCATATTACTTTAAATGTGAATGATTAAATTCTCAAAACTAGAGGCATAGAGTGGGTAAATGGGTAAAACAACAAGATCCAACTGTTTGTTGCCTACAAGAGATTTACTCCATTTTAACAATCAGTTCAGTTCAGTTCAGTCGCTCAGTCATGTCTGACTCTTTGCGACCCCATGAATCGCAGCACGCCAGGCCTCCCTGTCCATCACCAACTCCCGGAGTTCACTCAGACTCACGTCCATCGAGTCAGTGATGCCATCCAGACATCTCATCCTCTGTCGTCCCCTTCTCCTCCTGCCCCCAATCCCTCCCAGCATCAGAATCTTTTCCAATGAGTCAACTCTTCGCATGAGGTGGCCAAAGTATTGGAGTTTCAGCCTTAGCATCATTCCTTCCAAAGAAATCCCAGGGTTGATCTCCTTCAGAATGGACTATACACATTGGTTAAAAGCGAAGGGATTGAATATGATATTTTATGCATGCCAAAGGGAGCAGTAGGCTATAATTATGTCAGACAAAATAGAGTTTAAGTAAAAAACTGTAACAAGAGACTAAGTTATTATATAATGATAAAGGAGTTAACTTATCAAGAGAATGTAACAATTGTAGCACTTAAAAATATTAAGCAAATGCTAAAATATCTGAAGGAAAAAATAGACAACAATACGATAATAGTAGGGGGAATTTACTATCTCAGTTTCGACAATGGGTAGGTCATACAGATAGAAAATCAGTAAAGAAACATTAAAATTGAAATATACTTTGAACCAAATTGATCTATCAGACATATACAGAACATTCCACTCAGCAGTAGCAGAATACACATTCTTCTCAAATACACATGGCGTATTCTCCAGGATAGAGCATAAATTAGGACACACAAAAAAACTTAACAAATTTAAGAAGATTGAAAACATATATGCAGGAAACATCATTGTTCCAAATTACATGAGGCTAACAGTGATAGAATTGAAGGGAAAAATAGACAGCTACAAAGTAATAACAGAAGACTTCAATATCCCACCTTCAAAAATGAATATAACAAGACAGAGTATAAATAAGTAAATGGAGAACTTGTATGAGACTATGAACTAACTGGACCAAACAGACATCTACAGAACATTCTTCCCAACAATAGAAGAATACATATTTTTCTCAAGTGTACATAACTTTCATCAAGTTTCATTATATGTTAAGCTCCAAAAATTTTGAATAAAATTTTAAAAGATTCAAATTACACAAAACATCTTCTCCATTCACAGTGGAATAAAACTAGACATCAATAGCAGAAGAAACACTGAAATATCCATTGTGGAAAATTAAATAACATACTCTTAAACAACCAACATAGTTAAAAAAATAAGATCACAGGAATATTTTAAACTATCTTAAGACAAATGAAGAATAATATACATTATTGAATGTAGCAAAAGCAGTGTTAAGAAGCAAATTTATCATTTCAAATGCTTACATTAAAAACAAAGATCTTATCAACAACCTAAGATCAAAGGTCAAATCATTAACCTAAAATTACACATTAAAAAATCAGAAAAAAGAACAGACTAAACCTAGAAGGTGGGAAATAATAAAGATTAAAGCAGAGATAAACAAAATGCAGAACACAAAAACAATAGAGGAAATCAATACAACCCAGTGCTGGTTATTCAAAAAGATCAACAAAGTTAATAAAACTGTAGCTAGACCGAATTAAAAAAAAAGAGAAATGAAATGGGTAAATATTGTCTATTTTATAGAAATAAAGATAAAGGTTATAAAACAGTACAGTGAAAAAATGTATGTGGCAAAATGGATAATTTATCTTAAATGGACAAATTCCTAGAAATATATAGCCTACCAAAATAAAATCATGAAAGAAAAAAAAAAAAAACAGAAAATCTTAACAGCCTTATAACTAGTAAGGAGAATGAATCAAAATGAAAAACCAACCAACAGTAAAAAGTCAAAGAACAAATTCATTCACTTGGCTAATTATAACAATTTTTTAAAAACCAGCTAATCCTCCTCAAGGGGCTTCTCTGGTGGCTCAGTGGTAAATAATCCACCTGCCAGTACAGGAGATGTGTGTTCAATCCCTGGGTCAGGACGATCCTCTGCAGATGAAAATGGCAACCCACTAAAGTATTCTTGCCTGGGAGATTCCATGGACAGAGGAGCTAGGTGGGCTCCAGTCCGTGGAGTCAAAAAAGAGTCAGACACAACCTAGCTACTAAAGAGCAAAATATCTTTCTCAAATTCTTCTAAAAAATTAACGAGGGAACATTTTATTTATAACTCATTCTATGAGGCCAACATTACCACAACACCACAGACAGACAACGGTCCTACATGAAGAAACAATTGCAGACCAATATATCTTAAGGTAACTAATGTAAAAATTAGCAAAATATCAGCAACCAGAATCATGACCAAATGAGATTTATTCTTGGAATAAAAGGATGGACTTCAATCAATATAATATACCACACGTACAAAGTAAAGGGGAATAAGTACCACAAAATCATCTCAATGCAAAAAAACCATTTGAAAAAATTCTACACTTTCATGAAAAGAAAACAAACTCAACTGGAAGCAGAAGGAAACTATCTCAACATTATAAAGTCCATATATGAGAAGTCCACAGCAAACACCATAGTGAATTGTGAAAGGCTAAAAGCTTATTTTCCTTTAAGATTAAGAACAAGACAAGAATGCCTGCTTTCATCCCTCTAATACAGCAGACTACTGAAAATCCTAGCCAGAGAAATTACGCAAGAAAAAAATAAATAAGAGGCATACGAAATGAAAAGAAAAAATTAAAGTTATTTTTCCTTACAGGTGACGTGGTCTTATATGTAGAAAATCCTAAAGATTCTACAAAAAAAACAACAATTAGAATTAATAAGTGAATTCAGCAAACTTGCAAGATACATAATCAACACACAATGATCAATTATGTTTCTACACAATTACCAGCCACACTAAAGGAAGATGGTGGAGAAAATAGGAGGAGATTGTTAAAGTAATCCATCTTGTAGAAAATTGAAGACTGGTCTTCTGTTGTTATGATGATTGTTTTGTAAAATACGCCCTACTGTATAAGACAAAACTGTTTCCAACTGTATATAGCCACCAATTAATTTTTCTTTGTTTTTATTTTGTCTTATGCTATCTACATTATGATTTAATGTGTGTTTGTATTTATACACATTTTACTTGTATGACTTCATGTTGAACCTCAAATAAAAGTTTCCTTATTTGAGTGTTTATGGGCTTCCCAGGTGGCTCTGTTGTTAAAAACAAAACAAAACAAAACAAAAACAAAAAAACATGCCTGCCAATGCAGGAGATGTGGGTTCGATCCCAGGGTTGGGAAGATCCCCTGGAGAAGGAAATGGCAACCCACTCCAGTATTCTAGCCTGGAAAATTTCATGGACAGAGAAACTTGCCAGGCTACAGTCCATGGGGTTGCAAAGAGCTGAACAAGGCTGAGCACAGATGCACATCAGTATGTGACTGTTTAAAAAATGCTCATTTTTCACTAACAATGAGCAATCTGAAAAGGAAATTTAGGAGACAACTCCATTTGCAATGGCATAAACAAATTAAAGTTCTTAGGAATAAACTTAACAAAGGAGGCAGAGACTTTTACATTAAAAATTACAAAACATTAGCTAAAAATTCTTTTAAAGATGTCAATAAGTGGAAAGATATCATATGTACATGGCATGGAAAACAATATTTTTTAGATGACAATATTATAGACAATAGTATAGAAACAATCTATAGATTCAGTAGAATCTCTATCTAAATCTCAATGATTTTTTGTAGAAATAGAAAAGTCTATCCTAAAATTCATATGGAATCTCATGAAACCAAGACTAGCCACAACTTTTGAAAATAAGCAACAAACCTAGAAATCTCAAAACTTTTGATTTCAAAGCTCTAGTAATTCAAAAGGGTGTGGTATTGGCTTAAACAGATAGAATTAATGACGTATTATAGGATGAAAATTCCAGAAAGAATCCCTCACATACATGGTCGAATGACATTCTCTGCATATAAGTTAAATAAGCAGGGTGACTCGACATATTCCTTTCTCTATTTGGAACCAGTCTGCTGTCCCATGTCTGGTTCTAACTGTTGCTTCTTGACCTGCATACAGATTTCTCAGGATGCAGGTCAGGTGGTTTGGTATTTCCATCTCTTTAAGAAGTTTCCAAGTTTGTTGTGAACCCCACAGTCAAAGGCTTTAGCATAGTTAATGAAGCAGTAGATGTTTTTTACCAAAAATATCAGGATCATTCAATGAAAACAGTCTTTTCAACACAACATTCTGGATCCATTAAAAAAAACAAACTCAAAAAGGATCAAAGATCTAAATATAATAACTAAAGTGTAAGACACTTTGAAAGAAACATAGAGGGAGAGCTTGATGACACTGGATTTGACAATGATTTCCCTGGTGGCTCACATGGTAAAGATCTGCCTGCAATGCAGGAGGCTGGGGTTTGATCTGTGGACTGGGAAAATCCCCTCGAGAAGGGAATGGCTGCCTACTACAGTATTCTTGCCTGGAAAATTCCAAGGACAGAGGATTCTGGTAGGCATGGGGTCTCAAAGAGTGGGACACGACTGAGTGACTAACACACTCACACTCTTGGTATTACACACACACACACACACACACACACACACACACAGATAAATTAGACTGTACCAAACTTAAAGTTTTGTGCATCAAAAGAAATTATCAACAGAGTAAAAAGGCAACCCAACAGAATGAAAGAAATATTTACAAATCATATATCTTATAAGGGTTTAATATTCAAAATACATAAAAAACTCCTACCACTCAATAGCAACAACAACAACAAAATAAATAACTCAGTTTAGAAAGGGAAGAATAGACATTTCTCCAAAGAAAACACACAAATGTCAAACAGTTGCATGAAAATAGGCCTAATATCACTAATCACTAGGGAAATGAAAAGAAAAACCACAATGAGATAATACTTCACACCCATTAGGATGACTATTGTTAAAAAAAAATAACAGGAGTTGGCAAGGATGTAGATAAATTTAAATACTTGAATATTTCTGATGGGAGTGTACAAGGATGTAGCTGCTATTAAAAACTGTATTGCAGTTCCTCAAAAAATTGAAAATAGAATTATCGTATGATCCTGCAATTCCACTACTAAGAATGTACTTGGAGGAATTATAAGCAGGATGTGAAACACAGCCTCTTAATGAGGGTGAAAGAGGAGAGTAAAAAAGCTGGAATAAGACTCAGCATTCGAAAAACAAAGATTATGGCATCCAGTCACATTACTTCATGGCAAATAGATGGGGAAACAATGGAAACAGTGAGAGACTGTATTTTCTTGGTTTCCAAAATCACTGCAATTGGTGAATGCAGCCATGCAATTAAAAGACGCTGATGTTGTTAAAGTGTTGCCCTCAGTATGTGAGCAAATTTGGAAAGCACAGCAGTGGCCACAGAACTGGAAAAGAGCAGTTTTCATTTAAATCCCCAAAAGAGGCAATGCCAAAGAATGTTCAAACTACAGGGCAATTGTACTTATCTCGCACGCTACCAAAGTAATGCTCAAAGTTCTCCAGGCCTCAACAGTATGTGAGTCAAGAACTTCCAGATGTTCAAGCTGGGTTTAGAAAAGACAGAGGAATCAGAGATCAAATTGCCAACATCGGCTAGATCAGAGAAAAAGCAAGAGAATGCCAGAAAAGCATCTACTCCTGTTTGATTTACTATGTTAAAGCTTTTGACTGTGTGGATCACAAAACCACTGTGGAAAATTCTTAAAGAGGTGGAAATACCAGATCACCTTACCTGCCTCCTGAGAAATCTGTACACAGGTCAAGAAGCAACAGTTAGAACTGGACATGTAACAACAGACTGGTTCCAAATTGAGAAATGAGTACATTGAGGCTATATATTGTCACCCTGTATATTTAACTTCTATGCGGAGTACGTAATTTGAAATACCGGGCTGGATGAAGCACAAACTGGAATCAAGATTGCCAGGAGAAATATCAATAACCTCAGATACACAGATGCCACCATCCTTATGGCAGAAAGCAAAGAGGATCTAAAGAGCCTCTTGATGAAAGTGAAAGACGAGAGTGAAAAAGCTGGCTTAAAACTCAATATTTAAAAAACCACTGCTGGGCATACACACCAAGGAAACCAGAATGGAAAGAGACACATGTACCCCAATGTTCATCGCAGCACTGTTTATAATAGCCAGGACATGGAAACAACCTAGATGTCCATCAGCAGATGAATGGATAAGAAAGCTGTGGTACATATACACAATGGAGTATCACTCAGCCATTAAAAAGAATTCATTTGAATCAGTTCTGATGAGATGGATGAAACTGGAGCCAATTATACAGAGTGAAGTAAGCCAGAAAGAAAAACACCAATACAGTATACTAACACATATATATATGGAATTTAGAAAGATGGCAATGACGACCCTGTATGCAAGACAGGAAAAAAGACACAGATGTGTATAACGGACTTTTGGACTCAGAGGGAGAGGGAGAGGGTGGGATGATTTGGGAGAATGGCATTCTAACATGTATACTATCATGTAAGAATTGAATCGCCAGTCTATGTCTGACGCAGGATACAGCATGCTTGGGGCTGGTGCATGGGGATGACCCAGAGAGATGTTATGGGGAGGGAGGTGGGAGGGGGGTTCATGTTTGGGAACGCATGTAAGAATTAAAGATTTTAAAATTTAAAAAATAAGAAAATAAAAAAATAAAAATAAAATAAAAAAATAAAAACCCAAGATCATGGCATCCAGTCCCATCACCTCCTGGCAAATAGATGGGAAAACAGTGGAAACATGTACAGATATTACTGTTTCGGGCTCCAAAAATCACTGTGGATGGTGATTGCAGCCATGAAATTACAAGATGTTTACTCCTTGGAAGAAAAGCTATGACAAACCTAGACAGCATATTAAAAAAACAGAGACATCACTCTGCCAACAAAGGTCCATATAGTCAAAGCTGCGGTTTTCCCAATAGTCATATGTGGATGTGAGTTGGATCATAAAGAAGGCTGAGCACCGAAGAATTGATGTTTTTGAACTGTGGTGTTAAAGGAGACTCTTGAGAGTCCCTTGGACAGCAAGGAGTTCAAACCAGTCAATCCTAAAGGAAATCAGTCCTGATATTTATTAGAAGGACTGATGCTGAAGGTGAAGCTCCAATACTTTGGCCACTTTGGCAAAGAGCCAACTCATTCAAAAGACCCTGATGTTGGGAAAGACTGAAGGCAGGAGGAGAAAGGGACGACAGAGGATAAGATGGTTGGATGGTATCACCAACTTGATGGACATGAGTTTGAGCAAGGTCTGGGAATTGGTGATGGACAGGAAAGCCTGCTGTGCTTCAGTCCACAGGGTCTCAAAGAGTTGGGCATGACTAAGAGACTGAACTGAAATGAACTGATGAGATGGTGAATGACAGGGAAGCATGGCATGCTGCAGCCCATGGGGTCACAAACAGCTGGACACAACTGAACGACTGAACAGCAAACAGATGTTAGCAAACCCCCATGTTTATAGTAGCCTTTTTCATACTAGCCAAAATGTAGAAAGAACTCATGTCTTCAACAGATAAATGGATAAATGAAATGTGATATATGCATACAATGGAAAGGTATTTAGTCTTAAAAGGGAATGAGATTCTGACATATGTTGCAAGATGGCTGAACCTCGAAGACATTACGCTAAGTAAAATTATCTAATCACAGATTCTGCGCATTTCCAGTTATGTGAGGTACCAAGAATAGTCAAATTCATAGAGACATAAAGTAGAATGGTAATTGCCAGCCACTTTATGGAGAGGCAAAAGAGAGGTTATTATTTACTAAGTACAGAGTTTCAGCTTTACAAGATGAAAAATTCCAGAGATAAATAGTGGTGATGTTTGCACAACAATGCAATGTAATATCACTAAACTGAACACTTAAGAATTGTTAAAATTGGTATTTCCCTGTTGGTCCAGTGGTTAAAAATGTGAAAAAGTAGTAGTGGTCAACTGTCCAATATAGAGAGTTCAGAAATAGAACACATCTGTTTAGGGTTGGCAATTTGGGTGACATATTTGCAGTTTAAGTGGAGCAATGGAAGCACACCTCCACAGAATAAATAGAAGATGAAAAGAAAGGAGGAGAATGGGTGTCTCTAGTGAGAATTTGGCAAAGATGTTAAAAGACAGTTTCTCCATGGTAAATTTATTCCAGAAACTTGGGTGTATTGTTACGTCTACAATGCACTTTCTTTCTTTCTTTTTTTTTTTAGCTGCAGAGTTAGCCAACTCGCAAAGTAAGAGATTTCAAAGGGTGGCTTTGGCAATTTATATCTTTTCATCTTTTTCATATTTTACTGTTAAAAAAATAATCTCCTTATATTAACACTGGGTTTCCCATGTTTCTCAGATGGTATAGAATCTGCCTGCAATGCAGAAGACCTGGGTTCGATCCCTGGGTCAGGAAGATCCCTTGGAGAGTGGAATAGCTACTCACTTCAGTATTCTTGCCTGGAGAATTCCATGGACAGAGGAGCCTGGTGGGCTACAGTCCATGGGGTCACAAAGAGTCAACATAATAACACCATTGCTAATAAAAACAATGACTTTTTATTAGGTTTAAAAATATCTTTTCAAAATTTTCAGAATAGTCTTGAAGTGAATGCATTATTATCTTCTTTGACAGGTTTTTAAAAAATTAAGTTGAGTAACTCCATGATCACAAAGCAAGTGCTTGAATGACTGCTTGTTAATTTGAAGCTAGTATTCCTGAACTTGAGAGTGTAGCTACAGATCCTTAGGTGTGCCTGCTCACCAGGGTGCAGAGACATGAGACAATGTCATTTATCATGTGATGGCCCACCAACGCACCTTGCACAAGTCAGTTCTAGGTGGGTAAACACTCCAGGGACAGGAGAAGTGCCCTGCAAGTACTAAGGCACCTTAGAAAATAGAAAGGAAGATGGACGGGCAAAGAAACCCACTGAATCTGACACAAACACATCCCTTCCTGGCTTAAAAAAAAATAAAAGAAGCTGTGAAAGACCAAAAATAGGACCTTTATTCTCCAAGGAGCATGGTGGTAGAGTTACTTTGAGTCTCCCAGTTACCGTGAGAAAATCCTGGCTGGCAGGACCCCCTGATGGAACAGAAATGACTCTTTGTGCGAGATTTAAAACATTTTTAGTTTGAAAGCAAACCTAATTGCACGTACTACTTATACACACACCATGTGGAAATAATAAACGCACTTATGATGGAAATGTTTGCTTCATTTATTATGCTAGGAGTTTTTCCAAGAAATGGAAACAATTGTTAGAAGTGACATTAAATATTCAGCTGAGTTTCTTTTTCTTAGTATTTTTATGAATACATACTTTAAAATATTACTACTACAAAATAAGGCACATGGCTCCTGACTTGTGGGAGAATTTGCTGAGTCTAAAAGGGAGAAATGCATCTCCAGAAAACACATGTACCATCAGAATTGGACACCAGTGAAAGATGAGATTTGAAATTGTGTTCAAAACACAATTGTCTTTGAAATTGTGAAGGACAGGGAAGCCTGGCATCCTGCAGTCCACGTGGTCACAAAGAGTGACATGACTTAACGACAGAGCAACAGCAACACCAACAACAACAACAACTAGGAATCCATGAAATATGTGAATTCTATTTTAAACGAGAAGAACGTCTTGTCAGGATATGAACATTGTATGAGTTAGCGAATGCTGCATCACAAACCATCCCCAAACTCTGAGACTGAAAACCACCGCATTCCTTGCTCATACCTGGGCTGGTTGCAACTCTGCGCTGATGTCACTATTGCTTCCTCGTGCATGTGCGCTCAGCCATGGGCCAGGAAGACAATTTGGCTCGTATTTGTTGAGTTCTCTTACTGTTTGGCATTTGCTTTGTGGATGGGTGGTTATAGATCACCAGCTTTAAAAAAATTTTTTATTGAAGCATATTTGATTTACAATATTGTGTTAACTTCTGCTGTACAGCAAAGTGACTTTTGCATATTCTTTTCCATTTATGGTTTATCACAGAATATTTAGTATAGTTCCCTGTGCTATATAGTAGGACCCTGTTGTTTATCCATCTTGTTTATACTAATTTGCATTTGTTAATCTCAAACTCTCAATCCTTCCCTCCTCCACCTCCCTCCCCCTTGGCAACCATGAGTCTGTTCTCTATGTCTATGAGTTTGTTTCTGTTTCATTGATACATTCATTTGTGTCACATTTTAGATTCTACATATAACTGATAAAATGTCTTGCTCTTTCTGGCTTACTTCACCTAGTATGATAATCTCTAGGTCTACCCGTGTGGCTGCAAATGGCATTATGTCATTCTTTTTTATTTCTGAGTAATATTCCATTGTGTGTGTGTGTGTGTATATATATACATATATAATATATGTATGTATATGCATGCATATATAATGTATATAATATATATTGTATATATAATATATATATACACCACATTTGTATATATACCCAATGTATTATATATCCATTTGTCTATTGGTGAACCTTTAAAATGGATAACCTGAGCTTTGTTCTATGTGATTGCATCGTTCATTTAGCTAAGTCACGCTTCTTCACATGGTAGGTAATAGTTTTAATAAAATGAAAAATTCTTCCTTCCACTACTACACTTCTTTATGTCCAAACATAGACACAAATACACATATACTCACATACAGACATGCATATACAGAAACACACAAACCTTGGCTGAAAATTATAGAGAGTTGAGTATGCAAAGTTTTACCAAGAATAGGACAGATGAATACCGCATAATTAAAAGTCATGAGAGGCAATTTTAACACATCTTTCTCAGATAGATAAAGCAGACAAATATCAACACAATTGAGAGGGAAGACTTGAACAATTTGTTTAATGAACTTCAGCACAGCACACAAAACCTGCCAAGTCCATATTCCTTTTAATATACATGGAGCATGTATAGATGTTGACCTTATTCTATACCACAAGGAAAATTTCAGTAATTTACAATGGTGAGGTCAATTTGTGGTTAGAGTTAGGCCTAAGGTAAGTGGTAGGTTTAGGCCAGAAACGAGGAATAGCTCTATGCTTATCTTTAAGTTCAGGGTTAGCCTTCAGATATAGGATTACTATTTGGATTAGGTCTAATTTGGATTAGTGTCAGATTTTATGTTTAGGGTTATTATTTCAATAGTCTTAGAGTTAGCACTGGTTTTAGTGTTGGAGTTAGAACTAGAACTAATATTAGGTTAATGGTAAGGATTAGTGTTGAGATTTGTATTAGAGTCAAAGTTAGGACTAGGTTTAATATTTAGCTTAGGCTTGGGTCTGTAGTAGAGTTAAGGGTAGTATTTGGTTTAAGGTTAGTACAGATTAATAGAACAATGATGCAAAATTGAAAACACACTTGATTTATAAAACACCCTATAGGGTAGTAAAGAGTATCTTTGTAATGGACGTCATGGGACAACATAGGAAAAATTATTTGGAACCCCTACCTCACATTATTCTTAAAAACCAACTTAATTTGGAGCATAGTCCTAAATGACAAAGCAAAACAAAAATAAAAAAAAATAGATTTTAGAAAACAAGAAATTATATTATTGACAATGAGGAAGGGAAAAGTTTTTAAGATAAGAAAAAAATTGATAAATTGTTCTATGTTAACATGAACAACTGTGGTTAATTCAAAATCTCTATTAAGAGAGTGAAAAGGCAAATCACATGTGGGAGAAAATGTTTCGACATACAGAGCCAAAACAACTTGTCAAGAGAATGTATAAAGAACATGTATAAACTAATAAGGAAAAAAAAGGCAATCCAAGAAGCCAAAAGATTTAAATAGATCTGCAATAACAATATGCAGATTGGTGAGAGAATGAAGCAATAGAAGCTCTCAAATGCTGCTGTTAAGAGAATAAACCGTTGCCCTCATTTTGGAAAATAGATTGTCAGTAGAAAGTGTAGTTTAAGATATATAGGCCCTATGACCGAATAATGCCATAAATATAAGTAGCAATATATAGATAGAAAAATATAGATAAAAAATTGTGTCCTCATGTGCACCAGGATAGAAGTTTATGAATATATGAATATTCAGGGTACCATTGTTTTGTTTTTAACAACTTGAAACTTGGAATTAATCCATATTGCATCATCAGTAAAATGGATAAACACAGTGAGTGAAAAAAAGCCAGACACAGTAGAATACCTACAGACTGGAATCCATTTATTAGGGCTCAGTAACAAGTACACTTAATCTGCCTTGCTTTGGGTTGCATCCTTAGACAGCAAGGGGAAGCTCAGAAGGAGCAGTGATCAGGAAAGTGGGGACCTTCACATTACTGACCATTTCATAATCTGCATATAAAGTATACACAGATGTTTTCTTAATAGTAATTTATTAAATTGGACGATTTTGTGGACTTTTCAGTAAGTATGCTATATATCACAGCCAGAAGTTTTGTTTTTGTTCAGTCGCTAAGTCATGTCCAATTCTTTGCTACTTCATATACGCCAGGCTCCTCTGTCCTCCACTATCCACTGGAGTTTGCTCAGATTCATGTCCATTGAGTCGATGATGCTATCTAAACATCTCATCCTCTGCTGCCTCCTTCTCCTTTTACATTCAATCCTTCCTAGCATCAAGATCTTTTCCAAGGAGTTGTCTCTTCTCATCAGGTGGCCAAAGCATTGGAGCTTCAGCATTAATCTTTCCAAAGAATATTCAGCCCAAAGTTTAAACCTATATTATTTTAATGAGCATAAGACATTTCAAGATTTGGATTTACAATATTTTGTTTAATGATTTACCTAGTTAAACATTTTCATTACCTTTCCTTGTTTTTCCTGCTCAAAACAGTGTTTCAACAGACAGATCTTTATGGCTACTATTTTTTTTTTTTACTGGTTTGTCAGAATAAATTCCTAAAAGAAAGACTGGGCCAAGCCATATGGAGTTTTAATGTGTTCCTGAAATAATATAAAAATTTTCCAAAAATATGCAAGCTGCAAAATTTTGCAAAAATGTGCAAAGCTGCATTCTCCATAATTTAAGGATTTCTGAATCATTGCATAATCACCAGTATCAAATACTGTACTTTAAATAATACCTGATAGTTTAATTTATTTATTTATAAATAATTTAATCATTCATACCTAGTGAAATGAAACCTTTTGTAAAGTATAGCATAGTGTTCAGATTGAGGATCAAGAGACAGATTGCTGAGACTCAAATTCTGGCTTCAACATTTATGCACTAAATGGCTTTGGGCTTGTTACCTAACCTCTTTAAAGGTCAATTTCCAAACACATATTACAGCAAAAGCTATTGTGATAATTAAGTTTATCCATGCGATAGAAAGAGCACACTTCCTGGATCATTTTAATTCCTCTGTAAATTAAATGTACATTGGATGAAGAAATGGAGAGATGGAGCACTGGAGGAGGGAAGGAGCAGTGGAGGAGGGAAGGAAGGAGAGAAGATGGAAAGGAAGGAAGGAAAAAAGGGAGTGGTGGAAGGAAGGTAGTTGGATGAAGGATGGGGAAGGATGTTTGGGGGGAGGGAGGAGAGAAAGGAGAAAGACTGAGAGATGGGAAAGTAGAGGCTGATGGAGGAAGGTCTAGGGAGTGGTGGATCAGAGGGACAGCGTGGCAGAGGTTACTAGTTATACATTCCTTCTTGACAACCTCTGCTCCCTTAAAGAATTCTTTCTTCAAAGTTTAAAAAACAATGTGGAGATAGGCTATATTGCTATCAAATGCAAACGATCAAGGCTTCCGAAGCAGTCTTAGTCTACCAGTCTTACCTGTGACTCCGGGACAAAAGGCTTTCTGAACTACCTGTACAAAATAGAGTCCGTGACATCTAATGCTCAGGGCCAACACAGGAATTAAATAAGATAGTGTATATGAAGCATTTATATCCAGGAGTGGTTCATAGTATCTGTCAAAAAATGATAATGTTCTCCTTAATGTGATTGCTGGACAACAACTCAGAAAGTGTTAGGCATGACTTAAAATGTTGTAGACCCTAAAATTAGCTAATAAACATCATAATGTGATAAAAATTTCATCAAATGTTGGTGGGACATGTGCCTACAAGTGTATGTATGCAAGTATGTATTTGTCCAGGTAGAAAAGAACAAAAAGGGTAGATGACATAACAGAAATGGGGAAAGTGTTTCTTGCCTGAGGCTGCATGCCAGGAAAGTAAGTGACCGGCAGTCAGCAGAATAAGGAGGACACAGCAGTGCAGCCCCTGGCCGAGAAGGAGGGTAGTCTCTGACCACCATCAGCTCTCTCGAGAAAGAGTTTGATTACTGAAGCCAAGGAAGGCAAGGTCACCGTGTTAGATGAAGGAGCCCTGGACCATGAAGTCTCTTACCTGAAACATCATATCCAGCAAGCACAGATCACAGGTTAGCAGGGTAACCTCACGGAGATATTATGTTCAGTACAGCCACTTGGTTCTGCAAGTTCAATCCCAAGGCTAAATTCCATGAAAGACCTTTCAAAAGGATAGCATGTTCAAAGGCTGGATTAGTCTCTCTTTCCTTTCATGCCCGGCTTAAACAAGAGTCAGACATAGATACACCATGCTCTTTTTCTGTGGTATTCCAAATATGCTCAAGAATAACCAACTTTAAAATAAATGAGCATCAAAAATATGAAAGAAAAAGGTGTGAGTATAAATGGAGACCTTTCTTCACGGTGTCAGTGATGCAGACTTCCCTAGTGGCTCACATGGTAACGCGTCTGCCTACAATGTGAGAGACCTGGCTTCAAACCCTGGGTGGGAAAGATCTCCTGGAGAAGGAAATGGCACCCCACTCCAGTATTCTTGCATGGAAAATCCCATGGACGGAGGAGCCTTGTAGGCTACAGTCCATGTGGTCTCAAAGAGTCGGACATGACTGAGTGACATCACTTTCTTCACGCTTGCAGTGATGCTAGCAAAATTGTGGAATGACTTAGTCAAGCTTGTCACCCTACCTGCCATTCCTACAAGTTTTGTTAATAAGCCCTAAAAGCTCATCAAGACTAATGGAAGAGAAAAAGCACTGGGGGTGAGGTTACATAAAAGAACAAGACAGTGTGCTCTCCAGGTAGCTACAACACAGTCCATTTATGAACAATGGCAAAGTTATATGATGTAAAATATGGATTAAATATAAAGAAGGTTATCAAGTAGGTCAATGGACCTGTTAGATGAACTTCTTTCCTGTAGTCCAAAACAAGTGATGACTCTGAGCTCTACTGAAAATCCTTCTACTTTTTTGGCCTAAAAAAATATCAGACTCAAAATATATTTTCCCTCCTGAGACAAATTACGTCTCTCAATGATGGTGAGGACAACTTACCTCCCCTTCTGAATCTGGAAAGCTGGTTACTAAGTCAGCTTCCTTTGAATATGTTTCTGCAAAAGCTACTTATGAAGGAATTTAATTCAGCTGGGCTGATAACATAGCTTTTAAGATACAAACACAATAACAAGAAAAGTAAAATTGAGAGGATTCATCAGTCTCTAAAAATGACTTATCTGTGCTGTTAATAAGTCATTTGGCCTTAGCTCGCAATCATGACGCTTTCTTGAGATGTTAAGGATTTTCATCTAATGATCTCCAATGGCTGTAAAAAATTTCTGAAGTGCTAGTATAGGGGTCGAAGGCATCTATAGCAAAAGGAGCCCACACTATTTTTTTTCAATTTGATTGATATTGGAAATTTTTTTTTAAAAATTTATTGGAATATAGCTGATTTAAAATGTGTTAATTTCATGTGTACAGCAAAGGGATTCAGTTGTACATATACATGTATCTGCTCTTTTTTAGATTCTGTTCCCATATAGGTCATTATGGAGTACTGAGTAGAGGTCCCTGCACTATAAAGTAGGTCCTTATTATTTTATCTGTTTTGTACCTAGTGGTATATATATATGACAATCTCCCAATTTATCCCTTCTCCCCTTTCTCTCTAGTAACCGTAAGTTTGTTTTCTACATCTGTGACTCTATTTCTGCTTTGTAAGTAATTTCACCTGTATCTTTTTTTTTTTAGATTCCACATATAAGTGATATCATATGATATTTGGTTTTACACTTCATTTTCTATAAATCATCTGACTCACATCAGAGTTAAATGAGATTTTTCTCTGATAGTGTTGATCCCGGAGTTCTATAGAGATCTAAGCTCTAACTTAAATAGGAATCTAAGCACAAAATAGCATTTGATTCAGAAATGAAATGTGTAAAGTCTCTGTGTACATGGGTTTGTTTTCATAAACAGAGCTGGCAAAGTGGATTTTGAGGCAGAAGGACATATTTGATGATAACAAGGTGATAGACAATCCTGTTTTTATATGAACTGTGACCAAAACAGAACAAATTCACACACACAGAGAGAGAGAGAGAGAGAGAGAGAGAGAGAGAGAGAGAGAGAGAGAGAGAGAGAGAGAGAGAGAACAGAGGTTTCAGCACGCTAAAGTGAATTATCTGAATGGGAACACTTAATTGTCTGAGTGGGGAGGTTATAGTCTCTGACTCATGAATTTTATCACAAGTGTCCTTTTCCAAGAACCAGGATAATTTGTATTCTGGTTTTCCTATGCAAAGGATTGTGTTTTCAATTTTATTGCTATTTTTCATAGAAAAAGAAGTAGAACTAGAGAAAATGACTGGCTGTCTGGTCCCAAACAGTATTTGCAGTGAAACCAAACTTAATTTTCCCTCTCTCTTTACGTTCCTAAGTGTCCTCTGCAACAGCTATGCATGTGACCATTCTTACTTATGCTTTAAAGTGAAAATAACCTATTGTTTATATTTCATTACTACAGGAAAAAGGAAAAAGAAAGTAAAAAGCATCCAAATTCATCTATCCATCACTCTAATAATGAGCTAATCATTTTCAATATTTTGAAGATCTCCTGATGTACATTTTTAGGTTAAACAGACCATGTCTCATATATAATTTACACACAGATCATACAAAAGTAGCTGTTTTGCCACTTGCTGTTACACTCATAGTTCAATAATACAGACACACCACATCTTTTAATTACTACTGCATAGTACTCCATTGATGATATGAAACATAGTTTATTTTGCCAGCCCTTAACTGATAAACACTTAGGTTGTGTTCAATTTATTATCATAGTCAACAGCCTTGCTATGAACGTTTCCAAATGCCTTCATAGCCTTCTGTTTCACTGCCCAAGTTCTTGATCCTTTTTTTTTTTTTTTGCCAATTTATCATGTGTCATCTTAAAATATTGCCCCCACCTTCTGAGAGAATACATGCTCCGGAGGCAGAATAGTGGGTCTGAATCCTAGGACAAGGACTCAGTGGGCCTATAATTCTGTACATCATTTTGTGCTTTGTATTCTGGTTTTCCTATGCAAAGGATTGTGTTTTTAATTTTATTGCTATTTTTCATGGAAAAAGAAGTAGAACTAGAGAAAATGACTGGCTCTCTGGTCCCAAATTGTGTGTCACAATTTCTGAGCTATAAAATCAAGATAATAATATGCAAACCCTAAAGTGTTGATGACCAAATACAATAAGCCATTTCTAACACAGAGCATATATATTCTCTAAGTATTGCAACTCCTGTAATTATTATCTTCTCATTCACAGTCTCTGAAAATCAAATCAAAACGATTTCCCGTGTGTTTACAACCTTCCCTATTTAAGATTTCCAACTTACATCTTTCCCCCACGAGCTTCTTCCAGGTTTCATTTCAGGTTCTCAGAATCCTGGAAGTCATTTATGCTGGATGTTCTACAGTCACAGAAGTTCTGTACAGAAAAGATAGTCCCCGAAGGACTATGGCACAAATCTTTGGAGCCATATTTTATAGTTCCTCCCCTATAGATACGTCCAGTCAGTCACAAATTCCTCCCAAGTGTTCATGTTTCCTCCATGTCTTCCATCTATCTCTCTGTCCATCATTGGATTTCCAGCCCAGGTCAGACCCTGTGGGTTTGCACTCAGATGAGGTGTTTAAAACCTTCTTCAGGGACACAGTGCTTTCTTCAAATGGCATGCCAAGTGGAAGTCCAGTCCACTCAGCAAGTTGAACCATTGCTGCTGCTATTAAGTCAGAATTTAGGATCCTGGAACCCCACCTCTTCCCTTCCTTCTCCTCTAGATGTCCCCCAAAATAAAGCCTCTGTCACTCCTATGAAGAGAGGAATTCCCCTCCCAGATGCCACTTGCTTTTCCTCTAAGCTCTTCTGCATACAGAGAAAATATAATCAGTGAAAAAATATTACCATGGTCATAGTACTCCCCTGACCCAAGCGATATGCATAGTTCCTTGCAAATTTCTTCACCTACACTCAAGTCCTTGTAACAAATTTCAAATTTAACTCCAATAAATCTATCAACTGAAGGGTAGCCAAAGAAGAATCCATGCCATCATTGTACAGCTGCACATCTTGAGAGGGGCTTGATGCCCTCAAGGGCTCACCTCCTTCCACCCACATGTTCTGATACCACATGGGATTTCAAGAACTTGTTTAAACTCTGCCACCTCCATGTTGTTGGCACAGTCATTATAACTCTATTAGATTCCAGCTCCCTCTTATCTGACCTACAGAAGTATCATATGTTTCAGGATATTATCCCAACCACCATCTTGTATGAGAATGTGTTATATTTTCTAAAACTGGGGCCTCATGCACGTTTGGAGTTCAACCATAGTAGCTGGTATTCCTGGAAGCAACTTGCTCCCATGAAAAAATTTTTAAGAAATTATGAAGGATTTTAGGGTTAGAAGTATCACTACTGGGCAGATTACGTCCCATTTGTGACCAACAAGACTCTTTGCAGGTAACTGTATTCAGTTCCTAATCACACAGTATTGTCAATGTGGTTGTTGTTGTTCAGTCACTGAGTTGTGTCCGACTCTTTGTGACCCCATGGACTGCAGCACTCCAGTCTTCTCTGTCCTTCGCCAGCTCCTGGAGCTTGCTCAAACTCATGCCATCCAATCATCTTATTCTCTGTTGTCCTCTTCTTCTCCTGCCTTAAATCTTTCCCAACATCAGGATATTGTCTAATGAGTCAGTTCCTCCCATCAGGTGGCCAAAGTATTGGAGCTTCAGCTTCAGCATTAGTCCTTCCAATGAATATTCAGGACTGCTTTCCTTTAGATTAACTGGTTTGAGCTCCTTGCAGTCCAAGGGACTCTCAAGAGTCTTCTCCAACACCACAGTTCAAAAGCATAAATTCTTCAGTGCTCAGCTTTCTTTATGGAAAACTCCCACATCCATACATGACCACTGGAAAAACCATAGCCTTGACTAGATGGACCTTTGTTGACAAAGTAATATCTCTGCTTTTTAATATGCTGTCTAGGTTAGTCATAACTTTCCTTCCAAGGAGTAAGCATCTTTTAATTTCATGGCTGCAATCACCATCTGCAGTGATTTTGGAGCACAGAAAAATAAAGTCAGTCACTGTTTCCACTGTTTCCCTGTCTATTTGCCATGAAGTGATGGGACCTGATGCTATGATCTTGGTTTTCTGAATGTTGAGCGTTAAGCCAACTTTTCACTCACCTCTTTCACTTTTATCAACAGGCTCTTTAGTTCATCTTCACTTTCTGCCATAAGGGTAGTATCATCTGCATATCTGAGGTTATTGATATTTCTTCCACAATCTTGATTCAAGCTTGTGCTCCCTCCAGCCCAGCGTTTCTTATGATGTACTCTACGTATAAGTTAAATAAGCAGGGTGGCAATATACAGCCTTGACGTACACCTTTTCCTATTTGGAACCAGTCTGTTGTTCCATGTCCAGTTCTAACTGTTGCTTCCTGACCTGCATATAGGTTTCTCAAAAGGCAGGTCAGGTGGTCTGATATTCCCATCTCTTGAAGAATTTTCCACAGCTTATTGTGATCCACAGAGTCAAAGGCTTTGACATACTCAGTAAAGCAGAAATAGATGTTTTTCTGGAACTCTCTTGCTTTTTTGATGACCCAGCAGATGTTGGCAATTTGATCTCTGGTTCCTCTGCCTTTTTAAAATCTAGCTTGAACATCTGGAAGCTCCTGGTTCACATATTGCTGAAGCCTGGCTTGGAGAATTTTGAGCATTACTTTACTAGCATGTGAGATGAGTGCGATTGTTTGGTAGTTTGAACATTCTTTGGCATTGCCTTTCTTTGGGATTGGAATGAAAACGGACATTTTCCAGTCCTGTGGCCACTGCTGAGTTTTCCATATTTGCTGGCATATTGAGTGCAGCACTTTCATAGCATCATCTTTTAGGATTTGAAATAGCTCAACTGGAATTCTATCACCTCCACTAGCTTTACTCATAGCTTTTATTCCTAAGGCCCACCTGACTTCACATTCCAGGATGTCTGGCTGTAGATGAGTGTGAGTGATCACATCTTCATGATTGTCTGGGTTGTGAAGATCTTTTTTGTATAGTTCTTCTGTGTATTCTTGCCACCTCTTCTTAATATCTTCTGCTTCTGTTAGGTACATACCATTCTGTCCTTGATTGTTCCCATCTTTGCATGAAATGTTCCCTTGGTATCTCTAATTTTCTTGAAGAGATCTCTAGTTTTTCCCATTTTATTGTTTTCCTCTATTTCTTTGCATTGATTGCTGAGGAAAGCTTTCTTATCTCTCCTTGCTATTCTTTGGAACTCTGCATTCAAATGGGTATATCTTTCCTTTTCTCCTTTGTCTTTCGCCTCTCTTCTTTTCACACTTTACTGAACCAGAAATTATATTTCTCTAATAAAGTAGAGCAAGTCATGCTTGCTCTTCATAAGATGAAGAGGTCAAATAGGACAATCTTCAAGCTTCCTTTGGTTCTAATACACTGTTATCATCATTATGTCAAGTGACTGGATGACGTCCATGCCTCTTCACAGACGTTTACGCTCTGTGTGCATGCATGCTCAGTCTCTGCAATCGTGCCCGACTCTTTGTGACCCTATGGGCTGCAGCCCTCCAGGTGCCTCTATCCATGGGCTTCTCCAGGCAACAGTACTGGAGGGGGCTACTATGTCCTCCTCCAGGGGATCTTCCTGATGCAGGGATTGAACCCACATCTCCTGCATTGAGCCTGGAAGGCTGCAAACCACCAGGGAAGTCCCTCCAGGTCACTGTTATACTAAGCTTTGCTCAGCAATGCCCTACAATGTAGTAAAAACATGGGCTATGGGCTTTGGCCTCGATTTTAACACCAGCTCACCTTCTATGATCCTGAATACAGAGTAACTTCCTTAACTCCACTGAGTTTCTGTTTCTTCACCTACAAGGTGGAGATGTATAGGGATAAAATGAGATAATATATGCTAAACAACTAGCATATACATATATACATATTTATATGTATATATACATACATATATATATATATATATATACACACACATATTTATATATACCTCCTTTCTGATTGAGAAGTAATCTCAAGAAGGAATTCACAAATATTCTTCCTGGAATGGATTTTACAAACCTTAGGGATACAAGAGTTGAGAGCCTTTGGAGGATGAAACCAGCTACTCAGTAAAGATATGTATTCCAGGTGTTCTGGGTAGTTTCACCTCTCACAGGGGCTTTCAGGCACAGTCCAGGAAGGAAACTCTGAGACTGCTGGTTTCCTACTGAGTGATGCAGAGACCACGCCCCAGAGTGGGTTACAAACTGCATGATGCATTTGACAGAAAAGTTGAAATGGACCCAGGAAACTAATAGCTGCCTATGAAGTCATCCGTCATACTTCTGTGACACAGAAAGTGGACATGAGAAGTCCTTTCAGAAACTGAAAAAATCAACAAAATACACAAGAAAATGGCACAGGAAGAAGAGGTTTCTAAGAGACTTTCCCATGTGAGAAAAGAATATAAGTGATCATGTGCTAAGATTTGTGGGTGATCTGAAAGCATTTTTATTCTTCAGGTTCCTTGGGAACAACAAATCTCCTAAGTGTACATTTGTTAATGGAGGACATAAGAATTCAATACATGGAAGGAAGGCAAGAAAGGGAGAGTCTTCATGAACCATTGTAACCCTTCAGCCCGCCAGGAACACAGATATAGAAATGATCACTTTAAGCATCAAAACACTAAGTCAAGCATAATAACTTAGAATCAACAGAATGAGAATGCTACAGCCTAAGAGAACTTCCTGGTAGGATAGAAGAAACTGCTGGGGCTTCCCTGGTGGTTCAGTAGCTAAGACTCCATGCTCCCCATGCAGTGGACCTGGGTTCAATCCCTGGTAAGGGAACTAGATCCCTAAAGATCCTGCATGCTGCAACAAAGATTGAAGATTCCATGTGCTGCAACTAAGACCCAAAGCAGCCAAATAAATAAAAACAAATATTTAAACATTATAATTACAGCAGGAGAAACTACTGACTGCACCCATGTCCTCTGTTTTAGTGTATGTTAGACCTTCTACTAAACCTCTCTCTGCTTTTCCAGTTGACTAGACTAAACCAAGATCATGCAAATTTATACACGTTAGGGCCCAATTAAATGGGAGGGAAGAGTCTATGGCAGTTTCACTTACTTAGCATCTACTAAACGATGAGCAATTTGAACATGTTGTTCAATTTGTCACAAGTTTGCAGTGTAAGGGATATAGCTCTGATTTTACAGAATCGGACAATTATACCTCATTTGATGCTAGGAAAGATTGAAGGTGGAGGAGAAGAGGATGGCAGAGAATGAGATGGTTGGATGGCATCACTGACTCAATGGACATGGGTTTAAGTAAACTCTGGGACCTGGTGATGGACAGGGAGGCCTGGCGTGCTGTAGTCCACGGGTCTCAAAGAGTCAGACACAACTGAGCAACTGAACTGATACTAATGCTGATGCCAGTCAAAGGTAGATGAAAGAAGAGCCTTTGGCTATGAGAATGTTCACCCCAAACTGTTGTTCGCCAAACTCTTCCCATTATTCAATGACAAGAGCCACCTTCTGGCAAAAAGCTTTTTCCAAAAGTTTTATGTAATCTCATCCAGGTGAACCCTGGAGACTGGAAGGATTGTAGATCCGGGTAATGGTAAATTAAATAACAGCAAAAAGAGCTGAGACCTTCACTTTGTCTTCCAAATTGATTTTTGCTTGCTGAGGCTTGAAAGGAAACCTGCTTAGTTTTTTTTCACTGCCATTGAATGAAGCTGTTTGTTAAAATGTGTTTATTAGACTTACATAAGAGCTCTTGCCCAAAGAATCAGACTGGAGTGAAGGAGAAACAGTCTTGATGATCTCTTGCTCTACCATCTTAACATCACAGTAAAAGCAGTTATCAACACATCTAAGTTTTAATTTCCATGGATGAGGAGGCAGCAGAATGAAAATGGATTTTAAAATCAGACATCTTTTTCTTTTCTAAATCATAGGCCTGCCTGTGTTAAAGCATAATTTTCACAAACTTAAGAACATTAATTTGATAAAATATATAGTGAGCAGGTGTCAAAATTTTCTCTAACTTATTAATGGGGAAACTAGCAAGGTGGCAAAGATGGTTCAGAGAAACTTTGAGAGGCTGAGGATATATAGATACTGAAGGAACACTGAAATAGAATTGTTAGCTTAGATGCAAAACTGGTTCCTGGCCCACAGGTAAAAGAGTAAAATCTTTGGAGGTTTTTTTGTTTGTTTGTTTATTTGTTTTTTAACATACAAAGCATTTGCATCTCTATCAGACAAAGCCCTCTGAATTAACAAGCAGCTTCAAGTCTGGTCCCTGATCAGTTCAGTTCAGTTCAGTCACTCAGTCATGTCCGATTCTTTGTGACCCCATGAACTGCAGCACGCCAGGCTTCCCTATCCATCACCAACTCCTGGAGTTCACTCAGACTCACGTCCATCGAGTCAATGATGCCATCCAGCCATCTCATCCTCTGTCATCCCCTTCTCCTCTTGCCCCCAATCCCTCCCAGCATCACAGTCTTTTCCAATGAGTCAACTCTTTGCATGAGGTGGCCAAAGTACTGGAGTTTCAGCTTTAGCATCATTCCCTCCAAAGAACACCCAGGGCTGATCTCCTTCAGAATGGACTGGTTGGATCTCCTTGCAGTCCAAGGGACTCTCAAGAGTCTTCTCCAACACCACAGTTCAAAAGCATCAATTCTTCGGTGCTCTGCCTTCTTCACAGTCCAGTAGTGAACAGTAATGAAAACAGAGGTCAACAGGCTTTTTCTGTAATGTGCCAGATAGTAAATATTTGAGACTTGTGAGCCAAATGGATATCTGTGGCAACTATTCAAATCTGCCATTGTAGCAAGAAAACGGTCATAAACAACAGGTTAAGTGAATGAATAGGGTTGTGTTCCAATAAAACTTTATATACACAAACATGCGATGGGTCAGGTTTAGCTGGTAGGCAGAATTTGCCAATCTGCCTTTAGAGAATTAAATAATCCTGGGTTGCCTATTAGACAATGTTGCCATTGGATTTTGAAAGAATATGCAGTGATCTTTAGTTTTATGTCCAAGGTTTGGGTAATTTTTTTTAGACCATAGTGTCTAGTTCATAGCCAAAATACTCATTTTCTTAACTTTCATTTCTTCCTTTGTTGAATGGAGATAATTTTCAGGAGTCCTTGGGCTATTGTAAGCATTAAATGGGTTAGTTTTTGAAAGATATTTATTCCTTCCAACGTCCATTTTATTCCTATTCTCAGTAGAAAAAATGAGAGATGATTCTCACATTGTCTCTTACAAAGTCTATTTGGCAAAATAAAGCTCTTTGCTTAAGCTGGAGGCAGAGACCAACTGGCTGAAATGCTAGGAGTCTCAGGGAGCAAAGAACAGCTTGTCCACAACTTTTCTCTTTCTTAGCCCAATGTAGTTCTGCCTGTAATATTCAATTTGGTGGAGAATTATTTGGCTCAGCCAATTCAAACATGGCCTCAGTTACCACTTGGTCTCCTTGTCCAGATAGGACTAGAGCTATAAGAACAGCCCTGGAGAATGAAAGAGCAGCCAGTGGTTCAGGGGTTCTTATAAAACAGAAAGCGGCCAAGTCCACTCATCCCCTTATTTCCCCAACTCTGAGTGAGGTTAACCAGTACCAGTGATAAGCTTGAGTGACTAGCACATGGATGAGGGTGAGGGTCATGCAGACAGTGATAAGGAAGCTTGAACTGGTTTATCCTAGAAAGATAATAAACCCTTGGAGCTTTTAGAGAGAAATATATCTACTTACTTAGGAAGATTTTATCACACAATTCCCTGGACAATGAATTCAACCATGATGGGAGATAGATCTGTGAGGAATTGAGAAAGGAGGATTGGGAAAGAAAATTTGACAGATGGTACAGTTATACCAGGGGTCTCAGCTGACCCAGTGGGTAACTCTTGTGCTAGGATGGTCTTCTAAGTTGTCCCAAAAGAGGCAAGGAGGCCAGACCCTGTGTCCCTGTATGAATCAGTCATACTCTTTGGAGAGGCAATTCCCTACAGCTGGAGGAAATTCCAGTGAAGGAGGAAAGCTATGAATCATCAGCATCTATTGTTCCCAGTGCCTAGGGGGTGGGTACATTGCTCCTAGGGAGTAGCCACTCTGCCCATTCCTTGTTGATGGACCATCACATTTGTTCCATTACATTTCAACTGTGGAGCTAAAGAGAAAGTACATTGATTCATGCTAATTGTTGATGCTGACTACAGCTTAACCTGGCTGTGCTTATAACTCTTAGGTACCCTGGGCTTCTCCTGTGGATCAGATGGTAAAGAATCCACGTGCAGTGTGAGAGACCTGGGTTCTATCTCTGGGTTGGGAAGATCCCCTGGAGGAGGGTATGACAACCCACTCCAACCCGAGGGATCCTTCCCACGAGAATCCCCATGGGCAGAGGAGCCTGATGGGCTACAGTCCACAGGGTCGAAAAGAGTTGGACACGACTGAGAGATTAAGCACAGCATTACTTACCCATCACTGTACAACAAATTACCTGAAAACAGTAGCATAAAACAACAAACATGTATTATAGTTTCGCTGAGTCAGAAATCCAAGCATGACTTAATCTGGGTGCTTTTGACTCAGAGTCTCTCATGAAGCTACTGTCAAGGTGTAGGCAGGGGATGCTGTCATCTCAGAGCTTGGTGGCTGCGGGTCTGCTTCCAGGCTCACTCACATATGTGCAGGTAAAATGTCCTTGCTGGCTGTTGGCTAGATTCATCAGCTGCTTCTTCTGTAGGTCTGTATCTAGGACTGCTGGCAACATGGCAGTGTGCTGTCCTGAGAGCAAAGATCTGAGGAAGAGAGGGAAAGGAGAGACAGACAGACAGACAGACAGACAGAGAAAGACTGAGAAAGTGAGAGAGACAAAGGGAAAGATGGAGGGGACTCACAGCCAAGATCAAAGTCTTTTTATAATCTAGTCCTGTAAATGATATCCCATAAAATATGTCTGGCCCACATTTTAGTAGAGGAGATCTGTACAGGGCTTGAATGCCAGAAGGTGAGGGTCATCAGGAACTATTTTAGGTGCTGCCTACCTTATATGGGATTAAAAACATTTTCAAGGAGAAATTCTTCAGACTATCCCCCAAACAATTAATCAGATATACCTATAGAAATTTAAAGGCAAAAACCACCACAGAAACCACACTGTGCTTGTATCAGAATGATATCCAACTTACAGACATTCAATAACTTAAAAATGCACACACGTAAGTGCCACTGGGTGCATGGGATAAGTAAGGAAATTGAAAACAACTCTTAAGAAATTTGATATTGCTTAACATCCAAAAGTATCCACACAGTACTCGTGAAGTAGATATAGAACAAAAGTACTGGAACATATATATTTAAAATAAAAATAATTAGACCAAAAATGATTTCAAAATTGATGAGAGGTATGGGAGAAAATGTCCTTCACTACAGGACTTACGAAGCCCTGGTAGAGCTGATTTCACTTCCTTGCCAGATGGATGATTACTGGGCAAAGGAGTCGGCTTAGACTGTGAGGAGAAAAATAGTAGGCTTTGAGTCAGGATCTGTATTCTTAGCTGCGCCTCTTACCATTCTTAAGAGGAACTGGAGTTCCCTTCCAGCCTGAATTTGTGCCCTGATCTGCAAAATAAGTGCGTGAACTGGAAGGTCCCTTTGAAGCCTAAAGAACTTTCGTTGTAGTCTTGTGCTTTCAGACAAATTAAATTATTAGGAATTTTTTGTGTGATTTCTACACTTCTATCCAGAAATCTGCCTCCTGCAACTATGAAGAGTCCACCCAAGTTCACTTACTTATATAAAAATAGTCCATCTAATTGGACTGTTTGAGAAAACCCAGGTCCCTCGGCTGGGATGCATGTTACTATACTGCTGTCTTAATGACCCTCACTCCCATGTCATGGCTTCTTGCTGCTGCTGCTGCTGCTAAGTCACTTTAGTCGTGTCCGACTCTGTGCGACCCCATAGATGGCCTCCTACCAGGCTCCCCCGTCCCTGGGATTCTCCAGGCAAGAACACTGGAGTGGGCTGCCGTTTCCTTCTCCAATGCAGGAAAGTGAAAAGTGAACGTGAAGTCGCTCAGTCATGTCCAACTCTGTCCATGGCTTCTTAAATGACCCCAAATAATATGGGAGAGTCTGTACAGACCAAGAGAGAGCATAGAGTGATGGTCATCTCCATAATAATAATAACATGAGCGATTTTCTCTAAGAAATGCAAGTTTAATAAAATTACTCTAAGTTTTAAAAATTCTTTATTCAAAAATATTTTTATACTTAATATTGCTTCACAAATTTACTATTGCAGCTTTTCAGTTACTTTGGTCACTAAACGTCTGGAATAAATTAATGTCAACATAGTGAATTTTTCATGCATTTTTGCCCATACCAACTTCTCTGCAAGACTGCAAATTTCTTGAGGGCATTATCTACACTACTTCCAATATGCATGCTCCATCGCTAACTCCATGGCTAGAGTTCTTTTTCCACTTTGCTTTCCTCACATAGTAAATAAAGATTGCTCTGGGAAACATACTAAATTAATGTGGTACTGAGGCTATGTCCTTCAAATTAAATGCTGTCATCTACTTTAAGTTTCAGCGGTTTAAATAGGTTTGCCCACTGATTCTGTGGCATTGGCTTTGAATACTGCAAAATATCCTAGGGGGCCTAAACATCTGCCAGCAAGACTCCTGGGTGGTTGGTACAGATGCCATCTTACAGGTTCCTTAGATGTGGATATTATTTTAGGTCTACAGGAGTCTTCTGTGTATATGCAACATAATCCAGGGATGCCTAATGCTAATTATTGTAATAATAACAGTCAGTCATGCATGACTTCTCTACACCAATACCAGACATAGACCTTTATGCTGACTTCTCTTAAACATATCTAGCTGGTTTCCATCAGTTATTCTAATCTATGAAAGACATTTTGACTCATAATTCTACTGACAGCTTAACTCTCCCTCCAAGTCTTTATAATTTACAAATCTCATAAATGTACTTGCTAAATCTGAATTTTATTTATTTATTTATGGCTGCATCAGGTCTCAGTTGTGGAACTTGGGCTTAGTTACCCCACAGCAAGATCCCCACAGGGGATCAAACTCATGTCCCCTGCATTGGAAAGTGGATTTTTAACCACTGGACCACCAGGGAAGTCTCTTAAATCTATATTATTTATTGATGTAAAGTGTAAGATGTCTCAGCTTTGAGCCACATGTAGTCAATCCCAGCCTTTCTTTGGGATTGGAATGAAAACTGAGCTTTCCAGTTCTGTGGCCACTGCTGAGTTTTCCAAATTTGCTGACATATCGAGGGCAGCAGTTTCACAGCATCAGTATTTATGGTTTGAAATAGCTCAGCTGGAATTCAATCACCTCCACTAGCATTGTTCATAGTGATGCTTCCTAAGGCCCACTTGACTTCACTCTCCAGGATGTATGGCTCTAGGTGAGTGATCACACCTTCATGGTTATTTGGGTCATTAAAATATTTTTTGTATAGTTCTTCTATGTATTATTGCCACCTCTTTTTAATATCTTCTGCTTCTGTTAGGTCCATAACATTTCTGTCCTTTATTGTGCCCATCTTTACATGAAATGTTTCCTTGGTATCTCGAATTTTCTTGAAGATATCTCTAGTTTTTCCCATTCAATTGCTTTCCTCTATTTTTGGCAATGTTCACTTAGGAAGGCTTTCTTATCTTTCCTTCTTATTTTTTTGAACTCTGCATTCAGATGGATATATCTTTCCTTTTCTCCTTTGCCTTTAGCTTCTCTTTTGTCAGTTATTTGTAAGGCCTCCTCAGACAACCATTTTGACTTTTTTCATTTCTTTTTATTGGGGAAGATCCTGATCACCACCTCCTGTACAGTGTTATGAACCTCCATCCATAGTTCATAGTTTGCCAATATCAGCAAACTCCAATCAAATAGAAAATAAATATTTTTCCTACAAAATATTCTGATAGGCAATGATCAATGTCAGAGACCAGAAATGTCCTCAAGCATTTCATTCAGGTTAGCACTGAGCCATACATCAGTGTACTCCTCAACTAACTCTATATTCATACAACTGAAAGCTCCTCTGTCTCAGATTTAGCTAAATCTCCCATACACACATATTGTGTAATCTTGTCAAATGTCTTTAAAGAAGTCAAGATGCACTGTCTTACAAAGTGAAGTGAAGTGAAGTCACTCAGTCGTGTCCGACTCTTTGCGACCCCGTGGACTGTAGCCCATCAGGTTCCTCCGTCCATGGGATTCTCCAGGCAAGAATACTGGAGTGGGTTGCCGTTTCCTTCTCCAGGGGAATCTTCCTGACCCAGGGATCGAACCCAGGTCTCCTGCATTGCGGGCAGACGCTTTAACCACGACTCCTCTATAAATAATAAATTTGAAATGACTCGTTCTTTGTTGACTGAGTTTCAATGGCAGCATGGGTAGAGTTTATATTTCAAAATCAAGTTATTACCTAATTTTTCTTTGTCAATATTGAGGTTGATTATGGGGCATACATTATTGGGAATAGTATATATAATGCCCTTTAGGGATCTGCAGTGTTGCAGAGAGTTGGTATGGGCAAAAATGCATGAAATGTCAGATAGAAAAATACAAACCCTAGACTATGGGAAATAAGATAGTGAAGAGATTTTTTCCTACATTAATCATCAGAGGAAGCTTCCTCATAGAGATTGTAATTAGTCTGTGTGTGTGTGTGTGTTCTGTGTGTGTGTTAGTTTGAGGTTCCCCAAAAGTAGTGCCTGATATGGATGAGTCAAATGCAAGTAGCTTATTTGGAAGGTGGGGGAGACACCAGCAAGAAGGTAGAGAAGTGAGGCAGGAAGGGAGGCATCAACAAAGAGTAGATAATAAGAGGATTGGCCCAGTGGGGGGCTGACATCCCATGGGAAGCTCTGGGAAGCCATGTTGAACAAATGCCTTGGACTAACTCTCTCCAAAGGATGAGGAAGCTGTGGTTTTTGTACACCATTCCTGACACCCATAGGTTGAGGCTGCTCCTGAAAGAGGAGGTATTAATTCTCTGACACTTTCTGCCTGCCTGTGCAAGGTCGGGACAGGCTTCATGACCACAGAGAGCCCTCAGGCAAAGAGAAGCAAGTACCAACAGTTGGAAGAGGAGCCAGTGAGCATGAAACAACAAAGGAAATGAGAGGGAACGCCATACACTGTACGTGTTGCGTGTATGTGTGTGTGTGTGTGTGCATGCATACGCACGTCCACACACAAACAAACGAGTACAGATAGAGAAGACCTTTTAGGCCAAGAGAAGAACAGTTTAGCAGGAGCAAAGTATACATAAAAGGATGGGAGAGGAATTAGGTGATAAGAGTGCATTAAAATCGCCTTTCCAACCAGTGAGACTGCTCTAACAGTTTGCTATTTCCACAGTGAGATTAAGAATTACAGATTTCCTCATCGATGTGGCAAATTTCTGGTTGTTCCCGCTTAAAATGAAATAATGAAGCTAGAACAGATAAGGCAGTGAATATTTCCCATCCATTTCGCCATCCTGTATGGAATTTTGGCTGTCTAAGGAAAATGTCTTCACTGGAAGTCACTCTGCTTCTCTCTTGGACTCATCTGGAAAGGTAAAATACTGTCAGTAAGGAAGGAAATCTGGTTATGTCTGCTCAAATATGGATCCCTAATGCCCTCTGGTACTCACACTCTTTTACACTTAAACCCCAGTGTACTTTAAAATCTAGAGTTTAAAACCCCAGAGTCGATATCCAATAAGCTCTTTGCTCTTTGATAACAGAAAGTGCTACTTTCCTAAGACGTTAAAATAATGTCTTCATTCTACTTGGAGAATATTCATTTTAATTTATTTTTAAAAAAGCCTCTGCAGTTAAAATTCTATATATTCATGTGTATATTTTGAAAATATTTTTAAACTAGATTGCCTGCATATGAAAACCAGAATTTATAAACCACTGATAAAACATTGACTCTAAGTATATTTTTATTAGAGTGCTTTCATATTAAGCTTTTGGTTTAGAGTGATCCATAATATACAGCAAATTAGGTCATTCTTTGAGAGGGTTGGAGCTTAAGATAAGAGAGGGCCTGATGAATGCAGTGATCCAGGAAGATGACCAGTGGGAACAAGTAGTAGGTAGGTAGCACCCCAACTAGCAATTTCTAAAAATCCAGCACCTTTTGAAAATAATATTTCTTAAAATTATCCTCACGATGCCAGGACTGACAGATTTAGAGGTGATCCTTTCCAGCAGTAAGCCACGTTTTCTCTTTCTACCCTCAGTGTTCATCTCACCTGTGGTTTTCCTGAGAAATCTCATCTTTGACATCATGTTTTCTCATTTGTATCTGCTGCTAACCTTCAATGGGCAGTATATTCTAAATGTAAATTTAATATAGTAAAATCATCACACACCTCAAGCCCTTCAGGGCCTTCCTGTCAGCAAAAATATCTATAAGCTATTTTAATTTTAATGAATAATGTCATTCTTAATTTAGTTTCTGGAATCCATAATCAAATGAGGAAAATATGAGCTATAGGGATGTCTTTATTATATTAAACCTACTGAATCCTCAGAACTGTACATATTCTGGCATTATATTCTTTCTTTCCAGTTTGCAAGTATATTTTTAATGACATGATTGTGTATTAGTCAGAGAGGTTTGTTAAAGTCCAGTAACAAACAAACCCCCTTCTCTCAGAAGCTTAACATGATAGTGGTCCTCTTACTCATACAGAGCTCACTGCTGATCTAGCAGCACTCCCAGAAATCACTTTTCCAAGCAGAGATGCAGGGTTTCAGACTATTTGTTTACAACTTGTTGTTATGCAGCCTGTAAGATGTTATCCTCCTGGATCACTGGGGAGACAGCTGGAAGACACCCCAGAACTATCCACGTTTCCGTCATCTCTGTACTACCAGAATCCACTAAGATTTAGTACTTAATAAGCACTGAAGGAAAGCTTGGTTCTGTTGATGTAGACAGTCCTCACTTACATTTTAATCAGATTTTTTGAAAGGGTCAAAAAGAATGACTTAATTGTATCAAATACATTGTCCTTTGACTTAAGTAACTTCAGCTCAGTCACTCAGTTGTGTCCAACACTGCGATCCTATGGACTGCAGCATGCCAGGCTTCCCCATCCTTCACCAACTCGTGGAGCTTGCTCAAACTCATGTCCATTGAGTTGGTGATGCCATCCAACAGTCTCATCCTGTCGTCGCTTTCTCCTCCTGCCTTCAATCTTTCAAAGCATCAGAGATCAGGGTCTCTTAAAAGGAGTCAGTTCTTCACATTAAGCGGCCAAAGTATTAGAGTTTAGGTTTCAGCATCAGTCCCTCCAATGAATATTCAGGACTGATTTCCTTTAGGATTGACTGGTTGGAACTCCTTGCAGTCCAAGGGACTCTTCAAGAGTTTTCTTCAACACCACAGTTCAAAAGCATCAATTCTTCAGTGCTCAGTTTTCTATATAGTCCAACTCTCACATCCATACAACTGCTGGAAAAACCAGAGCTTTGACTAGATGGACATTAGTCAGCAAAGCAATGTCTCTGCTTTTTAATATGCTGTCTAGGTTGGCCATAGCTTTTATTCCAAAGAGCCAGCATCTTTTAATTTCATGGCTGCAGTCACCATCTGCAGTGATTTTGGAGCCCCCCAAAATAAAGTCTGTCACTGTTTCCACTATTTCCCCATCTATTTGCCATGAAGTGATGGGACTGGATGCCAAGATCTTCATTTCTTGAATGTTGAGTTTTAAGCCAGGTTTTTCACTCTCCTCTTTCACTTTCATCAAGAGGCTCTTTCGTTCTTCTTCGCTTTCTGCCATAAGGTTGGTGTCATCTGTGTATCTGAGGTTATTGATATTTCTCTCGGCAATCTTGATTCCAGCTTGTGCTTCAACCAGCCTGGCATTTCTCATGATGTACTCTGCATATAAGTTAAATTAGCAAGGTAAAAATATGCAGCCTTGATGTAGTCCTTTCCCAATTTGGAACCAATCCATTATTCGATGTCGGGTGCTAAACGTTGCTTCTTGACCTGCATACAGGTTTCTCAAACGTCACCTGCCGGGAGCCAGCATGGGAGATCCCACCCATGACAAGGTCATGCAGAGAGGCCTGATGGGCAAGGCGAGTCAGGCTTCAGGGGTTCCCCCTGGGTTTTCCTGAACATCTACCCCCAAAAACCAGAGTCTGTCTGCCTTATTGTACTGTGATTTCCACTCTTCTGCCTCTAATTAACTTAGGGCTCCAGTTAACAGTCTCCTGCATATAAAAGGAATGTCTCCGCTTAAACCCCTTTGATGGTTTTCTAACTTATCTGACCTGTCTGCTGTTTACAGCCCCCAACCGTGAGAGGCATGAAGCTTAAAACATCTTAAAGATACAGAGGCTTTTGGAGCTAAGAATTAGTTTGGTGAAGGGTTCCACTGTTGACTTAATGTTTGCTGCCAGGCTTCCATATCCTTTATCTTTTAGGCACCTGGGAGGATATTAATCAATGTAAATGGGATGCAGAAACAGGAATATAGTAGTTTTGATGATAGCAATACTAGACTTTTGAGTTAATTAATTTTCTCTTTGTTATAAATCACTGTACTCCTTTTTCCGTGTTATAAATTGTTGTATCCTTGCTATGTAAGAATGTAACTTTATTTAGTGCTTTCTGAGAGTGGCACCAGACTTTGGGAAGAACAATACTGTTAAGGCAAATAAGTCTTCTGGTTGACAAACCCTTAACAGAAAAGGGCTGTAAAATATTAATTGGCCTTCTGGCCGGAAGATGATGTAAATCACCTAAGACTTATGTATACAACTAGGTATGCAGAGAGAAAGCCTGGTCTCGATAAGAGTCAGGGCGGTTGACACTGCATAATTTTGTATTATCCATTGATCTCTATGTAAAATCAGAAGTATATAAGGCCTTTCTGGACAATAGAGGATGGGCAAGTCACTGGACTGGTTTCCCCCATGTCTTCTTTACTCTATTTTCTGGCTGAATTCCCATCTGGGGCATGGAGGCTTGCCACGTCTACTTACTTGCCCCGGCTTCTAAGATCCGTGAGAGAAGGAGCCCAAGGCCGGGCACCCTCCGCTATTCAAACGGGAGCCAGTGGCCTAATGTAGATGGTGCAAATCTCTTGTCCTGAGATTGTATTAGTTCTCCACGTAAACCAAGTTATTCAGCCTCTTTTCTCCACTAAATTTTCCTACTATACTTTTCCTCTTAATTTCTTTTATATTTCTAAATAAATAAGTTTTTCCTCTCCTACTCCATCTCCCCTTCGAATTACCCTGGATCCACTGGCACTGGACCCCCAGCAGTCACCAATCTTAACTTAAAAGTCACCAATCTTTCAGCTCTTACCTTCCCACTACTCTTGTTTCCCCACTACTGCCAACCCAGTCTACATGACTGTTGAAGCTCCAGACACCCCTAATATGTATCTCTGTTCCTGTATTTCCATAACATGTATCCAGGACATGGATTTAGGAAATCACTTCAACTTTCCCAGCAAATCACTCTGCACTTTGTGGTTTGTGCTGATTCTGTGATATTCCACTGAGACAACTAACGGGATCTCATTAAGCAAAATGTGCAGTGTTCTGGTGAGACTGACTATGTCTGTGACTCAAGAGCACAATCCTGCAGCAGTTTGTAATTTCCTACCTGCAAAGTAAGAATAGAAGCTACATGAAAACAGGGACCATATTTGTTCTCTCCTGTAAGTTTTCACCAAGAATCTCTGCACAGATGCAGGAGAGCAAAGAAAAACCGAAAACAGTAAGAAGACCTCTTCTGAGAAATATTTGCAGAACTCCATTCACCTGATTACATTGCACACCTATTCTTTACAAACTGTAACAAGAATAAGGTCAGACTTCTTCAGCGGTCCAGTAGCTAACAGTCCACCTTCCAGCACATGGGGCATAGGTTTGATCCCTGGTTGGGGAACTGGGAACCCACGTGCTGTGAGGCAGCTGGGCTGGAGGGCCACAACTAGAGATCCTGTGTGGTGCAACTACTGAGCCTCACGCTGCAGTAAAGAGCCCCGTGCCACCACGAGTATCTGGTGCAGCCCAAACTAAATGAATAAATACATATTTTTCAAAAAAGAAAAGAAATGGATAAGGCAAGTCCTCCCATCCCTGGACTCACAATCAGACAGTGTGAGGTTACAAAGGAAAGGAACAGACCAGCAACATACATGGAGCTACAAGATAAATAGTCCTCTAAGAGACCGATACGGAGGTGTGAGTATGCAAGGGAAAAGGAAACTACTGACTCATCCTCTCATGTTCCATAACAGCTACTGGCAAGTCAGTTTTTTAGTGAACCTTGATAAATTTGGAAAGATAGTCAAGTACTGAGCAAGACACAATTTGTAATTCTTGGCACATGTTGTGTTATTGGCTCCTTGGGTCTGGGATGGTATTGAGAAGGGAAGTATCTGTAAACAGAATGAATAATGAGTAACCATAATATATTCTCTGTTAGTTTTACATCAGATGTTTGGAATGTTGGCACTAATAAAAGCTAATTTAATTTTGATTCTCTTTTGAACCTATGATGTTATAGTGCAGACCCCTCTCAAACTAACCATATTCCTAACGATGAAAATTGGGTGTTGGTGTAATAATTAACCTAGTGTTGTGCTTTTGATACCTCTCTTTTAATTAACAAATTCTTTGAAGTTTGCTGGCAATGTTTTATTTTATGAAAAGGCCAATAATGGTAATAAAAAGGTACCCATGTGAAATTGGCCACCCAGTCTTAAAGCTTTTCATCTTTGAATTGATTTGCACATCTCAACCTATTATGGAGGTGGACAGATATTATTATACCCATTTCACAGATGAGGAAATTGAAACTGAGAGCTTTGGAGACTTGCCCAAGCTGGCAAGAATGACTCCCACACCAAGACTCTAAAGGCACTCCAGTCATAATAATCACAGTGGTTCAGTTCTCATGACACAACTTCTTTCAAGCTGGGTATTACTGGTACTCAGGGCCAGATACTTCTTGATTTGGGGGGCCCTCTCCTGAGTATTGGAGGATGTTTAGCAGCTTCCTAGGCCTCTATCCTTAGGTGCCAGTAGTGGTCTCCCAGTTGTGACAACCATAAAGACCCCCTGAAGGACAAAATTCCCCCTGCTTGAGAACCATGGGCCATCTGAGAATCAGGATTCATGACAAATGAGTTTTGCTACACAGCTTCCTCTCTACTGAATCCAGACTGAATCCTCAATTTCTTTAAAAAAAATTATAAAAATCTACAGTGAATTTTGGGCTTCCCTGGTGGCTCAGATAGTAAAGAATCTGCCTGCAATGCAGGAGACCCAGGTTCGATCACTGGGTTAGGAAGATCCCCTGGAGAAGAGAATGGTTACCCACCCCAGCATTCTTGCTTGGAGAATCCCATGGACAAGAAGAGCCTGGTGAGCTACAGTCCTTGGGGTCGCGAAGAGTCGGACATGACTGAATGACTAACACTTTCACAGTTTCATGGTGAATTTACCTCACTATGAGCTGATGTCAGCAGCTTGCAGGTTACTGACTGCACAGTGAGAAGGCAAGCTGCCTGAGAACAGGAGTCAAGTTCATTTTCTTCAAGAACTCTGTGTTCAGTGAATGAAAAAGTGGAACGCTGGTGCTGACAAGGGCCATCACACTCTACACAATTTCAATCTCCAGCCATCTGTATTTTAGGAATTAAAAGCCTCTTCTTACAGGTGAGGCCAAGTTTAGAGAAATTAAATAACTACTATAACAGTTACCAGAGAAGGCAGTGGCAACCCACTCCAGCACTCTTGCCTGAAAAATCCTATGGGCAGAGGAGCCTGGCAGGCTGCAGTCCATGGGATCGCTGAGTCAGACATGACTGAGTGACTTCAATTTCACTTTTCACTTTCCTGCATTGGAGAAGGAAATGGCAACCCACTCCAGAGTTCTTGCCTGGAGAACCCCAGGAACGGGGGAGCCTGGTGGGCTGCCGTCTATGGGGTTGCACAGAGTTGGACACAACTGAAGCAAGTTAGCAGCAGCAGCAGCAGCAGCAGCAGCATAACAATTACAGGGGCTTCCCTGGTGGTTCAGTGGTAAAGAATTACCTGCCAATGTAGCAGACCTGGGTTCAATCCCTGGGTTGGAAAGATCCCCTAGAGAAGGAAGTGGCAAGCCACTCCAGTATTCTTGCCTAGGAAATCCCACGTACAGAAGAGCCTGGTGGGCCACAGTCCATGTGGTCACAAAAGAGTCAGACAGAAGAGCAACTAAACAACAATAACAAGTTGTCAGCCTGGATTTAGTACCCAGATCAATCTGATTAGAAAGCCTTTATGGATTCTTTCACATCAGTGTCCGTTCACATGTAGTTTCATATAACTATTAGATGAAATAAAGTTAATTGGTCAAGATTAGCACCGTCTTTCTAATGACTCAGAATGGAACGGAATAAGAAAAGGATAGAATATATCGAGTTATGTGTAATTAGGTCAACGTATTGTTTGATTAAACTTTTCTTTCAGTTTGGGAGTGTGTTAGTAGTTCATAGTGCAAAATACATGTCTTTCCTTGTATGTCAGAAACATTAGAAAAACACTGCCATATTACCTATTCTTTGTCTTCTAATGGCTAGAAAATGTCTTACTGGCATTCTCAAATTAATTCATTTTCTTAAATTGGAGGTTTTTTCTACTAGTCCAGCCTACTTATCACTGACTAGCTGGTATCCTGTGCTGATATTAAATATGGGGGAAGTTGAAGAATGACATCCTGTTTTTAGGGCTATTCTGCATTCTTCCAGAATAGGAGGGTATTTTCTCTCTCTCTCTTTTTTTAAACTGTTTAATATTTTTTTTTTTTTACAACTGTCCTTATTTCACCTTTTTCTGTTGTTTTGGAGATCTGTCTATAACAACAAATCCAAATGTATTGCCTTTCTTGGACTGGAGCACATCATTCCACTATGCGGATAGTCTCAGTATATGACCATTCCACAGCTTCTCTTTTTTCCCCTTTGCCTCCTTTCCTCTCCTTCCTCCTCCTCCCCTCTTCTCTTGGCCTCCGCCTGGTCCTCCCACCCCTTCCCCACACCCCTCCCCCTCTTCTCCTCTGTCTTACGGTTTCACCTCAGTAGTTTCACCTCCTTCTTCTTCATTCTCTCTCTCTCTCTCACCATCATTGTGCTCCTGTAGGTACAGAAGTATACCTAAGACAGCATTTAGAGCAATTTGGTGGAACTAAGGACCCCTGTTTTAATTTTCACGGATGTTGCTAAGTTACTTTTCAAAGAAATCATAACAATTCATTTTTACACTTAATTTTTGAAAGTGTATTTTTCCCATAGCCTCACTAACACTGTATAATTAAAACTTCAAGCATCATTTTCCCATTTTTAAGATAGGAAATCATATCTTGTTGTTAATTTATTTTGCATTTTTTAATTACATATAAAATTGAATATCGTTTCATATATTGCAAACCCTTTTTCTTTCCTGCTTATGTCCTCACTTCACCTTTTCTATTTATCTGATATTTTTCTTATTGATTAATAAAACTTCCTTACATATTGAGGCCACTAGTTCCTACAATATGCATTACAAATATTTCCCCTGCTTATGATCTCTATTTTGCCTTTGCTCTTCAAATAGTGAAATCTTGATTCAGTTCAGTTCAGTCGCTCAGTCGTGTCCGACTCTTTGCGACCCCATGAAATGCAGCACGCCAGGTCTCCCTGTCCATCACCAACTCCCGGAGTTCACTCAGACTCACGTCCATCGAGTCAGTGATGCCATCCAGACATCTCATCCTCTGTCGTCCCCTTCTCCTCCTGCCCCCAATCCCTCCCAGCATCACAGTCTTTTCCAATGACTCAACTCTTCGCATGAGGTGGCCAAAGTACTGGAGTTTCAGCTTTAGCATCATTCCCTCCAAAGAACACCCAGGGCTGATCTCCTTCAGAATGGACTGGTTGGATCTCCTTGCAGTCCAAGGGACTCTCAAGAGTCTTCTCCAACACCACAGTTCAAAAGCATCAATTCTTCAGCACTCAGCTTTCATCACAGTCCAACTCTCACATGCATACATGACCACTGGAAAAACCATAGCCTTGACTAGACGCACCTTTGTTGGCAAAGTAATGTCTCTGCTTTTCAATATGCTATCTAGGTTGATCATGACTTTTCTTCCAAGGAGTAAGTGTCTTTTAATTTCATGGCTGCAGTCACCATCTGCAGTGATTTTGGAGCCCCCCAAAAATAAAGTCTGACACTGTTTCTTCTGTTTCCCCATCTATTTCCCATGAAGCAATGGAACCAGATGTCATGATCTTCATAATTATATAAATTTGTCACTATAAATTGTATTACACATTACCAATATTCTCTTCCAGAACTTTATTTTTAATTACATTAAATAATCAAGTAAGGTGAAATTTATAAAGGGATAAAGAGAAAAGGAAATCCAACTTTGTTTTAAGAAAGACAAACTGGTGTTCCCAAAAATTTTTATTAAATAATCTGACACTTTTTTTTTACCGTTTTCAAATGTCTCCTTTGATACGTTTTCAAATACCATGTGTATTTTGCATAATTCCTAGACTCTATCATTTTCTATTGATCAGAACATGTTACTGTCAGAACGTCATTTTGAAAAAAGAATTAATTATTGCTTTCCCTGTGATTTGAATTTACTCACACGGATTTGAATCCATAAACAGATGAAAGTTCATTAAAAGTTGGGGAGTGTCGTCTCTGATGGTCTTCAGAAGTGAACTTTTAAAAGTTTAACTCCTATAGAAACTGATTTTTCTTCAGGATCTCCCACTTACTGCTTTATGGTTTTCTCTCTGTGTATTATGCATCTGAACAGAAAGGTTGTTGGTTGGCTTGCACCATCTTCATTCGCTTCCTTAATAAGCATATTCTAAGACCCTACCATATATAGACACCGTTGTACTTTCTGGGCCTACAACACTGAAGAATTAAAATGGATCTTCACAATAATCTTGTAGTGGGTAGAGATAGAGCTCTGGTGTAGAAAATAACAGAATTCAGGTGTACCAAAACCTATGATGGAAAGGTCAATGTTTAGATAAAGAACAGCTGAGATGAAGCCAGCTGAGACAGTGTCAGCCAGGAAGGAGGTGACATCTGAGTTGGTGTCTCAGAGCCATGAGAGGCATTACTCTTCCTTGTCAGCACTGTGCTGGGCTCCGCTCAGAGCCTATCACGTCTGGGCAGGTATTTACTGATGAATAAATCAATCAAAGATAGCCAGAGGTTCTGGCCTTGGCTATGGGAAGCACTTTTAATTTATGTTGCCTTTAAAGTTCTATTACTGAAGAGCTGTTTAGACAAGTCTGATGGTAGTTTTTTACTTTGAGGAGGAAAGAGATTTTCCTTCAGTTTTTATTCATTACTTATTGCAAAAGTGATTTTGCAATAACTGATTTCAACATTTCTCCCTGGGTTTCTAAATCACCCTGCTCCCAAACAAGCCTGAGCAAGTTTCCAAAACAGGGTTTTTCCTTCAGGCCTGCCATCCCAATCTGCCACCAGGAAACTTTACACATCCCACCTTTGTGGGGCACAGAGTGGAAGTGAGAAGGAAGTGAAAACAAGCCCAGTGGGCTCAGGCGATGCATTTGCAGAATCTTGTTGCTCAGGAAACATTTCTTGTGAATCATAAAAGCGCATGCTTAGATGTTGTTTTTGAGGCTTGATTTGCAGTGGATTATACATGAGCCCCATCTTGTGCTTCTCCAAACATATTTTCAGTGGATAATTTTTAAGGCAAAGAAATTCAAACACAACTATGAAACTTTCTTTTCATTGGTTAGTTGAGTAGCAAGATACACAATTTAAAAAAAAAAATCAGAATGCACCAAATGGCAAGTGTTTGAGTCTTGGGCCAGTTTCTTCTTTCATTTTTATTTATGATTGAAAGCTAGCTTTTTAAAATTTTCTGCTATAGTTTCTTTTTATGATTATTGATTTCTATTAGCATCATAATTGTAAATACTTGATATGAATTTCTCTCTTTGATCTGTCCTACTTGTCAATCAACAGTCTTTTCAGCTCTAGATTCTTTCTTTCCTTCTTGACATTTGCCATTGTTTTCAGCCCTGAATGCCTTGCCTGCTATTCTCAAAAGCTGCCCAGAAACACTAAGAGAGTACATTGCAGTATCAAGTACCATGGCTTCGGGCTTTGCTGCAGCTGCCCACTTTCTGAAAGCTCCCTTTATTCTTTGCAACGACACTTATCCAATTCAGACTGACAAATATCAGTTCTTTTGCCCTACCTTTTATGCAGAAAAAAAAAATCCCCCAAACAAAATTGAAAACCCTGGAAGTGTAATAAATCCCTCCCTCTGCATAGCGTACATGAATATAACTTGTAATTGCCTTTCCCTGTGGGTTTCAGTCCTTTGCTCTTTTATCCTTTTCTTTTGTACTCTGGCTTCCTCAGCATTACTATTCCTAGCCTCGGAATCCAACTTGCAAATGCAGAAAATGTACCCATCCATTTCAGAAAAAATGAACGGCTCACGTTAAAGCGGCCACAGCACATCACCCAGCGGTGCTGCTCCCTTAAAGCAGCCATTGCTGGGGTCAAGAGAAAACAGCAGGTTTTGGATTTAAGACTAATGATGTAGGAGCTGAAGAGCATACTGTGGAAACAAACTGTATAGTAGTATAGCATAATATAGTATATGAATATAGTCTATACAGTATATAGGTTATTTTTCTACCAGTCATCATACTTGTTCACATGGAGAAATCTAGATTTTGCCAATCATTACCTCTGGAGCAATCTCACTTGCTGTATGAATCTGTGCTGCTTCTCTGCTGTCTCACTTGCCAATTTTAAGTAAGAATAGCTATGCTATTACGAATAGCCATATTTTACTGTATACAATTAACACGTGAGGAGAGTGGCCTTGGGTAGATCATTTAAATCTGTGGTCCCCAACCTTTTGTGCACCAGAAACTGGATTCGTGGGAGACACTTTTTCCATGGACAGTGGAGGGGGAGGATTTCAGGATGGTTCAAGCCCATTACATCTATTGTGCACTTTGTCTCCATTGTTATATCAGCTCCACCTCAGATCATCGGACATTAGATCCTAGAGCAAATGTAATGATTTAAAGCAACTGTAAAGATTATTCAGTCTCCACTAAGTAGAAGACATGAGCTATAAGAGCCCATTAGTTCATATAAGCCATTAGACAAAAAATCAAGTCTGTCCTTACTTACATAGTTACAAGGAAACTATGGTGTCATTCTGAGGTCATTTTTGTCATTTTATTGAACAATTCAAATGACCATTAAATTCCTACAGAGCCACGAGCACCAGGGCACCTTCAGGTTCTCAGACTTCAAGGACTCTAGGGCTGGATAGGACCATAGAGACAGGATTGGAATAGGGGATCCTTTCCGAGGCAATGTTCAGTGGCTCTGTAATTTAATCCTTAGCTACTCAAAGAGTAGTCCATGCACCAAGAACATCAGTATCACTGGCACCACTTGAAAGCTAATTTCAAATGAAGCATGTCAGTCCCTCAGTCGCCTCTGAATTTGCATTTTTTACAAGATCTCCAGATAATTCATGTGCACAGATACATGCAAGTTTGAGAAGCCCTGATTGACCCTAACCTCTTGTTTTCCTGAAGAATAAACTAATGATTGAAGAAATTTAATGCATTTCCCAAGGTTACTGAGTGAGTTTGTAGTTAAAAGACCTAGGACTACATTATATGAGTCATGATGTCCAGTCTGGATAGCCATCACCTTTTCTTCTAGGTGTCTGGCTCCTTCACGGATATCTCAGGGTTGGCCAAGGCCCTACATGGGCCAGCCTTCTCCAGATAGCTTTAGTCATTCCCCAAATCACCTCTTCCATCAGAAATTTCTCCAGTGGCAAAGGTGTTCTCTATCTGAACTGCCCAATAGCCATATGTGCCTAAAGCATTTGAAAAGGCCTCACTGCTCCTGGGGAGCTGGAGGAAGACAATGGGAGGACAGTGAGGTCTCCATTTCTAGGGTACACTTACCACTTGACTTCAACAGGAAAGAGGAACTTTGGGACTTTTGTTTGGATAGCTAGTATGGGGACAGTTTCTCAGTTTCTGTTCTGGTAATTTGTATCAGTTGCAGTTTTCAGGAAGACTGTACTAAAAAAAAAAAAAATCTCTGGACAGTACTTATGGACTGGGAAAAAGGGCTAAGAGCCTTTGAGGTCATCTGGCACACTAACAATTCTTTTGAAAGGACATAAACCAGCCATTAACCTACTGTTCCTTAGGCAAATGCCATGTCCTTGTTCTTGTTTTTGTTTTGAGGGTTTTCCAGAAAGAGATGAACAGAGTGCTACTCCTTGTGGTTCTCCTTGCTGTGTAGGAGTGGAGATTTAACCTGTCTGACTTAGGAAAATATTGAGAAGTGTTTCAGAAAGAGTCATGTAGACCAGTCTAGCTACCATTTGGTTGATTAGTGCCCCAAACGTCCCCAGTCTGTCATTGCTGCCTCCTTCCATGCACTTCTGCAGTATGATTATATAGCTCCTTCTACCAAGAGGTGACATCTACTTCCTTGCTGATAAACCCGAGCTGACCTTATGATTTGCTTTGCTCAGTAAAATGCAATGGAAATGACTAAGTGCCGGGTCTTGCATCCTTCCGTTCTCTTTCATGAAACCTTCCACTGGCACATCAATAAGCCTGGACTAGTCTCCTGGAAGATGACAGACCCATCCACTAGAGGCAGAGGCCCTGTGTCACCCAGCTTAGGTCAACACAGACTAGCTACCCACAAGAACTCACCCGCTGACTACAACATGTGAGCGAGCCCAGTCAAGATCAACCACGCCCGAGTCATGGCAATCAAGGGACCCCGTTCATTTGCACTTGTGAAAAATAAAAGGTGGTTGCTTTAAGCAATGAAATTTGGGGAGGTAATTTGTTACAATATTGTGGCTATACCAACATAATCATATCTGACTTTCTAATGTCATTTAACATCTCTGATTGAAAAAAAAAGTTTTTTAGGTCACAATCAGATGAAGTTCCTTGGAATCAAGGTCCATCAGAGATGGTAGGGACATTAGCATTAGTCGTCAATTATAGACGTTTTATCACTGAGGAAATGGAGGCCTAGAGAAGGAAAATAAATAACCCTGGAACAAACAACTAGTCAGGAGCAGCACAGAACACAGGTCTCCTGTCTCCAAGGTCTTTGCAAGTCCTCAGTTTGTTCTTTCATGAATATGCTGAGTTTTGCTAGTCTGCCAACCAGCAAGCCTTTGAAAACACAGCCTTTAAAAAAGAGATTACATTTGCAGAGACCGGTGCTTCCGACTCTACAATCTGATTCTTTGATTTCTAAAGACCCTCTCAATTCTTTGTTAAAAGAAATCCCAACTTTGACATCTATCTTTTATGAAAAGATGAACGGATAGCCTTTGCCATCACCATGGCACTGCTTGCTTAATCAACCATTGTGTCTGTTGGTAATCTGTCAAAAATTGTGCATGTTATAATAAAAAACAAAGTATGTTTTCTACTCACCATTGAGTGAATTTCTTCACTGGTGTGTATTCACTTCCCTGGCAAGTTAGTAACTCAGCTTGTTTGCTTCCATTCTTTCTTTAGCCCTGATGGTCATTATTTGCATCTCAGAGTTTACAACACATTTTCATGCAAATTATATGATCTGAATTTCCCCATAACCCATTTTTACTCCCAGCAAGAAAATTGAAGCTTAGAGGAGTTACATGATTTGTTCCAGGTCATGTGGACTGGAAGAAGAATAAGTCATAGGTCTAAATTTTTACTCAATAGTCTGGTTTCTATGGATGATGTCACCTTGCCAATTTATAATCTGTACCTGTTGGATATGTCTAGGTGCCAGGCAGGCCCAGTTCCTCCTTTCTTACTGAAATATCCTGGTCCAAACTGCTTCCCAAGGAAATAGCCCTGGGTTCCTTTTGGCAGCAGGGGCTTCTATGAAGGGTGACCTCAGATTCAGGGCCTTTCTTCTTAGCTACACGATGGACCAAGGATTGAACTCCAAACTAGGGGGAAAAAATAATCTGTGCATCTGAAGAAATTGAGAGGTAAACCCAGAAGAGAAATAATAGACAACTCCTGGTTCTATTCTGTTTCTTTGGAACTTTCTGTTTCCAGTTCTAATCCCATTTGTGTCTTTAAAATAAACCCGATTCTGCTTAACTGGACATGAGTCCAATTCACACAGTCTCTTTTCTTTTGTACGACATTTCAAATTTTTCAGTGTGATGTCATTCATCATGGAAAACCAATCTATCAAGCGAATTTCAATCAAGTGCCATGATCTCAGTTTCACAAGGGAGAAAATCCTTGCAGCCAATCTTGTGTCGCTGTTCCAGGGCAGTATACATATCACTTCACACTCACTACACCACATTGGTTTCCTAGCTTCTCAAAGGTGATCAACAATGGCCAATGCCTTAGTTAACCATCAATACTTTAGTCCAAGTTTGACATGACAACACCAAACTTCTTATTGCTGTTTCTCCAAAGAAAATGTATAGAGCCTGACCATTTACTCAGATAGCAGTGGAAGGTCTAAGGTGAGTGTACAGATTGGATGCATTTCATACTTATGAAATCTTCCTCCAGGAGATGCCAAACAGACTGATACATGTGTCTTTAAATACTAGCCAACACTGATTGCTTTTGATGAGGAGGAGAGGTTTTATTTTGAGAATGTGTCTTGCGCTTCTCCAACTATAGGAAGAGATGTTGACAGGGGATACTCATTGCTATAGACACCATCACCGCTGACTTAGTTGAGCATTTAGGAATACTAACACTGGTCCATTTCTGGGGGTCACAGTTCTCCTCTGGCAGGCTACCCTGGCTCAGGAGCTCCCTGACAACCTTGCTGAAACTTTCCCAGGCTGCGCAGTAATCTCTGTGCCCCTAGAACCTTCCTTCCTGTACTCTCTCCTTTACAGGAGTTAGACGTCATTATGGTCTCACAGCTCTCCCGGTCTTCCTTGGCTCTCTCCCCATTTTCTCTCAAGGCATTTCCTTTAATAACCCCCTTGCCTGGTTAATCACATTTTCACATCTGATGCTTGGAGTACCTGGACAAGAGCGTAGACGAGTTTTATATGCTTAAGTCAGCAGCTGCTGTATGTACAGGTATGTATATAACTTTGAAAATAAACTTTAAAATTATTACATACTCTGATGGTGGTTCCAGTACCATATCTTGGTCAGATATCAGCAAAGGTCCAGTTTCCCCATTTTTATTCCCTGATCATAAAAAATCCAAGATGAGCCAAGCACAGAGGTTTACCTGGACGGACAAGTCAGACCCATGCAGGACATGTAGTGGGCACGATAAGGCAGTGGTGGATGTGTCCACTGAAGCGCCTTGTCCAGAAGGCTTTTCTCTTTCCAATCACAGAAGTCTCTTTCTATACCTAGAGCCTCAAAGAAGTTAGAACTGACAGAAGCAGTCAGTTTTAAATCCAGGGCCATGAGTAAAAATTTGGAAAGGAATGCCAAGAACAAAGCTTCCTCCCCCTTCCTGCTGGCCTCCGATTCAAATTGAATAGGAACGGAATAAAGATACCTTAAACTGTTTTCCCCCTCACTGTTCTGTCAAACTGAAAACTGCTTCTAATGGTCATCCAGTAAGAACACCATCTGTAACTCACTCCGCTTAAGCCTAGAGCATCCTAAACGTAGGTTAAGCAGACTTGTAAGTGTGAATAGTAATGCCTGAAGCTCTCATTCCTTCTTATTTACTTCAGTGCAATGGGCTTCCCTGGTGGCGCAGTGGTAAAGAATCTGCTTGCAATGCAAGGGACACAGGTTCAATCCCTGGGTCAGGAAGATCCCACAGAGAAGGAAGTGGCTAACCCACTTCAGTATTCTTATCTGGGAAATCCCATGGACAGAGGAGCGTGGTGGGCTACTGTCCATGGGATTGCAAAAGAGCCAGACGTGATTTAGCGACTAAGCAATAACAATGTAAGGGCAGCTCTATCTGAATTCTTCTCTTATTCCACTAATTTACGTATGGTTTTCCTGGTTCCATAATCCATCTAGTCAGTATCCTGGAGGGTAGATTGAGCCCAAAGTATGTTCTACCCTTGACCATTATTTTTAAAACTATAGTGAGCATACTAATGCCATGAGGATCTTATTAAAATACAGATTCTAGTTTGGTAGACTGCTGGGTAGGGTCTGGACTCTTACATTCCTAAAAAGAGAAGGGACCATATTGATACTGTTGGTTTGAGGCTGTAAAGTTAAGCTTCTCAAACTTTAACACGCCTCAGAATCACCTGGAGAGGTTGTTAAAATACAGATCCCTGGGTCCCATCCCAAAGAAGTTGATTGAGTAGGTCTAATGGGGGGAACCTGAGATTCTGCATTTATAATAAACTTTCAGATAATGTCAGTGCTTTTGGTCCCTGGTCCACATGTTGAGTCGTAAGGGTTTAATGAACATATCTAATGGAAAAGTCCCATAAAACCTGATTACTCCTTCTGTGTAATTATTTGATTTGCCTGGGAAAGTGGGTTTGGGAAACATCTGAGTATTTTTGCTTGGGGCAGATGCAGTCTTCTTTCAACTTAACCTTATAAGCTATGGGCAAATGCATAGGACTAAAAACTTCATAGGTTTTGGACGTGAGTGGAAATAATGGGAAAGGTTCAATAGCATAGGTTTCAAATCAGGGGACCCTGACTCACCACAACCTCTCTAGGACCCCTGTTTTTTAAGCTTTCTTATCCTAAGTAAAACTCCCTCAGAATGACCTAAATTCCACAACTTGTATTTTACCTCGGCTTTAGGACTGCTTCTAAGGTTGCCAGGGCAAGAACATGGACCTCAGAAAACATCGAAAGCTGCCTGGCAATGGGCCCATGGAAATACTGATAAGAATCAAGACCTATTTCTGGAGAGTGAGACTATCCATTAAACACTGAGCAACTCTACATCTCTGCATAATATTAATACAATAACTCTATATCATCCACATGTCCTGTGTGCTAGGGGTTGTGATTAGTTTTCTACATGCACAGTCTCACATAAATCTTATACCGATCCAACTAGCAGACAAGAAAGCTGAAGCTGTGAGCCACTGAGTCACAGGTCTGTTTGTCTAAAATCTGGACCTTAGACCTTTGCTATTGAAAGTGCGGCCCATGCATCAGAGGGATCAGCATCACTCAAGAGGTTCTGAAAATATTGAAACTCAGGCCCCACCCCTACTTGACCAGAGTCTTCATTTGAACAAATTGCAAGTGATTCCTGGGCATTTTAGGACAACACCTGGGCCCAATCTGCTGTATCATCTCTCTACCAAGGAAGGATTTTTGCAGACTCATCTTCTTTTTTTGGAAATGTCCTAGCACAGATCCGGTGAGACATCAAAGGCGGTCATTTTCATCCCTGGCAAAGGGATGGTTTGATTGCTTTGGGAGGAGAACTGCTTGGCAGCACATCAGAGTTCAGGGAGCTGTGTGTGCTGATGCAGGCAACTCTTGGCTTCTTGGGGCTGGACTTGGGGACTGATGTGCAGCGGTGATCCAGGAGCAAATTAGAGTCTATTAAAAGCAGGGCTTTCCCTTGTGGAACTTGCTTCTGCTAAGGGAGTGCTCCTCAAATCTTCACTTAACACAAAGTTCTTTAAGAGTGGAGACTAAGAAAAAGAAGACCCCCTCATCTCATTTGGCTTTTAGGGAACATCACAGAGATAAGAGTAATATCAGGGACTTCCCTAATTTTCCAGTGGTTAAGACTCTGTGTTCCCAAGGCAGGGGGTACAAGTTTGATCACTATCAGGGAACTAAGATCCCACAAGCCACACAGTGTGGCCACAAAAAGAGAGAGAGAGAAATATTTTTCCTGGGAAGAGGAGACAATACTGGGCAGAGAAAATCAGTATCAGACTATAGCAGGGGGTCCACTTTGGGGAAAATGTGTGAAATAGAAGAGTTTTCCATGCTCCTTGGTTTTGGTGGATTGAAACAACAGTCATTTAGAAATTCACAAATCCGTAATTGACCAGTACTCTGCTCACCTGGTCCTGGTTTAGCTGAGGACAAAACTCTCTCCTGGTTTCAGCTGGGACAGCTCTACTCTAGTTCATGTATCTCTCGCTTTCCTACAGTCTAGCCTGTTGGCGCAGTGGGATGCCACAAAATGAGTAGAACCATTCAGGATATCTTGAAGTCTAAACCAGCCAGGCATACTGTTAACTGTGCTATATTCTACGGATTAAGGTGAATCGAAAGGCCAGTTCATATATAAAAGCTCTCCCTCTTGATGGGAGGAGCCGCAAGGTCACATTGCTGAAAGGGCACGGATACAGGGTGGAGAACTGGGACTTATTTTGTAATCTGCTCTGCTTGTACTAACTGCTTCTCATCTGTCCTTTTTTGATATAGTTATTAGTACATTGGTTCTTGCCTAAAGATTCCACCTTGTTGTTCACGGGCTTATTGCTCCTCCTGGCTCGATGCATTTCAAGACCTCTGTGTGCATTTAGAGGTGCTGGTTGGCCCTAAATTTGGTTGCAAGCCATCAAATACAGAGGAAGCAGGAGGAAGAAGCAAGTCAAGAGAGTTCAGAATTTTCATAGAAGTTAAAATCTCAGTGAGATACCAATCCACTCCTAAAATGTGCTGAATGAAAAAACAGGCAAATGCACAAATTGGCAAGGATGTAGAATAATTAGAACTCTCATATTCTACAGATGGAAAGGTAGAGACTTTGAGTAATTTGTCGGCATTATTCAATAAAGTTGGTGCTAAGCATATTCCATGCCACAGTGATTCTACCCCTAGAAATAGATACAGCAGAAATGTCAAATCAGGTCAACCAAGACCATTCATAGCAGGGTTATTTGTAATACCACCAAACAGGAAATACTTCACTTGTTTATTCGCCATAGAGTGGGTAAATGTATCATTGTGTATTCTTACAGTGGAATATTTATATAGCAATGAGAAGCAATGGTTTGTAACTGCTTATAAGGATATAATGAATTTCACAGAATTGGCTAGAAGAAGTCAACAGAGAACTTGTTACCTGTCTATTTATTCACATTCAAAAATAGGCAACACTGATCTCTGGTCCTGGAATCAAGTATAGTGGTTTGCCATGAAGGCCTTTGGGGTTCTGGTTCCTTAATCTTGGGGCTTCTCAGTTCCTTAATCCAGGGGTTGCTTACATGAAGTGTTTATGAAGTAAAGATTTCAGCACATTCCACTTAGGACCAGCATGCATTTTCATTTGAATATTGTACTTCAATAAGAAGGTTTTAGCGAAGAGGTATGAAATGAGATAAATCTGAGTTCAAACCCAGTTCTATAGTCTGGACTTCAACAAGATTTCTGACCTCTCTGAGCCCCAGTTTCTTCATATTCAATATGATCATGGTCTTTATGATGATTAAATTTTAAGATGTGTGAAGCTCTCTGTGGGCTTCCCTGGTGTCTCAGATGGTAAAGAATCTTCCTGCAATGCAGGAGACCTGGGTTCGATGCTTGGGTTGGCAAGATACCCTGGAGAAGGGAAAGGCTACCCACTCTAGTATTCTGACCTGGAGAATTCCAAGGACAGAGGAGCCTGGCAGGCTACAGTCCATGGCGTTGCAAAGAGTGGGACTTGACTGAGAGACTTCCACTTTCACAAAGCTATCTGTGCCCAGTAAATGTTAATCCCTCCCCCTGCTTGCTGTAGAAAATAGCTAAAATTGCATTGACTGTCCCAGATGCACAAAGTACAATGTTTTCATTATACCATTACACAAAATCATATTCTCAGTTTTGCTTCCAAAAAAGAAAGACAGCAGGGGTTAAGGGACATGTCTGAACTTTTCTTGTTTCATTACTTATGACTGTGAATATTCTGAGTGTTATGTATTCAACGGGTACATACTTTATATGTCCTCTGTCACCACCATTTATGATACTTACTTTTCCCCTTTGGTTTTGCAGATCATTTTGTTGCAAGCCGCCATGCCGTGCTAAGTCCCTTCAGTCATGTCTGCACACTATGGACTGTAGCCTGCCAGGCTCCTCTGTCCACAGGATTCTCCAGGCAAGAACGCTGGGGTGGGCTGTTGTTACAGCCTATCTAAATTATTAACAGCATTTAGAATATCGGGTTGATCAGGGGATTTTATAGCAGTGAAGTTATTACTGTAATGAATACATAGTATAAATCTTTACTCTATTCAGCCTAGGGACTTAGAGCCATTCGGTTTTCAGCCTCCAGCTTAAAAATGACCCTGAGGTGTAAATGGGTGAATCAGGCACGAATAGTCTGCTGGGCTTCTCACTGTTTGTTCCAGAAGAGGGGGGATAGTACCTGTGGGTGGCTGGGCCAGGAGGAAATCCTGACTTCAGTTTTCTCTGTTCTCGATGGCAAACACTCTGGGGGTATCTCCTGAGAAAGTGGAGGAGAAAAAAAAGCCTGGAGGAGATTTCAAAGATGCTAGGAAAAATTGGCTGCTCCCCTAAGCTATTCTCCACGGTGATACTCACACACACGTGCACATGCGCACGCACGCCCGCGCGCGCACACACACACACACACACAAGTACACATGCATGAAATCCATGCTTAAATCCTATGTTGCTAAGACAGATTGTTGTCAGCCAGCCAATGTTTAGACCTTCGTGAAACCACAGCTTTGACAGGAAGAAAAATCACCCTAAAGGCTTGACAAGCTGGGGAAGCTGACTTCATCTATTTCATAATTTTACTTAGACCTCCAGCCTGATTTGCCACATCCTGATCTAAAGGAGAATCAAGTCATTTAATGATAATAATAGCATATAATTATTCTTAACAACTATAACGTTAAAGTGCTATGCGAAATCTATATTCTCCCCAACAGCCCTATAAAATAAGCTGTTCTCGAACTATCATTTTATAGGTAAAGAAACTGAGCCTCTGAGAGGTAGACTGAATAGAACTCAAGCCACCAGATCCTAACCTGGGACTTTGTTTATACATTTTTCAAGTCTACTAAAATAGTTGTCTCATTACTATCTATGTAATACTCTGATGGGTGTAATAGGACTTGGGCAAGAACCATAGAGGCAAGCTAGGAAAAAATATGCATGCATAGTAGACCTAGGGCCTGGGACATCATGCAATATGATAGAAGTGGCTGAAGTTACATGAGGTTTAAGGTTTGAGTTGCGGAAGCCTGTTTGTGGATGAAAGGAAATTAGAAGGGACCTGGCTGGGAGAGACTGAGGATTAGGAGAAAATGCTTGGACATCAGGGGACAGGAGAACGTCTAAGTGGAAACTGTCCTCTTGGTGAGTTGACATGTCATACATCTAGATATCCTGACCCTTCACTGGAGGGGGTAACTGCTGAAGTGGAAACATTGGATGTTATCTCTATTGGAGGGAGAATGGAAAAATTAAGAGCAAATGTTGAAGGTTGAGTCTGGGAAAAAGCACTTGTTTAGTAGGGGCAGGAAGAAGGCCTGAGAAATAGGAAATGAGAAGTTAAATGGTATTACATTGTTAGATTAAGAAGTCCAAAGAGTTAAATTTCAGTGCTGCTGCTGGCAGTCACGAGCACAGATGGAGAACGAGAGTCACTGATTAGCAGGTCACCTGGTGCTTTTAGCATAACGGCATCTCTCATGGCACTGGTAAGTCTCTGGAGTGATATTCTGTAGAAGGTGGATGTCGGGTGCTTACATAGTGGTATTTTGTGAGACCTGGAGAGTACAGTTATAGGTCATATGTAAAATTTGAAACACACCCGTGGTGGATTCATGTCAATGTATGGCAAAACCAATACAGTATTGTAAAGTAAAATAAAGTAAAAATAAAAAATTTTTAAAAAAGAAAAGTGACTGATTAACTTAAAAAAAAAGATAAAAAGAAGAACTGTAAGGTAGAAAACAACAGGATTTTTTTTCTTTCCAATTCGGTTGATATGCATGTTTTTCTTCCATGCTTTCTTATGTTGTTAAGAACAAGGAAAATTCTGTGCTATAGACAGAAAGCAGGGGGGAAGTTGAAGTTTGAAGGTGCTAATTGTCAAAGCAGAATACACACTGAAGAGAAAGCCTGAGAGGCTATCTCGCAGACCAGTGTTTCTTAAATTTGAGTGTGCAAGAATATCTGGGAGAATGGATTAAAACTCCCAGGCCCCAGGATTTGACAGTCAATCCAGTTAGCTTGTCAGTCTAGCAAGTCAGTCTAGTCTATCAAGCATGTGCATCTCTAATTAATGTGATGACTCAGGCGGCCCTAGGGCAGCTCTGTGGCAGCACTTCCAGTCCTCATTTCTCTGTTACATTCAAGACGGTTTCAAGACACCCAGAAATTGTGCTGTCTCTAGGCTTTCAAGAACTATTATGTTGTAATTTTCAGCCTCATTTCTGACACCTTTTCCTTTCCAACCGGGAAACATCCAGGAACCGGCTTTATGACTATTTTCTCTACACAGCATGCATGTGGCGCTTAGTCACTCGGTCATGTCCGACTCTTTGTGATCCCATGAACAGTAACCCACCAGGCTCCTCTGTCCATGGGATTCTCCAGGCAAGAATACTGGAGTGGGTTGCCATTTCCTTCTCCAAACCTTGCCCTTTAGTCAAAGTCTCTTTGGTCATTTTCAAAGGCAATTGCACAGAGGTGCTGTGATTTCTAACAAGGAGAAAAAGAAAATGGAAAGTGAAGTAAGCAGGGGGCGTGGAGAGCTTGCGGGTGATGCCATCTGAACTAACAGTCCCTTTTCATCGTTTATAAAAGGAGATGCCTTTTCTTCAAGCCCTCTGAAATGATGACGTGCTCATCGATAAACATCGATTCCTTTTCAGTCATACCGTTTGCCAGTTTGTCTTCCTCTATCTCACCCTTTACGTTTTCCCCGGAAAGCGACTGTCACAAAGTAAATCATTTATATCACTATTTCCAGACATGGACGGACCACCTTCTCCTTGCTCGTGTATTACAATTCTTGCTGTCTCTACCTGGAATTTTCTACCCCATTGTAGGGGTCCTTGGACTCTTTGATCAATAGAAATTGATTAGAGGCCAGATGAGAAATGCAGGCAAGGTTCTACTGGGGCTTGTGATGAAGCACGAAGGAGCAAAACAAGTAACTGATCCCTTGCTCGCTCCCTTAAAGCTGGTCCGTTAAATGAGGTGAGAGTTACGGCAGGTCCAGGGCGTGGCTAGGGTGGTCTGCCCAGCCCCTGGTTGGTGCTGTGTGCAGGGATCATGCACAGTACCCTGTTTTTGCTCTGGATCCCTCAGAAGTGGCAGCTGGGTTTCTGGTCTTTTGTGTCTGGTTCCCACTTTGCCCCAGCAGTTGCGATCACACAGTTATTTTAGTCTCTTATAGTTTCTTCGTATCTTGTTGTTCCTGGAGACGTTTGTCCAGATACAAGCACTGCAGCAAAGGATCCCAGCCTGTCTCACTACCTCTCCTGAAAACTTTCCCTCCCCAGTCTCACCTGACTACAGTCTTCCCTGACTAATGTGAGGCCACACAGTCTTTTCCTCTCACAGACCAACCAGGGACAGATACTTGTCCCTTCATAAGCAAGATATGCTGATCTTGATTAAATCTGGCCCCCCAAATATTATAGTAACAACTGGAGACGCTGAACTGAATTGTGAGATGATGCTAAGAAATTAACAATTTTATTGAGCAATATAATAATACTGTGGTCAAATAGAAAAATATTTATTGTTTAGAGATTTATACTGAGTTTGGGTGTTGTATGGGTAAATTTCTCTTCAGTTCAGTTCAGTCGATCAGTCGTGTCTGACTCTTTGCGACCCCATGAATCGCAGCACGCCAGGCTTCCCTGTCCGTCACCAACTCCCGGAGTTCATTCAGATTCACGTCCATCGAGTCAGTGATGCCATCCAGCCATCTCATCCTCTGTCGTCCCCTTCTCCTCCTGCCCTCAATCCCTCCCAGCATCACAGTCTTTTCCAATGAGTCAACTCTTCAGATGAGGTGCCCAAAGGACTAGGGTTTCAGCTTTAGCATCATTCCTTCCAAATAAATCCCAGGGCTGATCTCCTTCAGAATGGACTGGTTGGATCTCCTTGCAGTCCAAGGGACTCTCAAGAGTCTTCTCCAACACCACAGTTCAAAAGCATCAATTCTTCGGTGCTCAGCCTTCTTCACAGTCCAACTCTCACATCCATACATGACCACAGGAAAAACCATAGCCTTGACTAGACGGACCTTAGTTGCAGTGAAAAAAGAGATCAAGCAAATGTGATAAAACATTTAAGAGTATTAAATCAAGGTGGTGAGTATATGAGTTTACATTATCCTCTCTACTTTTCTGAATAGTTAAAAACTTTGACGTTTACATAGTAAAAAAAGCCATCATCTACTGAATCATGGATTTGGTGGTCTGGTCCTATATTTTGGAATACTCATTAAAATAACTGTGTTAAATTAGTTGTTTATCTTAGGTTATAAGATTATTGACTAATGTGGTTTTGGTCTACACTTCAGAATTCGGCTGTTCCCTGTCTCTTGGTGGCGGTGTATATCTTTGATTAGAATCTGGATGGGTTTGCCTTACACCCAATTTTTCTCCAAGTCTAGAATGGGCAGCATCCATTCACAGCATGAAAATGGCAAGTGAGTGAGTGAGTGAAGTCACTCACATGTGTCTGACTCTTTGCGACCCCATGGACTATAGCCTAACCAGGTTCCTCCATCCATGGGATTTTCCAGGCAAGAATACTGGAGTGGGTTGCCCTTTCCTTCTCCAGGAGATCTTCTCGACCCAGGGACTGAACCCAGGTCTCCTGCACTGTAGGCAGACGCTTTATCGTCTGAGCCACCAGGGAAGACCGAAAATGGCAAAAGCAACAACAAACTCTCAGATTCCTTCATGAAAGGCATGCTTTGCAGCTAGGATTCCAGTAGCAGGAAGAATGGGGAGGTTCCAGCCCAGACTGGCTGGCTCCACACTTTAGGTGGCTGTCAAAGCTGAGGGCAGCCTTTTTTCCTAGGTGCAAAATCAGCCTTGGGAGAGATGTTTGGCCAGTCTCTCAGCTGGTTCCCCAGTTACTGATATCTTTACTTGAAGGGCTTTACAGAAAAATTATGGGAGAGAGAAAAGACTTGACCGGAGAAGCATTAGGAAAGAGCTGGCCTTGTCCAGCAGTGGGGCACCCTGCTCCATAAGAAACTCTGTCATGCACTCTCCTCTGGGTTAGTCCAGCTGACCGCTGTGAGGAAGCCCCGGAGAAAGGAAGGGTCTGGAGCAGCTGTATTCCAAGACAAACAGTGAGGGGCAAGAATCAGCTTGGCAGAGAGACAGCTATGGGACGACATTGGCAACCTAGAATCCCTTGAGGATGGATTTGAGGAGATGACTAAAGTGAGCCACTTCTGAAGAGGAGCTACTGTTCTTCAGAAACACAGGCCCTGCAGTGAGTGCAGCAGAAAAAAAGAGGCTGAGAGAACAGGACAGAGAACATGATTAGTGCTCCCTGAAAACTGTTTCCTGAAAGCACCGCAGAATCTTCCATATATAAAGAAGCCTCTTGCTATTGTGACCTGCATGTGTTTTCCTAAGTTGGAAAAACAACTTAACTTTTGAGCTGTTAGTTTATTAATGAAATGGGAGAAGACAGGGAACCAGATGATCTCCAAACTTCTTTTTAGCTTAAATTTCCACCTATTACCAGAATGAAGTAATGGGACGGTAACTGACCCAAAAGAGTCCTTAAAGCTGGTTGCCATGCTGCTTTGAGCAAGTTACAGGAAAATTAATAAAATATGGACTTCAGTTAGTGGCATATTCAGAGGACGCTTAAGTAGAAGATTATTTTAACTGTTGCTGCTGCTGCTAAGTCGCTTCAGTCGTGTCCAACTCTGTGCGACCCCATAGACGGCAGCCCACCAGGCTCCGCCATCCCTGGGATTCTCCAGGCAAGAACACTGGGGTGGGTTGCCATTTCCTTCTCCAATTTTAACTGTTAAAAGTTGAATATATTCTTTGTGAAGTCTGCCTTCAGATAATTCTGGCTATTCATGTTTAACCCTAAGCAAAAGGAATATTTCTGTTGAAAAAGTACTGGTCTTCTAAAATAGAGTACTCTGAGATTATAAACTTATAGATGAATGCTGAAAAGAAAAGTGAGATTTTGAAAAGCGAAATGAACTTTCAAGTCGACAAATATTGAAGCTCAGGGCCCTGGGGCTGCATCAGAATTCAGAGAGATTAGTTGGTTGGATGACATCACCGACTCAATGGACATAAGTTTGAGCAAACTCCTGGAGGCAGTGAAGGACAGTGAAGCCTGGTGTGCTGCAGTCCATGGGGTCACAAAGATTTGGACACGACTGAGTGATTGAACAACAACAACCCTGTCATTACGTATTATTGAGTTCCCAAGAAGAATACTCCTGGACCTGATGGGTTCTCAGAAGGGGCATCCTGGTGAGTGGGGGACAAGCAAGCATGGGATGGTCCAGACCACAGACAGTCCCTAAAGGGTGCAGAGAAAACCTGACTCTCAATCTTGGCTGCATGTTGGACTTCCACTGGGAGGTTTAAAAATGCTGATTCCTGGCTCCCACCTGCAGTGGGTCTGATTTAACTGCTCTGAGGTGTAGCCTGGACATGAGGATTTTGCAAAGCTCTCCAGGTGACTCCAACATGTACCCAAGTGTGAGAACAAGTCTGTGGATCCCTGGGACCACTTCCAGCTAGAGAATCTGGCTTCCTGAACAGAGCCCCATCCCTACCCTGGAGGAACCCTGTAATTGCTTTGCTATTTCCCATCTTGTTCCTCTTAGAAACTTTTGTCTTTCTTCCTTGAAAGAGAACTAACTACAACAAACAAAAAGAAATAAGCAATTATCACATTCAGGCAGCAAACAAACACTACCAGTGACAGACGTCTTAATTTATGTGAGTAGGTCTGTAAACAAATGTTATATTAAAAGCCTAAGGGGGGATTCCCTGGTGGTCCAGTGGTTAAGACACTACTCTCAGTGCAGGGGGCCCAGGTTCAATCCCCTGTTAGGGAACTAGATTCCACCTGCCACAGCTAAAGAGCCCTCAAGCTATAAAAAACTCAGAACAGCAAAATAAATAAATACATTTTCCTAATCAAACTTAAAAGCTTTTGCACAACAAAGGAAGCTATAAGCAAGGTGAAAATACAGCTTCAGAATGGGAAAAAATAATAGCAAATGAAGCAACTGACAACGAACTAATCTCAAAAATATAGAAGCAGCTCATGCAGCTCAATACCAGGAAAATAAACGACCCAATCAAAAAATGGGCCAAACAACTAAACAGACATTTCTCCAAAAAATACATACAGATGGCTAACAAACACATGAAAAGGTGTTCAACATCACTTATCAGCAGAGAAATGCAAATCGAAACCACAATGAAGTACCATCTCACCCTGGTCAGAATGGCTGCTATCAAAAAGTCTATAAACAATAAATGCTGGAGAGGGTGTGGAGAAAATGGAACCCTCTTACACTGTTGGTGGGAATGCAAACTAGTACAGCCACTTTGGAGAACAGTTTGGAGGTTCCTTAAAAAACTGGAAATAGAATGGTCATACGACCCAGCAATCCCACTGCTGGGCATACACACCGAGGAAACCAGAACTGAAAGAGACACGTGTACCCCAGTGTTCATCACAGCACTGTTTACAATAGCCAGGACATGGAAGCAACCTAGATGTCCACTGTAGACAAATGGATAAGAAAGCTGTGTTACATATACACAATGGAATATTACTCAGCTATTAAAAGGAATGCATTTGAATCAGTTCTAATGAGGTGGATGAAACTGGAGCCTACTATACAGAGCGAAGTAACTCAGAAAGAAAAACACCAATACAGTGTATTAACACATATATATGGAATTTAGTAATATGGTTATGATGACCCTATATGCAAGACAGCAAAAAAGACACAGAGATAAGGAACAGAATTTTGGACTCTGGGAGAAGGCAAGGGTGGGATGATTTGGGAGAATGGAATTGAAACATGTATATTACCATATGTGAAACAGATCGCCAGTCCAGGTTTGATGCATGAGACAGGGTGATCAGGAGCGGTGCACTGGGATGACCCTGAGGCATGGGATGGGGAGGGAGGTGGGAGGGGGGTTCAGGATGGGGAACACATGTACACACATGGCTGATTCATGTCAATGTATGGCAAAACCCACTACAATGCTGTAAAGTAACTAGCCCCCAATGAAAATAAATTAATTAAAAACTAAAAGCCCAGAGAATGCCCTTCCCCTGACAATTAGAACAAAAGCTCATCCATATGTTGGCCTCTGGTCTGATATTTGAGTCAACTTTGGTCCTCCCAGAGTTTGTTAGTGTCTGATGGAAGTCACGCTATTTGTTTGAAAGATAAGGCCTTTTTAGCAAAACGATCTCACCTCGATAAGAGGTAAGGGATCAGCAAACTATAGCACCATGGATCAAATCCAGCCTGCCACTTGTTTTGTTAATAAAATTTTATTGAAATGTATCCATGTCCATTTATTCACTGATTGTCTAGGGCTGCTTTGGCACTACAACAAAGTTGAGTATTTGTGACAGAGGCTTCTGACCTGTAGAGCCAAAAATGTCTACTATGTGGTTCCTTATAAATAATGTTTGCCAGTCCTGTAAATATGGACATTTCTAGGCTGCAGTGTTAGTGTTTGTCTGCTGTGGTAAATTGATTTTAAAAATATGGGGAGTTCTTACCTCCTCCCTAAATTCCTTCCAATATGACCTAAACTGGAACCCATTTCACCAGCCATTGAAACTGGGCTGGTCTGGTGTGGTGTTTTGAATGCTTTGAATTCTGGGTGTGTGACACTGGCCCCGTCCTGAGTCTAGGCTTCAGAAGCCCTTGCAAACTTTCTCGTGCTCTCTTGCAATCCTTCCTCTGAGAATAAACCTGTTAGATGGTGAGAGACACAGAGTCCAGTTACCCCACGGGCTCAGCTCAGCCAACCTCAAGAAGCACAGTTGTCCCGCCAAGTGTGGCTGACCACAGGTGTGGTCACATGTGCGTGATCATAACCAGAAGCAGTATCTAGCCAGATATAGCACAGAGAGCTCATCTGCAGATTCATGGGTTAGATAAATATTTGATGTTTTAATCCACTACATTTTAGAGTGGATTGTTACACAACAGTTCATGTGGTAGGAGCTTCTTCTCTTTTCTCTTTGTTTTCAAAGTCGTAATACCTCAATCTTGCCCACAGACCCAAGTCTGAAACAAGAGAAGGGAACTACCTACAGAAAGAAAAACAGTAAGCATTCTTTCACCAAAAGCTAATAAAACTGGTATCTATTATACAGAGTGAAGTAAGCCAGAAAGAGAAACACCAATAGAGTACATTAATGTGTATATATGGAATTTAGAAAGATGGTAATGATGACCTTATATGGAAGACAGCAAAAGAGACACAGATGTAAAATATAGACTTTTGGACTTATGTGGGAGAAGGCGAGGTTGGGACAGTATGAGAGAATAGCATTGAAACACATATATTACCATATGTGAAATAGATGACCACTGCAAATTCGATGCATGAAGCAGGGCACCCAAACCTGGGGCTCTGGGACAACCCACAGGGAAGGGGTGGGGAGGGAAGTAGTGGGGAGGGGTTAAGAACTGGCCATATTGTTAAAATCAATCAGAATGAAGGGACAGATGAACACCCATGGCTGATTCATGTCAATACATGGCAAAAACCACCACAATATTGTAAAGTAATTAGCCTGAAGTAATTAGCAATTAAAATAAATAATTTAATTTTTTAAGTTTTTTAAAAAGATAAGAAAACAAACATAAAAATAACAACTTGGATTTAAATAGGAATAGCAAACCTGAAGGGGCCCACATACAAATACGTTTTGATAGCTTCTTTAAAAAAACTAGGCCATGCCATGTGGGGCCATCTGAGACGGACAGGTCATGGTGGAGAGGTCTGACAGAATGTGGTCCACTGGAGAAGGGTATGGCAAACTACTTTAGTATTCTTGCCTTGAGAACCCCATGAACAGTATGAAAAGAAAAAAAAAAAGACACTGAAAGAAGAACTCCCCAGGTCATTAGGTGCCCAACATGCTACTGGAGATCAGTGGAGAAATAACTCCAGAAAGAATGAAGGGATGGAACCAAAGCAAAAACAACACCCAGTTATGGATGTGACAGGTAACAGAAGCACGGTCCAATGCTGTAAAGAGCAATATTGCATAGGAACCTGGAATGTTAGGTCCATGAATCAAGGCAAATTCAGTTCAGTCAGTCAGTTCAGTTGCTCAGTCATGTCCAGCTCTTTGCAACGCCATGAATCGCAGCATGCCAGGCCTCCCTGTCCATCACCAACTCCCAGAGTTCACTCAGATTCATGTCCATCGAGTTCGTGATGCCATCCAGCCATCTCATCCTCTGTCATCCCTTTCTCCTCCTGCCCCCAGACCCTCCCAGCATCAGAGTCTTTTCCAATGAGTCAACTCTTCGCATGAGTTGCCCAAAGTACTGGAGTTTCAGCTTTAGCATTATTCCTTCCAAAGAAATCCCAGGGTTGATCTCCTTCAGAATGGACTGGTTGGATCTCCTTGCAGTCCAAGGGACTCTCAAGAGTCTTCTCCAACACCACAGTTCAAAAGTATCAACTCTTTGGTGCTCAGCCTTCTTCACAGTCCAATTCTCGTATCTATACATGACTACTGGAAAAACCATAGCCTTGACTAGATGGGCCTTAGTCAGCAAAGTAATGTCTCTGTTTTTGAATATGCTATCTAGGTTGGTCATAACTTTTCTTCCAAGGAGTAAGTGTCTTGTAATGGCTGCAGTCACCATCTGCAGTGATTTTGGAGCCCCCCAAATTGGAAGTGGTCAAATAGGAGATGGCAAGAGTGAACATTGACATTCTAGGAATCAGTGAACTAAAATGGACTGGAATGGATGAATTTAACTAAGATGCCCATTATATCTACTACTGTGGGCAGGAATCCCTTAGAAAAAATGGAGTAGCCATCATGGTCAACAAAACAGTCTCAAATGCAGTACTTGGATGCAATCTCAAAAAAGACAGAATGATCTCTGTTTGTTTCCAAGGCAAACCATTCAGTATCACAGTAATCCAAGTCTATGCCCTGACCAGTAACACTGAATAAGCTGAAGTTGAATGGTTCTATGAAGACCTACAAGACCTTTTAGAACTAACACCCAAAAAAGATATCCTTTTCATTATAGGGGACTGGAATGCAAAAGTAAGAAGTCAAGAAACACCTTGAGTAACAGGCAAATTTGGCCTTGGAGTACAGAATGAAGCAGGGCAAAGGCTAATAGAGTTTTGCCAAGAGAATACACTGGTCATAGCAAACATCCTCTTCCTACAACACAAGAGAAGACTCTATACGTGGACATCACCAGATGGCCAACAGCAAAATCAGATTGATTACATTTTTTGCAGCCAAAGATGTAAAAGCTCTATATAGGAGGTGACTGTGGTTCAGATCATGAAATCCTTATTGCCAAATTCAGGCTTAAATTGAAGAAAGTGGGGAAAACCAGTAAACCATTCAGGTATGACCTAAATCAAATTCCTTATGACTATAAGTGGAAGTGAGAAATAGATTTAAGGGATTAGGTCTGATACACAGAGTGCCTGATGAACTATGGACGGAGGTTTGTGACATTGTACAGAAGACAGGCATCAAGACCATACCCAAGAAAAAGAAATGCAAAGAAGCAAAATGCCTGCCTGAGGAGGCCTTACAAATATCTGTGAAAATAAGAGAAGCAAAAAGCAAAGGAGAAAAGGAAAAATTTACCCATTTGAATGCAGAGTTCCAAAGAATAACAAGGGGAGATAAGAAAGCCTTCCTCAGTAATCAGTGCAAAGAAATAGAAGAAAACAACAGCATGGGAAAGATTAGAAATCTCTTCAACAAAGTTAGAGATACCAAAGAAACATTTCATGCAAAGATGGGCTCAATAAAGGACAGAAATGGTATGGACCTGACAGAATTAGAAGATATTAAGAAGAGGTGGCAAGAATACACAGAAGCACTGTACAAAAAAGATCTTCACAACCCAGATAATCATGATGTTGTGATCACTAACCTAGAGCCAGACATCCTGGAATGTGAAGTAAAGTAGGCCTTAGGAAGCATCACTATGAACAAAGCTAATAGAAGTGACAGAATTTCAGTTGAGCTATTTCAAATCCTGAAAGATGATGCTGTGAAAGTGCTGCACTCAATATGTCAGCAAATCTGGAAAACTCAGCAGTGGCCACAGGACTGGAAAAGGTCACTTTTCATTCCAATCCCAAAGAAAGGCAATGCCAAAGAATGCTCAAACTATCACACAGTTGCACTCATCTCACATGCTAGTAAAGTAATGCTCAAAATTCTCCAAGCCAGGCTTCAGCAATACGTGAACCATGAACTTTCAGATGTTCAAGCTGGATTTAGAAAAGGCAGAGGAACCAGAGATCAAATTGCCAATATCTGCTGGGTCATTTAAAAAGCAAGAGAGTTCCAGAAAAACATCTATTTCTGCTTTATTGACTATGCCAAAGCCTTTGACTGTGTGGATCACAATAAACTGTGGAAAATTCTGAAAGAGGTAGGAATACCAGACCACCTGACCTGCCTCTTGAGGAACCTGTGTACAGGTCTGGAAGTAACAATTGGAACTGGACATGGAACAACAGACTGGTTCCAAATAGTAAAAGAAGTACGTCAAGGCTGTATATTGTCACCCCGCTTATCTAACTTATATGCAGAGTACATCATGAGAAACGCTGGGCTGAAAGAAGCACAAGCTGGAGTCAAGATTGCGGGAGAAATATCTATAACCTCAGATACGCAGATGACACCCCATTATGGCAGAAAGTGAAGAAGAACTAAAGAGCCTTTCGATAAAAGTAAAAGAGGAGAGTGAAAAAGTTGGCCTTTTTGGAAAACTAAGATAATGGCATCCTGTCCCATCACTTCATTGCAAATAGATGGGGAAACAGCAGCTGACTTTATTTTGGGGGGCTCCAAAATCACTGCAGCCATGAAATTAAAAGATGCTTACTCCTTGGAAGGAAAGTTATGACTAACCTAGATAGCATAATGAAAAGCAGAGATATTACTTTGCGAACAAATGTCTGTCTAGTCAAGGCTATGGTTTTTCCATTGGTCATATATGGATTTGAGAGTTGAACTATAAAGAAAGCTAAGCACTGAAGAACTGATGCTTTTGAAGTGTGGTATTGGAGAAGACTCTTGAGAGTCCCTTGGACTGCAAGAAGAGCCATCCAGTCCATACTAAAGGAGATCAGTCCTGGGTGTTCATTGGAAGGACTGATGTTGAAGCTGAAACTCTAATAATTTGGCCACCTGATGTGAAGAGCTGATTCATTTGAAAAGACCCTGATGCTGGGAAAGATTGAGGGCAGGATGAGAAGTGGATGACAGAGCATGAGATGGTTGGATGGCATCACCGACTAAATGGACATGAGTTTGAGTAAACTCCGGGAGTTGGTGATACAGGGAGGCCTGGTGTGCTGCAATTCATGGGGTTGCAAAGAGTCAGACACAACTGAGCTACTGAACTGAACTGAACTGAATATATGCTTATTTCCTAGTTTTGTCTGGGTAGTGGCAAACCAGTAAAGAAAGCTTCACCTTTACTAAATATTCCCTCTGCCTAAAAGTCTCTATTGTTAGCTTTTTAAGGAACCTCCATACTCTTCCCCGTATTGGCTGTACCGATTCACATTTCCACCAACAGTATAGGAAGGCTCCCTTCTCTCCCCACTCTCTCCAACAGTATAGGAAGGTTCCCTTCTCTCCCCACTCTCTCCAACAGTATAGGAAGGTTCCCTTCTCTCCCCACTCTCTCCAACAGTATAGGAAGGCTCCCTTCTCTCCCCACTCTCTCCAACAGTATAGGAAGGTTCCCTTCTCTCCCCACTCTCTCCAACAGTATAGGAAGGTTCCCTTCTCTCCCCACTCTCTCCAACAGTATAGGAAGGTTCCCTTCTCTCCCCACTCTCTCCAACAGTATAGGAAGGTTCCCTTCTCTCCCCACTCTCTCCAACAGTATAGGAAGGTTCCCTTCTCTCCCCACTCTCTCCAACAGTATAGGAAGGTTCCCTTCTCTCCCCACTCTCTCCAACAGTATAGGAAGGTTCCCTTCTCTCCCCACTCTCTCCAACAGTATAGGAAGGTTCCCTTCTCTCCCCACTCTCTCCAACAGTATAGGAAGGTTCCCTTCTCTCCCCACTCTCTCCAACAGTATAGGAAGGTTCCCTTCTCTCCCCACTCTCTCCAACAGTATAGGAAGGTTCCCTTCTCTCCCCACTCTCTCCAACAGTATAGGAAGGTTCCCTTCTCTCCCCACTCTCTCCAACAGTATAGGAAGGTTCCCTTCTCTCCCCACTCTCTCCAACAGTATAGGAAGGTTCCCTTCTCTCCCCACTCTCTCCAACAGTATAGGAAGGTTCCCTTCTCTCCCCACTCTCTCCAACAGTATAGGAAGGTTCCCTTCTCTCCCCACTCTCTCCACCATTTATTGTTTATGGTTTGTTGTTTTCTGCTTGCTAACTCCAGTGTGACTCTGCAACCCCACAGACTGTAACCCACCAGGCTCCTCTGTCCATTGGGTTTCCCAGGCAAGAATACTGGAGTGGGTTAGTCTTTTCCTTTTCCAGGGGATCTTCCCTACCTAGGGATCGAACAGGGATTGACAGGTGGATTCTTTACCACTGAGTCAACAGGGAGGCCCGTTGTTTGTGGGTTTGTTTTTTAATATTAACAATGGATAACCAACAAGGACTTATTATACAGCACAGGGAAGTCTGTTCAGTGTTATGTGCAGCCTGGATGAGAGGGGAGTTTAGGGAAGAATGGATACATGCATACATTTGGTTGGGTCACTTTGCTTTGCACCTAAAGCTATTACAATTGGTTACACTCCAATATAAAATAAAAAGTTTTTAAGAGTTTTTAAATAAAAATGAAAGTTTCAACAGCTAGATATATTATGGAATATTTAGGTCTCAGTTAGGTGTCAACTCTTCATCAAAGGTTCTACTTTATGAGCCAATTTATAATAGCCCCCTAAGAGGTTTCACATTATTGTGTTTTATTTTCTTCTGGGTAATTTGGTTGTATTATATATTTATTTTTTATGGATATACCTATTTGTAGTCTGTTTCTCCCCAAGGAATATGCTCCATGAGTGATGAGGAACTTCATGCTTCTTATATGGTGCTGTATTCCTAGAACTTAGTATAGCACCTTAGTTCAGTTCAGTCACTCAGTCATGTCTGACTCTTTGCAACCCCATGGACTGCAGCACACCAGGTTTCCCCGTCCATCGCCAACTCCCCGAGTTTTCTCAAACTCATGCCCATTGAGTTGGTGATATTATCTAACCATTTCATCCTCTGTCATCCACTTCTCCTCCTGCCTTCAATCTTTCCCATCATCAGGGTTTTTTCCTAATGAGTCAGCTCTTCACATCAGGTGGCCAAAGTATTAGAGCTTTAGCATCAGTCCTTCCAATGAATATTCAGGACTCATTTCCTTTGGAATTGATTGGCATGATCTCCTTGCAGTCCAGGGACTCTCAAGAGTCTTCTCCATCACAATTCAAAAGCATTAATTCTTTGGTGCTCAGCCTTCTTTATGGTCCAACTCTCACATCCATACATGACGACTGGAAAAACCATAGCTTTGACTATATGACCTTTTGTCAGCAAAGCAATGTCTCTACTTTTTAATATGCTGTCTTGGTTTGTCATAGCTTTTTTCCCAAGGAGCAAGTGTCTTAATTTCATGGCTGCAGTCACCATCTGCAATGATTTTGGAGCCCAAGAAAATAAAGTCTGTCACTGGTTCCATTGTTTCCCCATCTATTTTCCATGAAGTGATGGAACCAGATGCCATGAGAATAGTGCTTAGCCCATAGCAAATCTTGATTAGTATTAGGAGAAAATAATTCATAATATTACTATTACACTAAGGGGACATGACTTCCTGTCAACAATGCTGGCCACATTTTCACTGGAGAATAAGGCAGGTCACTCTCTCTATTGGGGAACTAGACGCAGATGAAGTTTCATTCTGTAGGACCCACGACAAACCACAGCCCAATATATCATCAGAGCCCAGGGATTCAGAAGGCTTAAAATTCACAAGCCTGGGAAGACACCCAATTAACAGAGATTAAAGTCCAAATGTGACTCACACACCTATTGGAAATGTTAGACGATGTCAAACAGTACCCAATCTGGTTTTGCAACTAGGTTAATGTTCTGTGCATCCTGGGGGAGGTGGGGGGGAGGAAAGAGGTTGAATTCCATTTTAAAAAGAAACATATGAGACACTTTGCTTCTCATTAAGAATTGTACTTTATAGGTTTCATCTATGCTCTCCATCCCCAAATGATTGAACCAGCATTAATGCCAAAAAATTGGAAGTGTCTTAACATGCATTAATTGCTTAATGGCCATGTTGTCTGCTTGAAAAGGGCGGGGAGGTATTTAAGTTGCTTAATGACTTTACATTTTCCCATGGCAAAATACCTGTGATTTGGTTATGCTATAATTAAAGAGTTACATAAACAAGGCTTTGGAAACAACTGAACTGGCTCCCTGGGTAAAGGCATTTTTGTCCCTCCAGCTGGCTTGTTCAGGCCCTTCCAATGAAGAACACTACCACCGCCAGCCTTCATTCTGCCTTTTAGAAGTTGACCTTGCGTTTATCTCTGCCTTTCTGTGTGCGTTGCCAAGTGTAGGTTATGGGGCTATGGGAGTATGTAGAGGGAAGATTTGAAAAATACCTAAAAAAAACAACAGTATTATTTAGAAACCATTTCAAAACAAGTTTAAATATAAGTCATTAGGACAAGCAGGGTAAACAGAAGAGCCTGGTTACCTTGAAGAAAGAGCCTAGGGATGAGAAGCCCTCAGGGCAGTGTGGGATTTGTCTTGTAAAACCAGTTGACCAAATATTTATTACTGTATAAGGAAGAGCTTTGAACCCATGTGGTTTGCTTTCCCGTATCCCAGAAAGGTGGTCCTTCAGGAATGAAGCTAGTAAATTTCTTACCCAGAGTTCTCTTGGAGTGGTGAAAAATACTCTGGGTGTCAAGAGAGGTCCTGAGCAAGGGAAGATGGCAGTCTGCCTTCCAGAGAGAGCATGCCAGTCAGGACAGCTGAGAAACAAGCCCAGAGCCTGGCCTCGGGTTTACATGGAATCAGAAGCCTGGAGGTCCTTTTTAAGATCCCCTTTAAAGCAATCCTCTCTTGCTTACATACATTTACAGAGAAGATCAAAGCCAACTGGACTACATGTTAGCATACTTAACCAAAGGTAACTTTCAGAGCACATTTTCTTTTAGTTTCCTAGATTTCAATTTTTTTTATGTTATAACCCTTATGAAGTTTGGTGGTGAACCATTTGTCATTTGTTGGTCCAAGTTTCCCACTGAGAATTCTTATATCTATTCTTACTTAAAAATAAATACCAATTGAAAATATATGTTTCTTAGATATTTGCAACTCTTTATCTTTTAAACCTTTGGAATTAAATCCAATGAGCCTTTCATTTACTAAATAGCTAAACCAACAAACAGAATGAGCTCAAATCAGCTCATTCTTTCATTAGACTTATTGGGAATTCTTCTAAAGCTGGAATGTAAGGAGATCAGTTGGGTGTCTTTGCCTTAGATGCTGGGGTGGATTGATGGTTTTCCTGGTCCAGTCCATGACTTTGCCACATCCATGCCCTTTGCACTAAGACACTGAAGCTCTTCCTGCCAAGAAATAGAATCTATTTCCTCTCCCGTTGACTCTAGACTTCTGGTGACTTGTTTCTGGAAATAGAACTATGGCACAGAGAGGTCTTGTCTACTCCCACCTCTCTCTAGAAACTTCGGCAACCTCTGTGTGAGCCAGCCCAGGCTAGCCTTTTGGAGGATGAGAGGCAGCAGTCTCTCAGTGCAAACCAACCTAGAGTCAGCCAACTCCCAAATAGCAGAGAGAGCCCTGCCAAGATGAACAGAGCTGTCTCGAACCTCTGACTGACCACAGATGCAAGAATGATCTCATCTAAGCCAGCAGAACCACCTGCCGGCATGTTGTAATATTGTAATTTATAATTAATAATTAAGAAGTACGTATTTTGTCTTTGTCTTCTTTTCTGGCATACAGCTGCTAAAACCTTTAGAATTCCTAAGTGTTGAAAGCAAAAACAAAAAAATAAAAAGGGTGTCTTTTGTTATGTGAATGAAGTTACTTTTGGACTTCACCTGAAGATGGGGACTGGTTGCCAAGGGACCCAACCATGTGACTGGTTGTAGGAGTCTCTGATTTATATTCAGTCAGCCAGAAGCATAGACAACAACCTGGGCTTGTGATTAGAATCTGAAAGGGAGAGCCAGTTTTTAGAACTGAGCCCTTAACCTGTGGAATCTGATAGTGTTTCCACACAGACGGGGTCAGAATTGAGTTGAGGGCTTTCCTGGTGACTCAATAGTAAAGAATCCTCCTGCCAATACAGGAGACCCAGGTTCAAGCCTGGTTCAGGAAGATCACACATGCCATGGGGCAAGTAAGCCCATGCCCCCCAACTATTGAGCCTGTGTTCTAGTGCCCAGGAGGCACCAGTGATGAGCCCATGTGTTACAACTACTGAGGCCCACACACCCCAGAGCCCATGCTCTGCAAATAGAAATGCCTCCACAAGGAGACGCCTGCACACCTCAACTAGAGAATAGTCCCCACAAACAAGACTATAGTCTCCACAATAGTGCACCAAACCGAGAAAGGCCAGAGCAGCAATGGTGATCCAGCCCAGCAAAAAATAAACGTAGTAAAAAAAAAAAAAAAAGGAATTACATTGAACTGTAGGACACCTATGTGGTATGTAAAAATTGCTTGGTGGTATGGGGGGAAAAACCACACTGAAATTGGTAACCAGAACTTTTGCGTATAAACTCATGAACAATAAAAGATGCTTATTGCTTGAGGCCCTGAGCTCCAAGGTGGCTTGTCATACGTTAACACTAACAGATACAAATTTTTTAAAAAGATATTTTTAGCATCACTGTAACACCAGTGGAAGTAAGGCAGTGAAGACATCAACGTCCTTACTATGTATATAAAGATATCAAGTGGAACATTGGTCAGTAAAGGCCAAATGTGTAATGGAAACCAGTGAGGTTCCAGACGGTTATTCTAGGATCTGGGGACAAAGTAGGAAATCCAGTTGACAGGATGCCTATCCCTGGGGTTCTTAGAATATATTAAAATTGGCAGACATTTCAAATTATTGACATTAAAAGGACAGTGAAAAAGAAAAGAACAGTGATTTTCAATCTTTGCAACACAATAGAATTATTTGGAGAGATGTAACAGTATCACCAACAGTGGGTCTGATCACAAACGAATTAAGTCAGAATCTGTGCACAGTGCTTATATATGAGGATTGTGAATTACTGCAGAGCAGTAATTTAATTAACTATTGAAAAGCACTGCAGTGCTTTTCAAAGAGCAGCCTGCAGACCAGTAGTGTCAGCATCACCAGGAGCTTATTAAAAATGAGAATCTCAGGTTCTGCCCCTGATCTGCTGAATCAGAATCTGAGGATGAGACATGGGGGAAGATACCTGTCTTCTAACAAATTCTCTGTGTGATTCTTTCTTTTATAACTCCCTGTGCATTTATTTATTTGTTTTTAATTTTTTGGCCATGCAGTGCAGTGTGTGGGATCTTAGTTCCCCCATTAGGGACTGAACCTGCATCCCCTGCATTGGAAATGCAGTCTTAACCAGTGGACCATTAGGCAAGTCTTCTCTGTGTGATTCTTTTTTCTTTTTACTTGGAGGCTAATTGCTTTACAGTGTTGTGTTGTGTTCTGCCATATAACCATGCAAATCAGTTGTAATTATATATATATATATATATATATTATATAAAACATACACACATATATATATGTATATGTGCTATGGGCTCAGTTACTTCAGTCATGTCAAACTTTTTGCAACACCATGGACCTTAGCCCTCCAGGCTCCTCTGTCCATGGGATTCTCTAGACAAGATACTGGAGTGGGTTGCTATGCCCTCCTCCAGGAGATCTTCTCAACCCAGAGACTGAACCGGTATCTCCTGCTTCTCCTGTGTTGCAGGCAGATTCTATACCTGCTGAACCATATATATATATATATATATATATATACCCTCCCTTTTATAGCATTGACATACATACACTATCATATGTAAAACAGATAGCTAGTGGGAAGCTGCTCTGAAACACAGGAAACTCAGCCTGGTGTTCTGTGATGACCCAGAAGACGGGATAAGAGGAGGGGAGGGAGGGTCTCTGTGATTCTGATCCAAGCTAGATGTTCAAAGGCAGTAGCTGAGAACTGTAGGGCAGTACAATCTGACATTAACCATTGAAAACTTGAAGCAATTACATACAGGAACACACACACAAATATTATAAGAAGAAAGTATATCTTTGGGGTTGTTTTCCTAGACCTAACGATGAGACTTTGACTTATGGAGATTTCAGCCTTTGATGTGGGTGATCTATACAACAGAAGCTCATATAATAGTTATTTTAACTTTGTTCATAATGTAAATATTCTATGACCTACTCCGCTTAAATTCCCAGGAATGTTTTTCCCCAATACCAGACCATTATTTAGGACAGTACCCTAAAGCCATGAAATTAAAAGATGCGTGCACCTTGGAAGAAAAGCTATGACAAACCTAGATATTAAGTAAAAAGTAGAGATGTTATTTTGCTGATGAAGGTCTGTATAGTCAAAGCTAGGGGCTTTTTTCCAGTAGAAATATATGGGTGTGAGAGTTGGGCTGTAAAGAAGGCTGAGCATTGAAGAATTGAGGCTTTTGAACTGTGGTGCTGGAGAAGACTCTTGAGAGTCCCTTCGACTGCAAGGAGATCCAGCCAGTCAATCCTAAAGGAAATCAACCCTGAACTGGAAGGACTGATGCTGAAGTTGAAGCTACAATACTTTGGGCCACGTGATGTGAAGAGCTGACTCATTGGAAAAGATCCTGATGCTGGGAAAGACTGAAGGCAGAGGAGAAGGGGACAACAGAGGATGAGATGGTTGAGTGGTATCCCTGATACAATAGACATGAGTTTGAGCAAACTCTGGGAGATAGTGATGGACAGGGAAGGCTGGTGTGCTTCAGTCCATGTGGTCACAAAGAGTCAGACATGACTGAGCAACTGAGCAACAACAGAAACCTAAAGATACTAGGTCTATAGTTTTCAATTTAATTTGTTATAAAATATTTTAAGATTCACCTTGTTTCTGAAAAAACTTAGAGGCAAACTCAGATTTAGTTTTCCTTGTGAGGTCTCTTGCCCTCAAAGAGATCATATGTCCTGATTTCCCTGCGACAGTCCTAGTTTATGCCTTGTTCTAGCATCCCCTTTCACTCTTAAAAAGGTCTCAATTCAGACAATAAATTATATGATCACTTTAGCTAAGAGCTGTAACAGTATTGTCTTTTGGAAGGAAGTGAAGATGCCACCTGTAAGCCAGGTCTCTCGGTGCTTTGTCAAAGACGCGTTTTCCCTCTGGTGCAGTTGTTGTAAATCTATTACCATATCTACAGTATCTAAGATGCCTCTAATAAGAAAAGTCATACATACCCCAGTGTTCTAGTATCATTATTTACAATTGGCAAGATATGGAAACAACCTGTGTCTATCGATAGGTGAATGGGTAAAGGATGTGTGGTATACAATGAGATACTCCTCAGTCAAAAAAAAAAAAGAATAAATTTTGCCATTTGCAACAATATGGATGACCTTGGAGGGTCTTATGCTAAGTGAAATAAGAAAGTGAAGGACAAATACTATATCATATCATTTATATATGGGATCTAAAAATACAACAAATTAGTGAATATAATAGAAAAGAAGCAGCTCACAGGTAAGAGAACAAAGTAATGATCACCCGTGGGAAGAGGAAAAGGAGAGTTTCAAGGGTAGTGCATTAAAAGATATAAACTATTATGAATAAAATAAGCGACAAGGATATATAAGGTATACAGAGAATATACCAATATTTCTTAACTATAAATGGAATACATCCTTTAAAAAATAGTGAATCACTATATTGTAAGCCTGTAAAATATAATATTGTACACCATCTATACTTCAATTAAAGAAACAATAAATCATTATTATTTTATGCATTACTAAAGGAAAACTGCTGCTAATTAATCTATCACACAATGATTTCTTATCTTTGATCCTGGCATGTAGTAGGTAATTCCTTTGCAGTAATAAAACTAAACTTTCTCTCTTGGGTTCTAAGATGAACCTGGTTTTTGTTTTGCAACTATATAAGAAATTACGGTAATTCCTCCAATAATAAATATTTACTGTCGAATTTCATATCCTTGTCTTCTATTTCCATGGGAGTGTATAATAACATGTTCAATGCTGAATCTAGTTTCGTGTTTTTGAAGATATTTTAAAGAGTAATTAAGGACAATAACATTTATAATCTGGCAATGCAAATAGCTCAAGCAGTGTGAGGATGAGAGGACTTATCTGACATGGAGAAACTGCTCACCTGGGCAAGGAAGGGCAGTGGGCATCACTTGAATAGGGCGTCTCCAGGGCGATGGGCTCTGAGCCTCTCTGAAACAGGAAGTGTTCCTTATGCTTATTGCAGGTGCTGTTGAGATGGTTTGATGCATCACCAACTTGATGGACATAAATTTGATCAAGCTCCAGGAGCTGATGATAGACAGGACTCCATGCTGCAGTCCATGGAGTCGCAAAGAGTCAGACACAGCTGAGCAACTGAACTGAGCTGAGGGTGATGGACAGACTTTAAAATGAAGGCAGTTACCATATGGATCCACAGGCTGTCAAACAGATAGAAGGATAGGTAGGCAGATACATGCATAGTTAGATAGAGAGATACCGTCAGTTCTAAGAGGCATTCCAATTTCAGTTTTAGTAAAATATGAAAAAAAAAATGTGTGCATTAGTCAGAGAAGGAAATGGCACCCCGCTCCAGTACTCTTGCCTGGAAAATCCCATGGATGGAGGAGCTTAGTAGGCTACAGCCCGTGGGTCACAAAGAGTCGGACGTGACTGAGCAACTTCACTCATTTCACTTAGTCGAAATGAAAAATGATGTTTAGGAAACCACCAATTCCAGTTTTCAAGAATTCAGCCACACCAGCCTGGAATCTAAATATTGTGGGAGAAAAAGCAGACCACAGACTTCTGAGACTTGGTCATCACGAAACGTGCACCACAGATGAAGGAAATGAGGGAGGCTAAGAAATACCAATAACCTCAGACATGCAGATGACACCACCCTTATGGCAGAAAGTGAAGAGGAACTAAAAAGCCTCTTGGTGAAAGTGAAAGTGGAGAGTGAAAAAGTTGGCTTAAAGCTCAACATTCAGAAAATGAAGATCATGACATCTGGTCCCATCACTTCATGGGAAATAGATGGGGAAACAGTGGAAACAGTGTCAGACTTTATTTGGGGGGGCTCCAAAATCACTGCAGATGGTGACTGCAGCCATGAAATTAAAAGATGCTTACTCTTTGGAAGAAAAGTTATGACCAACCTAGATAGTACATTCAAAAGCAGAGACATTACTTTGCTGACTGAGGTCCATCTAGTCAAGGCTATGGTTTTTCCTGTGGTCATGTATGGATGTGAGAGTTGGACTGTGAAGAAGGCTGAGTGCTGAAGAATTGATGCTTTTGAACTGTGGTGTTGGAGAAGACTCTTGAGAGTCCCTTGGACTGAAAAGAAATCTAACCAGTCCATTCTGCAGGAGATCAGCCCTGGAATTTCTTTGGAAGGAATGATGCTAAAGCTGAAACTCCAGTACTTTGGCCACCTCATGCGAGGAGTTGACTCATTGGAAAAGACTCTGATGCTGGGAGGGATTGGGAGGAGGAGGAGAAGGGGATGACAGAGGATGAGATGGCTGGATGGCATCACTAACTCAATGGACGTGAGTCTGAGTGAACTCTGGGAGTTGGTGATGGACAGGGAGCCTGGTGTGCTGCGATTCATGGGGCCTCAAAGAGCTGGACACGACTGAGCGACTGAACTGAACTGAACTGAACTGAAGGCTATCGGCAGCACTCAGAGGCACATGGTTGCACGCAAACCCCATCCTTTCACACAACAAAATTACTTTCTTTTGTACCCAAGTGTAGCCAAGGCCCTCTCTAAGCCCTGGTGTGTGGTCAGAAGGGGAAGAATAAACCTCATAATAATGGAGGAGGGGGAGCTTTTGAAACTAGCAGAATTTGTAAAAAGATTATGTGAAAAAGGCATTGATAACATTTGTTAGAAAAGTCAGTGTTTGCTTAGTAACATATTAAGAATCTATATTTTATAGAAAATTTAACTTTATCTAACCGAAGACCACAAGGCCATCTTATCATAGGGGGTGTTATTTCCTCATCAAAATACAGTAAAAGTACATAGAATACAAAGAAAATTCAGTATGCAGGACATTTCTTTCTGAAATGTACTCCTTGCGCGTATTGTAGGTGCTGTTGAATACTAAACAATGAAAATGTGCATTGCTTATTTAGAAATTAACTGTATGTTTCTATTATTTAAAAATGATAATAAGGGTGCTCTCCTCTCTGTGTCTGCCAGCAGAAATCATGATGTGCATGTGAAAATAATACAGCATAATTTCCTTAAAAATATTGTGTAACTTTTCAACTCTGATGTATGTTTTCTTGAATTACATAAGTAGTGCAGTTTTCATCTTTTTTTTTTTAATGTTCTTCCTCTCCCTTACAAACTTTGTATTTTCACTTGTGCCTTTTGTCTGTTACTTTTCTAACATATTTTATCGTAACGCCTCTGCAAAAGTCAGTACTTCACAGAATTCTCTGAGAGAGCATATGTTCTCTAAAGGAAAAGTCTAACTGTTCATATTATTATTGACGTTGACTATCATGAGATTTTGATTAAACATAACCTGTAAATTTGCTTAATGGCAGGCTCCGCAAAACAGGGAGGTTAGAACTGCATATACACACTATAACATAGCACAGAGAACTCTATACTCTGTAATGGCCTATATGGGAAACAAATCTAAAACACAGTGCATAAATGTATGCATACAACTAATTCACTTTGCCATACACCTGAAACTAACACAACATTGTAAATCACCTATAACTAAATAAAAATTAAAAAACCAAGTATCTGGCCCTACAAGTAACATCAAAACATGATGGCCTCATTTTATGGATAAAATGTCTATATATTTTTAAACATCTGCAGCTTGCTGGTTAAAATTGACTGCCGTTTTTCTTTTTATTGATCTTCATTGCATTTCTTGTTGGATCAGTAGATATTTAACTAGTATGAGTGGTAGCTGTGATTTTAATACGTACCATAGAAATAAGCTAGAAACACAAAAAATTGTGTTGTGTGTGTTTGATTCCTTCTATGTGACAGTCAGGAAAAGACAAACTAATATACATGGTGACAGCAAGATCCGTGGTTTCCTGGGGCCAAGAGTAAAGCGTAAAGGGACTGCAAAGCACAAAGGAAACTTTTAGACATAATGGGAGTTTCTGAATCTTGATTGTGGTGGTGGTTACAGCATTCACACATTTCTCAAAATATAACAAATAGTATCATTTGAATGAATACAGTTTATTATGTTTAATTTTATCTTAAACTTGATAAAAATATACTGTAATATATTGTAATAATGATATACTTTAATAATGTTTTCTTAACAGCTAGGAGCATACTTAGAAAAGACTCATCTTTGACATATTGCATGAAACGAAACTAAGCTTTCATCCTCAGATTAAGCCTGTCCATCACCCAGGAGATACCAGGGTGTCTAATAGGTTTGCTGGCAGGCATTCTATGCCATTTGCAAAGAAGACCGAAGTGAGCAAATGAAGCCTGGATTTTCAGAGGTGATCACTGTGGACGGACATATTATCTCCTGTAGCAGTCAGTCTTGTCTGAGGTTTAACCCTACTCAAGCAATGCCTATTGGCCCTCCTTGCCCAGGTGAGCAGCTTTTCCATGTCAGTTATCCAATGGATAGGGCTGGATGGAGGTTAAAAAAAACTCATCAAGGTATTGTATACTTCCAGTAGGATTGGAACTCATATCCTTATAAAGCAAGCAGGCTTACAATCTCACAAAACAACAGTATCAAATAAAACACCACACGCACTCACAGACAAATGTATGTGATGTTCAGCATTCCCATATTAATGCACGTTTATAAATAAAATGTCCCAAACGTTTAAAGACAAGCCATGCTCTCTATTTAAAAATTTCTCTGTTTTACACATTTGTTTAAATTTCATTTTGAGGTAAAATATATTCACAGCAGGCATAAGAGACTTGGGTTCGATCCCTGGGTTGGGAAGATCCCAAGGATGGGAACCCACTCCAACGTTCTTGCCTGGAAGACAGTCGCGCAGACAAGACGAATCAGGCAGGTTGCAGTCCGTGGGGTCACAGATTCGGATGTGACTGAGCAACTCAGTATGCACACGTACATACAGCAAAATGCAAAAACATGAGTGTCACACAACCAAATTTAGGTCCACTCCCCTGAGCACAGTAGAGCCGGGCTACTGGCACTTGGTCGAGGTGAAGAAAAGCACCAGGTTACTATAGGGCACCAGACAAGGAGTCCAGGCAGCTGGTGCTTGAAAGACCTGAACTCCCTGCTGGCATTCAGGGAAAGGTTTTTAAAGACAGAGCGAGGAGGACTCTGTGAGGTTTGTGATCAGCTTGTGGACATTCTTCTGACTGGTTGGTGGTGAAGGTGAATCAGGAGTCAAGAGCATCAATTCTTGTTCCCGTTGCTCTGGAGTCTACATGCTTGTGGGTATCATACAGCTACCTTTTCCACCTGGTTGGGGGCAGGGGTTCAGTATTTGTAAAAGAGCTCAAAAGGACACAGCTCAGAATATTATCTATAGACCTTGAGGAGAATATTATCTAAAGTCTTTGCCTTTGTTTAATCACTACCATTTTGTCTTGCTTGAGGTTTCTTTTTTTTCTTTTCTTCTGCATTTTTTTTTTTTTTTTTGCTTCTCTATTAAATGTATTCTTTGGAACTCAGGGAAGACCTAAGTAGGCTAAATTTTTTTAAGTGAGAGGCAAATAGAAGACATGAGGGGGTGGGGACTGTTCTAGGAAGGCCCATAGGGTCCTGCTTGGTTACAAAAGTGTAGAATTTATCAGTTTTTACAGATGGAAATAGACATAAACGACGCCCTTATAGATTTAGGACGGCTTTATACAGTATAACTTTTAAAATTGCACTTTAACTGATTGTTTGTTGCTGGCTAAAAAATGCAGTTGACTCCTGACATTCTTTTAATAACCAACAGCAATGACAAACCCTTCTATTTAAATGCATGCTTAAGATTTTGAATTTTTTAGATAGGCATTTATACCAGCTTCTGCTGCTGCTACTGCTAAGTCGCTTCAGTCGTGTTAGACTCTGTGCTACCCCATAGACAGCAGCCTACCAGGCTCCCCTGTCCCTGGGATTCTCCAGGCAAGAACACTGGAGTGGGTTGCCATTTCCTTCTCCAATGCATGAAAGTGGAAAGTGAAAATTGAAAAGGAAGTCGCTCAGTCATGTCCAACTCTTAGCGACCTTATGGACTGCAGCCTACCAGGCTCCTCCACCCATGGGATTTTCCAGGCAAGAGTACTGGAGTGGGGTGCCATTTAAATTGTTTTGTTTTATTCCAAGTCATAACTCTTTTTTCTTTTTCTTGTATAACTATACTCCCTACAACATGCAATGTTAATAGTGAACAGACACAGTTCACAAGGAAACTCTTTTTCCAATTATTAGTTGCTAAAGTTCCTTTTTTTTAACCACAAATGGATGTTGAATTTTATTTAATACTCTTTCTTGTATCCATTTAGATAATTATATATAGCTTTTCTCCTTTAATATGCTAATAATGTGAGCAATGTAATTTTATTTTCTAGTGTCAAATCAATTTTATAGTCTTGGCATAAATCCAATTTGATCAAAATAGTTTACTTGTTAATACATTGTGGAATTTGATTTGAAAAATATTTAATATTTTTATATGTATGTTTATGAATTATATTGGAGTGTACCTTTTCTTTTTTATAATGCCCTCAGTTGGTTTTGTTATCAAGAGTATATTTTGTTCAAAAATGAGTTGGATGTTTCCTCTTTGTCTGTATTCTGAAATAGTTTTTGTAAGACTGAAGTAATCTATTCATGAAATTTGTAGTAGGATTTGTCCTTTAGTATTTGGTAAAACTTGCTGCATTTTTTTTTCATAATTAAACTTTATCTTTCAAAACAAGGTTTTTTTAAGTTAAAAAAATAATATAGAGTTGCTATAAACATCACACTAAGCTTCCCCTAGTATTATTAATATCCTGTATGGCACATTTGTTGCAACAATGAACTGATATTAATACTTTATTGTTAATTTAGGCCCATACTTTTTTCAGATTATTTTAGCTTCTACCTAATGCTCTCTGTCTGTTTCAAGATCCCATCCAGGATGCCATACTTAGTCATCATGTCTCCTTGGCTGTGACAATTTCTTAGACTTTCATTTTACCTTGACAGTTCGTGAAGTACTGCTCAGGCCTTGTGTAGAATGTTTCGCATAGGAAGTGTGATTTTTTTTTCATGACTCAGTTCAGTTCAGTTCAGTCACTCAGTTGTGTCCGACTCTTTGCGACCCCATGAATTACAGCACGCCAGGCTTCCCTGTCCATCACCAACTCCCGGAGTTCACTCAGACTCACGTCCATTGAGCCAGTGATGCCATCCAGCTATCTCATCCTCTGTTGTCCCCTTCTCCTCCTGCCCTCAATCCCTCCCAGCATCAGTCTCTTCCAATGAGTCAACGCTTCGCATGAGGTGCTTAGACAAGCACTATAGGTTTATAGGAGGAAGACCACAGGCACAAAGCTGTTTTCATAGCATCATAGCAAGGGTACATGCTACCCACATGGTTTATTCCCTTGATGTTGATCTGGACTATCTGACTGAGGGAGTGTTATCAGCTGTGTCCTCTTCCTTTTTTTCAGAGGTAGAAGGGTGCTTCACCTCTTTGCTGCTCAAAGTGTGGACCATGGATGAGCAGCACTCACATCATCTGGGAGTTTGTTAGAATCGCAGAATCTAAATTCAATCCTAGAATGGCTGAATCAGGATCTGCAAGTTAACTGGATCCCTGTTTGAGTCATATTTTTCTCAACTTTTGAGAACACTGCTGTAAGATAATCTAGCACAAATTCTGGTGATTTTTTTTTTCTGTAAAAGGCCCAATAGTAACTATTTCTAGCCTTGTGGGTGACACAGTGTCTGTCACAAAGACTCAACCCTGCCCTTGTAGCAGGAAGCAGTCATAGATGATAGATAAACACAAAGGTGTGTTGGCATATATTTTAAAAATTTGCTTATAGACACTGAAATGAAAAGAGGAAAGATGGTCACCCTTTGGACTCAAGTGATGGTGGTGATGGAGAATACAGAGAAAATCAGTATAGCCTGGAGGTGTGAGGAAGTAAAATTAATTTGATTTGGTGAACAATTGAATGTAGGAGATGAAGGAGAGGACACAGTTCTAAGAGTAAGTCTAAGATTCTGGGTTATAGAACTGGATGGAAAGCCCTGGCATTAATGGAGGTATGTCACTGGAAGAGGTCTTGGTGAGGAAGACCTTTATTTATTTATGTTATATTGAGTTTTAGCATCCTTGATTTTAACTAGCCAGTTATCTCTGTAGGACTAGAACTTGAAAGAGATCAGTTAATCAATCTGGGCTATAACATCTTCATCTTCTTGTAGCAATAATAAAATATTACTTACAGGAATTACGTATAGCAAATTTCTATACATTTTAGGAATAGAAAATATGTAGCAAAGGAATTAAAGATGCAATAGAATTTGTAATAGTAGTTGTTATAATGCACACAAAAAATAGCATCAAACTTTCTGCCAGTGATTGTTGGCTTGTTTGATTGAGTAAACCTTTGCAGCATTTTACGGTGCTAAATTGTCCATGTGATGTATCTTGGGCCATATAGTTTTGACAGAAAAACTTTGAAAGCAATAAATTGACCTCAAAATACTGCAAGTATAAGATTTTAGCCATAGTTACAAACTAATGGGTAAGATTTCTTTACTTAGGACTCTTTCAGACCATGTCTTCAAAGGTTCTGTTTCTCAATTTTCCCTGCCTGCTAGAACTACCTAAGGAGCTTCTAAGGATCCCAGTACATGGGACAGTTAAATTATAATCCCAATTCTCATGCCTATGAAATCAGGATTTATGGAGGGTGGTGATTAAATGTTATTTTTTTCAAGACCCAAATGGATCTGGTATGCAGTCAATAGTGAGACTGTCTAGGGTGAAACCCAGACAGTGAGGCCAAACTTATATGTCAAGCCATCCACTGAGACACTCAAAACAGTTTGGGACTATAGACTATGGAACAGAACTTTCCTTCTCTCTCTTGGGGTCTGGTCACCAGGAAGAACAAAGGATCATGGTGTCTTAGGCTGTCCATGATGAATCCCACTAGACATAGCCTTTGGGTGTTGGGGCTGCTCCAGACTCCAGCTAATATTTGAGGACACTCTTCTTTTCCTATATTCCTCACCTTAAGATTATGAGTCAAGAGGATAAAGGTGGGAATCTGAAATCTGTGGTTTGAACAGAATGGACACTATTTGTGATTCTGAAGACAAGGCAGGTTTGAGAATCAATGTTCTAACCATTGTTTCTGCAAGTGTGGTGCTTGGTGGTGGAGGTGGTGGTTTAGTCACTAAGCCATGTCCAACTCTTTTGACCCCATGAACTGTGGCCCACCAGGCTCCTCTGTCCAGGGGAGTCTCCAGGCAAGAAAACTGGAGTGGGTTGCCATTTCCTTCTCCAGGGGTCTTCCCGACCCAGGAATCAAACCCAGGTCTCCTGCATTGCAGGCAGATTCTTTACCGACTGGGCTACAATGGAAGCTTGAGTGGTACTTGGACCAGTAGCAAAAGCATCACTGAGGAGGGAAACACAGTCTCACACATTCCAGGTCCATGAATCAGAACACATTGTAACACAATCCCCAGGTGATTCGTATGGCTATTAAAATTTGAACACACTGCCCTAAAATGGTATATCCCAAAGAGATCTTCCAGACTACCTAAAACATAAAGTGCTAATTAATAATGGTCTACTCTAAACTTTACCAATCAAAATCTCCTGGTGGAGGGCAGGGGGTGGAAATCTCTTCATGTTTAACAAGACCAGCTACTGACTCTTATGACAAGAGCTACAGTTTGAGAATCTTAGACCTAGAATTGGTTTAGTGAATATTTGCTCTGGCCACTCCAAGGAGCTGGTCCAATATCACAGGGTAAAATGTGAGTTAGGTTATCAGCTCTAACACTCAAACATTAGAGAGTTAGAAACAACTGACTACAGACTTTTATTGTGTACAGACTACCAAACCTATCACATATTAGTCTTCATGTGTGGGCCCAAAAGCCTTACTCATGGGCCATATTAAACATGCATGACTCAGAGGATGAGGTCATAAGGGAGTTTTATTTTTCTTTCCCACTGTCCCTTTAGGCCTGCTTTGGGTTGGAGAGTGGCAGATACTTCCTCTACCTTCAAGTGACTACCCAGGTGTCCATCATGGTTAGTACAGTAATAGAAAGTTATGTATCATTTCAAACCACTTAGTCACAATTGAATACTTAAAAACATCTGCCTGTAGAAAATAATACAAACTCTGAACTAGTTTGAACATTAGCATATATTTCCTCCTTGACTGGGGATGGCTATAAGCTGGCCACATGCTTTTGGAGAGAAGCTTTGATTGTCTTCCTCTTTTTCCTTTTCCCTTCTCTCACTCACTAGCTATGCCACTGACATCGTCTAGAATGAGCAAGGGGAGGCGAGAAGGAGAACACTGGGGGCAGACAGTTCACAAATTCACTTTTTTCAACACTGGTGGAGATGGAAAGCATGTGCTCATGGACACTTTCACTGATTTTTGTTGGTTATTCTACTTGACTTGACTAATTCACCTCCCATGAGGTGGATGACACATACTGTTCTTCAAGGTGTCTCTCTTCCCTCAGCCACTAGTTTTCTGGACACTCATCCACCACAGACACTCTTAGATATCCAACAGCCTACAAAATAGTCACCTTGGAGAAGAATCAAAGTAGCTTTAGGCTCATTTCCTTCAGTTTGACCCTCAAATGGGTCATCAGAAATGTGTGCGTCCTTTTCCCATGCTGTCTCGTTTCCACTGAAAGTGAAAAGTGAAAGTGAAAGTTGCTCAGTCGTGTCTGACTCTTTCTATGCCAAGGACTATACAGTCCATGGAATTCTCCAGGCCAGAATACTGGAGTGGGTAGCCTTTCCCTTCTCCAGGGGATCATCCCAACCCAGGGATCAAACCCAGGTCTCTCATGTTGCAGGCAGATTCTTTACCAGCTGACCCACAGGGGAAGCCCAAGAATATTGGAGTGGATAGCCTAGCCCTTCTCCAGCCGATCTTCCCAGCCCAGGAATTGAACCGGGGTCTCCTGCATGCAGGAGGATTCTTTACCAGGGAAACCACCATTTCCATTGGGAGTATGGTAATTTCCTAAACGTGGTCCTCATTCTTGCTCTGTCTTCTTGACCTAAAAGCCACAGACTCTTGACCTTAGAATACTCAGATGGAGGTCAAACTCCAGACATTATTTTTCTTACCATGAGCACCATCACTTACCATGTCTTTCAAGTGGTCCTGATGAAAACACTCTTTTTTGACTTGAGGAGCAGAAAAAAGTATCCTCTTCCTTCCTATTATGGACCTATGCCTTAAAGCACAAAACTCTCACTAAAGAAACTCTATCACTAATTTCAAACACTGGACTCTTTATTCCTTATTTTTATACAGTTTCAAAAGTCATCAAAAAGGTTCTTGATCAATTCTTTTAAATGTTTTGCCTATAGCATGGCGCTTACATTGAAAGCTGATATCTATCACATATTGCTCTATTAGGTGAAACTTCCAATTCAACATCTTACTACACCCAGAAGCATACACATTTTACATCTCTAGGCAAAAAAAGTTGGATCAAAGTTAAAGTAATAAGTTGTAAACATAGTGATTAATTCAATCAATTTATCAGCAAATTTTTATAGGAAGCTGATTAATATATTAGGATTTAAATAATCTCTGAAATTTTAGAAAGTCTAAACATTTATTATCCCTTTCTGTTATTTAGTGTATAATTGACTGCATCAAAACAAGCAAGAATGATAAAGAAGAAATAATACTTTCTGTTTACAGATGGCAATATTGTCTTTGTAGAAGAAATGAAAAAATCGACAAAAAAAGCCTCCCAGAACTAATCAGTGATGTAGCAAGGTTGCAGAATACAAGGTTAACATAACAAGAGTCAATTGTCTTCCTATATACTATCAATAAATAAGTGAATTCGAAATTAAACAATCAACATTATATACATCAGTACTCCCCAAGAAATATAAATGCTTAGTATAACAATAATATATACAAAATCTACAGAGGAGAGCAAAAACTCTAATAAAAGACATTTTTAAAAGAATTCCATTTTTCTCCCTTTATTTTCTGATGAGTCTGGCTAATGGTTTGTCAGTTTTATTTTTCCTTTCAAAGAACCAGCTTTTGGCTTTGTTGATTTTTGCTATGGTCTCTTTTGTTTCTTTTGCATTTATTTCTGCCCTAATTTTTAAGATTCCTTTCCTTCTGCTAACCCTGGGGTTCTTCATTTCTTCCTTTTCTAATTGCTTTAGGTGTAGAGTTAGGTTATTTACTTGACTTTTTTCTTGTTTCTTGAGGTATGCCTGTATTGCTATGAACTTTCCCCTTAGCACTGTTTTTACAGTGTCCCACAGGTTTTGGGTTGTTGTGTTTTCATTTTCATTCGTTTCTATGCATATTTTGATTTCTTTCTTTATTTCTTCTGTGATTTGTTGATTATTCAGCAGCGTGTTGTTCAGCCTCCATATGTTGGAATTTTTAATAGTTATTCTCCTGTAATTTAGAACTAATCTTGCTGCATTGTGGTCAGAAATGATGCTCGGAATGATTCCATTTTTTTGAATTTATCAAGGCTAGACTTATGGACCAGGATGTGATCTATCCTGGAGAAGGTTCCATGTGTGCTTGGGAAAAAGGTGAAATTCATTGTTTTGGGGTGAAATGTCCTATAGATATCAATTAGATCTAACTGATCTATTGTATCATTTAAAGTTTGTGTTTCCTTGTGAATTTTCTGTTTAGTTGATCTATCTACAGGTGTGAGTGGGGTATTAAAGTCTCCCACTATTATTGTGTTGTTGTTAATTTCCCCTTACATACTTGTTAACATTTGTCTTACATATTGCAGTGCTCCTATGTTGGGTGCATATATATTT